>NC_090651.1:75030912-75333508 GCF_040937935.1 Hyperolius riggenbachi | reverse complement strand
ATACAGGTCCACAGTGTCGACCAACTGTTTTGTCTGACACTCCTCTTGCACACGTTAATAGTGCATGTATGAGACTGCAGGTAATGTTCTATAGTGTGGGGAGAAGAGGAGAAACAGGATGCTGCATGTACTGTCTTATTCAGAGGGGAGGAGAAGTGGGAGGCTACATAGACTGCCCTTTGGAGGGGGGGGGGGGGAGAAGTGGGAGGCATGCTAGATGGTCTGCCCCAGAGGGGAAAAGAAGTGGGAGGCTACATGGACTGCCCTATGGAGAGGGGGGGAGAAGTGGGAGGCTACATGGTCTGTCCCAAGCAGAGGGGATGACCAGTGGGAGGCTACATGGACTGCGCTATGGAATAGGGGGGGAGAGGGAGGCTACATGGACTGTCTCATGCAGAGGGGAGAAGTTGGAGGCTACATGGACTGTCCTATGGAGAGGGGAGGAGAAGTGGTAGGCTACATGGACTGACTTATGGAGAGGGGAGGAGATGTGGGATGCTACATAGACTCCCTTATGGAGAGGAGGTGGGGGAGAAGTGGGAAGCTACATGTTCTGTCCCAAGCAGAGGGAAAGAAAAGTGGGAGGCTACATGGACTGCCCTATAGAGGGGGTTGGAGTGGGAGGCTTCATGGACTGTCCCCTGCAGAGGGGAGGAGAAGTGGGAGGCTACATGTACTGTTTTGTGGTGAGGAAAGGGTAGAAGAAACAGAAGGCTTCAGGTACTGTTCTATTTAGTGATGATGCAGGTAGCTGCATGTACTGTCCTATGGAAAGGAGAGGGGAGAAGAAGCAGAAGGCTCCCCATCACAACCAAAGATAAAACAGTCAGATTAAAAATTCTGCCATGGCCGATTGCCTATAGCCCATGTTTTAATGAATGCAGAAAGTGGGGATGTCTGTACAGCCATCACAATGACAGCCACAACTATCACATATACATTTTTGGGCGATAATTAAAGCACACAGATTTATTTCCACAGAATCAACCAGCCTGCAGATCAGATCATATTCTGGTGGTTTTCTGTCTTAACAAGTTACGTTTCAATGCTGCGCTTTGAGGCAGTGCATAAAAGCCCCCCAGATGGTATCAGCCTTCTGCCCATGTAGAGCATGCAAAACCAATTTACTAAGAAAGCCCAGGTGAAAAAGCCGAGCTCATCCCGGCCAGAAGCAGCAAGTGTGTATGATTTGTCCTCTTGGCATGTTGTGTTTTAGAAGGCTTGTCATTTAGCAAATGTTTGGCTTCATCCCAGTCAGAGATCTGAGCGTTCTTGACATGATGCCATTACAAAGACACTGTGCTGGAGAGACCCTCTCCGTGGCCTGGGGGTGCCTTGTTTTTCTTGTCTGATAATCTCTGCCTGCAGAATAGAGAAGTCTAGAGGAAAGGGGGGAGCTGGCTGCACTCTCTGGAAGGTCCCAATGCCCAGCAGGAAGGCATTTTAGTCGACAAACAGCCTCATCTGTTTCATAAGTGAGAATTAAACAGGGCCGCTGTGTAAAAATGGAGCAGCTGCCTCTGGCGGGTCTGTCCTCTCTTCTCTCTTCCTTAAAGTCTACCGAGCGACAGCTTCAAGAACCCTTCATAAAATGGACGCCTGTGGTTAGGCGCTTTCATTGGGCCTCAGACAAAAGCTTTGAAGCTCATGCTCAGAGAACTCGCTGTGTTCTAAACTTTCTTATGTAGATGAGAAAATATCTTTGTTTAAAGAAGGTTCATGGCTTTGTTATTTTGATGTCCGCCGATGTTCTCTTTCAGGTTACAAGTCTGTCTTAATTTCTCATTAAATAAGCAACAAATAATCGAAAAAATGACAATAACCGCTACATGGCCACTACAGCGAAAATGTTGACATTCTGCTGACCCTATAGCCAATCGCATAATAACTAGTGTTGGTTTTCAAGTGCATGTTATCGGATTCTGAACACCTGGATTCTCCAAAACAGCAGACTTCAGCATTATATCAGTACCGAACAAGCACACAGGGTCACTTACTGGTGCTTCATGACGCGCTCCATGAGACTCCATACTTTGGAGTCACTTGAAGGGCGCTGTGAAGTGCAAGTAAGTGACCCTGTCCACTTGTTCGGTACTGATTTGGTGCTGAAGTCTGCTGTTAGAAGCAGGAAAAGTAAGTGCCCACTAGCGGCAGAAACTTGGGCATTGTCATAGGCGCCTTTTTAAATAGCCGAACACAATTACTAAAATAAGAGCGCCAGGTATATAAACAGGTAAAACTTTTATTTCTATTGTATATTAAAAAGAGCAAGTAATAATAATACTCATACACATCACAAACTTACATGCACAATCTCATACAAGCCAGAGCACACTGGTTCCTCAAAAAATTCTTAAGAGTATGTATACACAATAAAAATATGTAAAAAATGAAAAATAATAATGATAAAAAGTAAAAATGTTAAATAAAAATCCTGAGAGGAGTACAATACTCTAGTTAACCTATGTGTACAGTCGCTATAATCCTTTGTGAAAAGCTACCTATACTGCATATATATATAGCATCCGCAGATCAAATAAACCGCTATTGCAAGTCTTCCACAATGCTCATGTAAGCCAAACTAGTGGCAAAGTTCTCCAACTCCTCCCAACTCCTTTTTAAATAGCGGCTATAGTTTGAAACTGTGCCTCTTATTTGTAGCCATATCTTGCATTGCAGGTGGCCCGAAGGCCCACTATTGATTGGTTGCCCGTGTTTCACAGTATAGATGCTATTTAAAAAGGCACCAATGGCGGCACCAAAAAATTTTCTTTTTTTGTGCAGCAGATTGGCGACAGGCGAAGAGTCAGTTAAGGTTAGTTGTGACGGGGGTGTTGATTAAGGTTAAACATGGGGGGGCTGTGGAAGATTAAGGTTAGACGCGGAGGAGGGTGGTTAAAGTTAGCCGTGGAAGGGTTACGTTTAGAAGGGGTTGGTTAGCCATGTGGGGGGGGGGGGAGGGGTTAAGTTAAGGCAGGGTGGGGGAAGGGATGGTTAAGGTTAGGTACTGTAGAGGGAGGGTTCTGTGTGAGAATAGGGCTAGGTTTTAACAATATTTTACTAACAAAAAACACCATTCTAAAGTAGGCAATCTGTTATTTCCAGGCGCCCAAATTTCACCGCACCTGTATTTCATGCACGCGTGCTGTTTGGGGGAATATCAGCTGAGCTACTGATGGGGGCAGGGATGGATCTCCCTCTTTACTTCGTCTCTCTTGGCCAAAATAACAGTTTAATTGACCCCAAAATATTGTCAATGTACCTGTGGTCAGTTTTTCTAATCCAATGTATACAAACATTATAGGCTTTTAGCTAGCAGACTGCTAAGGTGACCCCATCCTTTCCTTCAGACTTCTGTTGTGTGGTATAATTCCATCCAACAAGCTGCTGCATTTGTCTGGATGGATCAGAGGAAGTGAAAGCAAGTCTGGTTGTGCTCCTCGCAAGAAGGTTACACACATTTAATAAGACACAAACACATAGGGTTGTACTGCATTCCGCTAACCTGTCCACTCGCCAGCCATATGAGGCTTTGTGAGAGTCAGGGGTGAAAACACGGGACTTGTAAACATCTGTTTTTAGAGAATCAATGCAGGATCTAATGCAAACAATTACATTTCATGACAGGCTAATGATTTCAGGCAACATTGAAAGCTGTAGTGGCCATTTTCCCTGGCTGGAAATAACACTTTAAGTGCAATACATTAGGTTTTGAGGGACAGTTAGTGATGGGACTTGTTCATTGTTCTCTGTAAAGTAATACAGGAAATATGTCAGTGCTCTATAAATGTATACCGTAATACTTAAAAAAAAATAATACCCCCTTGCAGGACCTCACAGCGCAGAAAGCTGACAAAAATTCAGGTTCCATGAATACAAAGTAGTGGAACACATGATGGTTGCCTAACCTGCAGTACTCAAATGTCAACATAGTCTTCCTTATACTGTAACACTCTCACTTAAAGGACCACTATCACAAAAAAATAGTCATATTTTAAATGCATGCATACAATTGTCCCAGATTAAAATGCACTAGAAATCACTTTTCTCATATGTTCCTGTTGCTTACAGTAAGCAGTATAAATCTGAAAGTTCTGACAGGTTTTGGACTAATCCATCTCCTCATGAATGACTCTTAGGGTTGTCTTTATTTTCAAAAGTACTTATTGAACAGCTCTGTCCACCTGCAAAAATATTATTCAATTGAATTGGGAGGTTGGACAACATCTTTGTATAGATCCTTTCCAGTGAGTGCTTTTGTATAGAATAAAGGAGATACTAAGTATTCCCCAAGAGGAGATGGTCTAGTCCAGGCTTTCTCAACCAGGGTTCCTTGACTACTCTGAAGGGGTTCCTTGGTATTTTCCCCCATCGTGGGGGAAGTATAATAGAGCACATGATAACGGGGGGACTGTAAAAAGAAGCACTAAATTAGGGGTCAGAATAATGATGAGCACTCTAATGAGGGTTCCTCCACTATAAAAAGTTTGAAAAAGGCTGGTCTAGTCCCAAACCTGTTGGATCTGTCAGATTTTTACTGCCTACTGTAAGCCACAGCAACATAGGAGAAAAATAATTTATAGTGCATTTTACTTTAGAAGTACTTCTTTTATGTATGTGTACATGTATTTTACATTTTATAATTTCCTTTAAGACCTTAAAACAGAATATTTTTCATAATATGGCTCTAACTCTGAGAATGCAATCCAATATTTTCTGCACTTGTCATGCTAGTGCATCTCTTACTCCCATCCCTCATGCACTTAATCACTACTGCAAAGGTGCAGAACGCTCCCGGCCATAGGATTGCGACCGGGGGGCTGGGACACAGTTGCGTGACTTGGCCAGTGTACTGGGGCTTCTAACGGGAGGACCGAGGAGACAGTGAAGGGCCGAAGGTTTCAAGGAGGCTGGAGGAGGCCCTAGTTAAGTATAAAACCTGAGACTTGATTTGTCTCAGGTTTCCTTAAAGTACATTTTGGCTTTGCAGACATGCCGAACCAAGAAGCATCAGACAAGGGGGTTTTAGAACAAGACCAGCTCTCCTACAGCATGTAGCCAGCATAGGCGAGCCAAGGAGTGGATATGCACAGATCAAGTGACATCACCCCATCTCTGCCTGCAGTCATTATTGGTCAACTGAGTGGCCTGAAGAGAAGGCGTCTCATTCCTTCGCTGCCCAAATGCCGATACCCGTAAGCCTGCCCCAAATTTCTCTCTGTAGGCTGATAATTCAGTAAATGCAGAGGCATCTTCCTGCGCCATTGGGAAGTTCTTTCAGGCCACCTCCCCCCTTAACAGTAAGAGCATTTATTACTTAGAAAATGGAAAACAAATCAGAAACCCCCCACTTTACACTCCTCTCTGCTGTCGCACTTAGGATAGTGAAATATCAGGCTTGTGAATAGAAGCAAATCATTATCATTTTACCAAACGGCGCTCCTTTGGAATCCGGTGAGGTTAAGGCAGCAGATAGATGCATACAGACAGGCATATAAATATATAGGGGAAATAAAATGAGCCAGCTGAGTCCTTGGCATCACTTATTGCTCACAGGTTACACTTTGTAAATAATAAGAGCTATTAGTATCACTTTATATGCTTGCAGCAGGGTAGGCAAGGCCAGGCAGACGGGAATGTGTCATCGCGCCACTTGTGTGTTAAGTGATAAGTACCTATTTAGAGAGGAGAGTTAACGCTCAAACCGTCAGACAGGAAACACTTTGTGCTGGAATAAAAACAGGCCAGATCGCGGCATGAAAACACTGCTATTTGTTCTGTTGACAGCCGCAGCTGATGGATGGCTACATGGATAAAAAAAAAGGGAGAAAAAAAATGTGTGTGTTTGCTTTACTGTGCCGATCACAAACCAAAGCTCATTGCCTAATGGTCTGAAATGACGGGCTTCAATTTATTTTTTTATTTTTTTTTAAGCTGCATTTCAGCACAGACTGGAAATGATGATGCTGGGTATCTGTGGCAGAAACATATGGGGCCTTTTGTTCAAGTTGACAAGGGAAGTAATGTACAGGGACATATCGCAGAGATAAGTGTAGGGAAGGCGGGGGAGGACAGTTTCCCTAATGTGCACATTTTCACATCTGCATTTTGCTAACCTATAACAGTGTGTATATTCTTCGTAAGGTCTGCGCGTGTATTCATATATTATGGTGCTCATACACAGTGCAATTAAAACGTTCGATTTTACCGTTTATGCAACCAAAATCGAATTGAGTAAAAATTGAGCGAAAATATTGATTTTTTTTTTTGTTGGAAAAATCCGAGCGATTGTTTATGAAATGGTATAGTGTATTAAATGTAGATTAAATAAAAAAAATACTATTTAACCAACTTTTTCTTCATATTCTATCATTTTTCGAGCATTAATTGAACGAATTTCTCTGTTTGAGGAAAAAAAATAAAAAATTGTAACATATATGGGCACAGATAGATAGATAGATACCACAAAATTAGAGGCACCCTCTAATAACGAGTTAGTCCACCTTTACTTCTGATCACAGCTGTTTTTCTTGGCACGGACTCAACAAGATGCTGATACCGTTGCTAAGGAATGTTGGCCCATGCTGACATAATGGCAGCTCTAAGTTGGGTCAGATTGGATGGTGGCGTTTCCAAGCTTTGAAGTGATCTTTCAACTTCGTCCCACAAATGCCCAATAGGATTGAGGTCAGGGGACTGAGCCAGCCAAGGAAGCAGGTTAAACTCTGATTGATGTTCCTCAAACCAATTTGAGACCGATCACATGAGCTGATATGCCTATTGTCCAGTATTGATGATTTCTGAATAAAAATCGGACTTTTAGTCATCCAGTTAAGCGGACCTTCCCTCTTCCTGCTCTCTTGATGGTCTCCTGCTGCTAAAGCCCATCCTTTGCAAAGTCCATCTTGTTGTGTGTTGGACTTAATCAGTAAGGCAAAACACACAGTAGAAAGTGCAGTAATCCACGCTAACCAATCATACTTCTCAGCTATCTTTTCTCAGCTATCAGCATACTTTACTTTTGTATGTAGTCTACTTTGTGTAGAAAGCTGGTTTGTGATTAGGTGCTGTGGCTCATTGAATATCTTTGCTCTCTGCACCATTCAGTTGTGATATCTGATCACTGAGAAGCATTAATGATGGCCGGGCCCAGTGACACCAGCCGAGGATTTCACACACAACGCTGCCAAGATAGACTGAGAGGTGAGAACAGTGCGAAGCCCGGGCAGGATTTATAGCTGTGTTGCCATTAACGGAAAAATTAGCCGATGGCGACTATCATATTAAAGGGTGAAAAAGCCGTGAATTATTTTTTTTAAGATCTTATTGCTTACCACGATCATTTTACCTTACGAAAGGCCATTTTTAATGAGTGAAAAGATGGGGAAGTTTTGATTTAATGCTGACTCGGACTCTGATTTTCTCTTCTTAAACACATTTACGGCTTTTTTCTACACCAATGTTCTGTTTTAAAAATGCAAGTGACCTTTTTTCTTGCAATCTGTCGTGCCCAGGTGCGCTGTTCAAACTGTTATTCATTGCCATCGTTCATTGAAGAATTGTAATCTGTGACACGGTGCCGGGTATTTATGTGATGTATTGCTGACTTTTTCCTGCTGCCTCTGCCGTACACGTCTTGGATAGATTGTCCATCCGTAGGAGCTACAAGCCCAGCAGGCCTGGCCGCCAACCATTGGATGGATTATAAACAAATGTTCATAAAATCTAAATCAGCCTGGACTATAAAATGTGTAAATTGCAGCAGCTCATAGCAACCAATACGATTTTCATCTTTTGTCAGTTTAGAACTGACAAAAGTTCAGTCTGAACTAAGATTGTTGGTTGCTTTTGGCTACTGAACTCTAGACATTGTTCATTGTTTTATAAAGGTAGCCACTTCACATCTAAAGGGTGTGTTCATCTTACGGACTAAAGTAGTTTTGGTATTTTAGCAATTATTGTTGTTTAGTATTTTTTATAGTATTATCTTTAGCAGTGCTGTATAGAGTATATTGTCTTGTCACTAACTGTCACTCAGTGGGGCTTACAATCTAATCCCTACCATAGTCATATGTCTATGTATGTATCATGTAGTGTATGTATCGTAGTCTAGGGCCAATTTAGGGGGAATTCAATTAAATTATCTGTATTTGGGATGTGGGAGAGAACCGGAGTGCCCAGAGGAAGCCCACACAGACATGGGGAGAACATATAAACTCCATGCAGATAGTGCCCTGGCTAGGATTCGAACTAGCATAAGTATGGCTTAGACCAGTAATTAGTTGATTGGTATAGAGGAAGAATTCTACAAGTCTGCAAATGCCAGGCTAAAAAGGTGGCTTTTCAGTCTAGATTTGAATAACCCTTTACTGAGTGTAGTAAGGATTTCCAAAGGGTAGGGGCAGCATGACAGAAAGCTCGGGCTCCAAAGGTTTTTAGGTGCACTTTGGGAGTGACCGAGTTTGTCTATATAAATGTGAGGATCCGCTCGGCTGCCTGCGCAGGCAGGCAGCTTTTTGACCACTGTTCAGGTCTGCATTCTGCAGGTCTCTGGAAGAGAGACCTTTTGTCAGTTTTGCAGCTTGCTGCTGAGAAATTTGCATACGTTTGTCATGCAGATTGCCTAGCCACATCCTTTGTAGGCTTGTACTATAAATACCATGTGATATCACAGACCTGGGCTGGTCATAAGGGTTTGTCCTGTGAAACACTCCTGGAGTGTCAGCCTTGCTCATTGTTTGAAGATTAGCTTAGAGTAATTCCTGGGACTGCACTAGGCAGGTTCCTTAGTGCAGTTAGGATTGCATATCTGTTTGTTAGTCTGTTGCGATTGTCCTGTCCCAGCGGTGGTTGACAGGAAATCGTTCTGTGTGTCTGGGTGCCAACCGGAACAGCGGTTGTTACTGGTAGCCCCTTCTGATCTGTCTTGCCTGGATCGCACTCGTCTTGCGCTAGTGCTGTGGATCCTATCTCTCACTTATTCTTGTTTTCGTGTATCTGTCTTGTCTGCTACGAACGCTTGCTGGAGGCTCGGTGAGGTAACCGTTAAGCAAGCACTCGCGTCCTCTGTTTCATGTTTGTCTGTCGGTGGTTAGTTAGGCGTGCATGTCTCTGTTGTGCTTAACACGCGGAGACCGCGCATAAACGCGTGCACTGTTGCGAATGAGTGCGGTGTTCGCGTTTAGTTAGCGTTTGTTATTTTCCTTATCTTCTCATTGTATTATTTGCTGTACCTTTGCTACTCTCGTGCTCTGCCTTGCTGTAGCCTTGTGTCACCTCTGGCAATCGCCTCTCTCGCGATTGCGTTCCTACTTTATATCTGCTGTTGTGTATGCACTGTCGCGGGTTGGCGACTAGATTGGTGCACACACATACCCTCTGTCACTTTGCTCTCTCTCTTTCAGGGCTATCTTGCCCTGCGTTTCTTCCCTTCGTACAATTCCTGTCTGGCGTCTGTGGCAGGGCAGAGAATCTGTTCCTCTGCACTCCACAGCTCAACCTGCCGACAGGAATTTCCCTCTACAGGTGCATTGCACCTTTTGCTGGGTTCCCTCAAATTATACGCTTGTGGAGGACTTCCGCAGTGTCAGCGCACGTCTTGTGCGCTGATCACAGAGAGAATTCCACAATCGTTACAATAAAACCTTTCTTTAAATCTTTTTGGAGACAAACTTTCTCTGAGCACTGTTTTCCAATATTTTTTTCCTAAGCATTTGCAAAAGAAAAAAAAGAAAACCAAGTGGAAGAAACTCTCCCAGTTTTCAATCATTATACATTTAAAATTACTGCTGTGGATACTGTAAAAGAATATGAAGTTACTATAATTCTAAATCCAGCTAGTGGAACTACAAACTAACAGCCATCAGATTTCAGAATCAGAATCGCTTTTATTCGCCGAGTGCGCTGTTGGCGCCGCCAGAATTGGTTGTGGTACACATGGCATGGCGCAGAGCAAAAGACATAAGACATACATACAAAAAAAGAGAACTGCGTTGTACATGGGCTAAGCTTGAGGGGACCAGGTGGGAGAAGTGTTCAACATTATCAACAGAGTTTTAGCAGCTAGGAATCATGGGAATTGTAGTTCTGTGCCCAACAAGCAGCTGGTGCAAGAGCAGCATGAGGCCCCTCTGATAGCCCTGCTGCTGGGTGAGCACACTGGGGCTATGCTAATGAAGGCAATGGTATAATAAATACTATTGTAAGGAAAGTTTTAACAAAAGATGGTCAGGAATGTATATGGGGAATTCTCCCTCCTTTCTAACTGGTTTACATTTAGTGTTTAGTGGAGCCTCATTTCAGTGCTTTACGTCACGTTTCCTGTGACTCCAATGCTTACTCCTTCCGGCTTTGGAGTCACGTTAAGCGTGCCACGAGGCTCAAGTAGTGATCTCCCCCGACCCTGTCCGCTTGTTCGGTACTGAAATGGTGTTGAAGTGTGTTGTTCGAGAGTATTCGATATGCCGAATTCAAACACCAGCACTACTCCCGGTGGCCGGCCAGTGTTCCACCTAGCAAATCGCTTCCATCATGTGACAGCTTTGCTCTCGCCTGCCAAGTGATGTCACACCCACACCACTGTGTCGGCCCTCTGCACCCCCCCCCCATTGCCCCATTGCAACAGAACACGTCTTTAGGCTGCAGGCTAACGACGCGTCTGTACAGTGTCAAGTCAGTGTTAGGGAATAGGTTAGAGTTAGGCATGAGGAAGGGTTCATGTTGAGGGCGAGGTTAGGGCTAGGAGATGGGAATAAGACATTGGAAAGGGCCTTCTGTTCTGGGGGAGGCGCAAGGTGGTTAGTTGGAAGGAAGAGCTTTATGTTACAGGGAGGAAAGGCTTTTAGTTGTAAAGGAGATTAGGTTTGAGCATCAGGAAAGGCTTTGAGGTTGGGATTAGACATGAAAGTATAAATGTGGGTGGTTAGAGACAGCTGCGCAAAAGGAAAGAAGCACTGAAAACATTGATAATAGAACCATAACAAAGCTGACAGTAGAGTATTGGTAGGCACCATATACTGGTCTTCTTTGGGTAGAATCTGGTGCCCGTGTTGAGCAGCACTGGAAACAAATGAACCCCATCAGGACAGGTGGATGCTAAGAGCATGTGCCCTATATTGTAGCTCCATGCATTTGTTTGGGCAGACCTTAAATAGCAACTCATTTACAAGTACTGATATTGGTGCACTGATCATTTATTTGTAAAATACTTTGAAACACACTAAGGCCTCGATTCATCAAGACTTGTCGAATTGGTTAATGACAGTTTGGTAAAATACCGAATTCATTAAGTTGATTTCAGGATTCATCAAATTTATCTACAGCTGTTAGCGAGCATTCGGTAAGAATTCGGTAAGAATTCGTTAGTGATGCGTTAAAGGGAAGGTTCAGGGAGGGTGGGTAAAAAATAAAAATCAAATTCCACTTACCCGGGGCTTCCTCCAGCCCGTGGCAGGCAGGAGGTGCCCTCGCCGCCGCTCCGCAGGCTCCCGGTGGTCTCCAGTGGCCGACCCGACCTGGCCGGCTGCCAGGTCGGGCTCTTCTGCGCTCCAAGGCCCGGAACTTCTGCGTCCCACGCCGGCGCTCTGACGTCATCGGACGTCCTCCGGGCTCTACTGCGCAGGCGCAGAAGTTCTGCGCCTGCGCAGTAGAGCCCGGAGGATGTCCGATGATGTCAGCGCGCCGGCGTGGGACGCAGAAGTTCCGGGCCTTGGAGCGCAGAAGAGCCCGACCTGGCAGCCGGCCTGGCCAGGTCGGGTCTGCCACCGGAGACCACCGGGAGCCTGCGGAGCGGCGGCGAGGGCACCTCCTGCCTGCCACGGGCTGGAGGAAGCCCCAGGTAAGTGGAATTTGATTTTTATTTTTTACCCACCCTCCCTGAACCTTTCCTTTAAAACGGAAGAGAGTGCAATTCATGAAAATTAAAGTGGGCGTGGTTTAGCGTTACATTTAGGATTAGTTATCTCCTTCACTGCTCTGTCGTTATCCCTGTCAGATCATTGCTGACAGAGCAGATGGAGCCATTTGAAGTGGTTATGTATCAGCTGAGAGTGATTCAAAGGCACAGAAGGGCAAGAATAAGGTCTAGAACCATATCAATTTGCAAGAGAATAGATTTATTTGCTATAACAGGACATCTGCATTTCTCTTGAATCATCTTGTAAGATAACACAGGCAGTGCCAGGGTTAACTAATTTGCTAGCTGCACTATATTTTTTTTAGAAAAGGCTCCTATCAAATTGTGGGATTGTCCCAAGCCACTTACAGAATCCTGGTCCAGGTGTTAAGCCCTATTCAGAATGTTGCTACGTATTGTTCAAAGGACTGCCTTTTACCCACAATTCCATGGGAATCTTATGGCCTTGTGTTAAATTACCGCTGTAAAATGGGAATATCGGCACGTTACCGAATGGTTTACCGAATTGTTATCGAATTCACACCGAATGAGGAAAAACCTTGATGAATACAACTAGAAATCGCTAAACTTCGAATTCGGTAATTTAACAAACTGGAAAAAGTTATCTCAAAGAGAATGATGAATCGAGGCCAAAGTGTTGTTTTGCTTATATTTTCGAATACAAGTGGACCTTGTGTATAAGTCGACCCCAATATTTGACACTCTTAAGCTGGATTTTTTATTGACTCAAGTATAAGTCTACCCAGTTAATGGCTGCACTTGGGAATTAGGAAGAATTAAAACCTGCACTTGGGGCCCAGGAGGGGTTAATGACTGCACTGCATACAGTATTGCAGCCATTAACCCCTCCTGTCCCTTAAGTGCAGCCAATACCTCCTCCAGGCCCCCAAGTGCAGAAATTATTCACTTCCCTTTCTGCAGCCCAGTATTTCCCCCCTGCCCCTCTCCTTGTTAATTGTTGAGGCCAAGACTTTCAGACCTGTGCTTTCTTGGCATTCCCTTTATCAAGAAAGTGTCAATTGCCACAAATGGGACTGTCACTATTAGTACACACATAACTCAGTGTGCTCACTGTTGCCCATGACTCATGTATAAGTCGACCCCTATACTTTGATTTAGTGAGTAAGACCTACATTTCTAGACTTATACTCGAGTATATAAAGTACTTTTCAGTGACCAAACATTTGCATAGAACTGTGTATGGTATTTTGATATTATGCTATTTTGCAGGGGTGTAACTACAGGGGAGCAGCCTCTGCGACCACAGGGAGGCCCAGAGCTTTCAGGGGCCCCAGACTACTACTTCACTGCGTGTTTTTGTGGCTACAACTGTTATGAATGTGAAGAGTATGATTTACACACTTTTTTATGCCCCTAGCAAGATGGGTCCCCAGGCTGTGAGGGTCACGAGGGGTAGGCAAGGAGAAGTGTGTGAACATTGAAGGTGCCCCATCAAAGCTTTGCTGGGGGGCCCCATGACTTATACTTACACTCCTGGAGTTATGCTTTAAAGGGAACTTGTCACTGAAAGTGTTTGATACAAAGGAGATAGCAATAGCCATAGCAGCTGCTGTACGGCCCTGGAGCAGAGGGGGCCCAGGTGGTACTTGATGTATTCACCATTAACTTTCTTGTGTTCCTCCACCCTATGCATTTGTCTAAGTGCCCATGGACTATATGCAGTGTAGATTTCATGGAGTTTTAAATTGCCCAGTTAACTCATATCCATAGGGTAGGGGCAGGTGGCATTGCTTAAGAGTGCCTACATCT
This sequence comes from Hyperolius riggenbachi, assembly GCF_040937935.1. Taxonomy (NCBI): domain Eukaryota; kingdom Metazoa; phylum Chordata; class Amphibia; order Anura; family Hyperoliidae; genus Hyperolius; species Hyperolius riggenbachi. The sequence goes on along the minus strand of NC_090651.1, from coordinate 75,319,824 downwards.
GAGGGCCCCATGAAAGTTTTGCTATAGAGCCCCATAATCTCTAGCTATGCCACTGTTTGATACCAAATACCTAGTTAACTCGCTAAGTACAAGTCAGTGTGACATGGCTTGCACAGGATCAGGTGTCTGCCAACGACAACCACTTATCAGGTGAGATTTGTATTAGATGTGACAGCCCATGTTAATCAATTTGCTCGTTCACCTTTAATGTAGTTTCTGCATGCAACTCACCATGTGCACCATTATACTGCAAACTGCATGTGTTAGCGCCTTGAAAATCATTGTTTGTTTTGTGCAACCGCACACATTGTAACAGAGATGAAAATGCACAGGAATATAGAGCGTGTTTCTTGCACGTTGTAGACTGTAAACTGACACTGCTGGTCGTGGTGTAACTTCAGATACATAATGGAAATAAATGTGTGGTCATCCGCATAATTATATGCTGGTTCCATTGATGCAAAGTAGTCATATTTCTGATACTAGTAAGTTGAGCTATGAGAAAAACAACACCTAAGTAGGCAGTGTTTTGGCCGTTTGTGACAGTTATTGTGACAGCAAATCTTTATTAACCACTTCACCACTACAGGTTGTATCATCGATGTTTTATATTTCAGAGCTCCTTCCTTACATTCACCTATAACTTTACCGTTACTTATCACACCTAAAGGATCTCTATCTTGTTTTTTTGCCACAAAACTTTTCAGGGGTGATATTTGTTTTTAGTAATTACATTTTCTATGCATTTTACCTTGCAATAACTCACCTGTTCCGGAGGCTGCTCCATCCTGATCTCCGTCTTCAGCCCCGTTGTCAGCATCTTCTCCATCCAGCTCATGTTATGTTTAAATAACATACGCTAGGCATAGAGAAGACGTGGGCAGCGTGGCGGAGATCTGGGGCAGACGAAGAAGGGGCGGAGCTGCCACTGGGACAGGTAAGTTATTACAAGGCAGCTGAGCTGAACAACTTGTGGGGGCCACGGGGAGCAGTCAAGGTGAGACTACTTGGGGGGTCTGGCAGTGCGGTGGGCCCCTGGAGAGGTCGGAGCCCTGGGACAATTGCCCCCATTGGAATATAACAAAAGTACAGTACATGCAGGCACCTTATGTCAGTTTTCAAACTTTGCAAATGATGACAGGTTCACTTTAATTTTCTCGCATCGGCACATAACATGCTCATTTGCCACGCCATCCCTCTCAATCAGTCGGGTACATTTGTGGATTCTGGGCTTGCATAAGCCGGGCGGCTGGCGTGACTTGGCATGGGCTGCGCAGTACTTAGCATGCTAGCTGGGTATTTAGAATTGGAGTGGTTTCCACACAATTTAAAAATAGACAGTTTATTAATGTGAACTGCAGGCACATGTAGAAGAGGGCCCGGAGATTGACATTCGCGGGATTAGTTTAGCCCTGTTTTTTTCCAGAGGTCATCTCCATGGCGCTCAGGAAGAATGCTGAAATAATGGGCCCTCGTGCTCTTCCCAGGGCTGCACTCAAAACGAATACATAACGTTTCACTTACTGTCTTCTGGGCCATTTTTCACAAAACAATATTCGCTAGGAATTTATTATCTCTCTCTTGTATTTTTCTTCCTTCCCTCCGCTAACCTGTTCTGGGTCTTTTCTGCCCCCTCGTTTGCCGTTATGATGAAACCATAGTTAAACGGCAAAGAAAAGGCTGGGAGGAGAGTTTAATCTGCCTGGGACCTGTAATTACACCATTCTGTACTGGTTAATAGCATTCAAACTAAAGATCAATTCTTTTTTATGGGTATTCTTCATGAGAGATCACTTGGCTGGCTGATGCCCCATCGAGCCAGGAGGCGCTACAAAGATGTTCGGTTCAGACAAATGATCAAATGAGCTTTGTGTTTGGAAAGGCGGAACAACACAATAGCACACAAGGCACATGCGAAAATAGTACATAAAAGCTTTGGAAATTTCTGGCTTCTGACAGTTTTGCTTGACATTTTCATCACCCTCTTTTCATCTTTTTTTTTTTCTCTCCACAGTCTACATTGTTATCGGCTTCTATCAAGCGAGAAGGGGAATCGCCAACAGCCTCGCCACAGTCTATGGAGGATATTCACCATTCGGACAGATACCAGGTGTGCCACTATTGAAGTAGTGAAACGATAGAAGGGTATTAGAAAGAGCGGCGTGCTAATTATTAGACTGCAAGCTTTGAAGCCCGGAACGTAGTGGGATACCGAGGGCTTCACTCGCACAGGTCTCCAGCCCTCTGTAACATGCACTATTCAATACTTTAATTGTCCGTCGATGGTTATGTTTGCTACTTTCTGTATGGAAGTTTAAAGTGTTTATGAAACTCTTCAGGATTTTGAAAAAAGTCTGCTCTCCCATAGAAACCTTAAGGGCTATTTCACACCGTGGCAGTGCAGTGTTTTTACCGCACCCCACCGCCGGGCAATGAAAGCCTATGGAGACTTTCATACCTCGTGGTATGGTGTGACACGACGAAAGTGATGTTTCCGCTGCATCCGCGATGCAGGTCCAAAACTACGTTACTGCGCGGCTTCTGCGTCTACTTGTGGTGATCTGTGTCGGCTCGGAAGTCATGTCAATCTATGGCGACGCGTTGATTTTAAAACATTTACCTATGTGGCACACATACGCGAAAGCGTATTTTTACATTGCGCTTCCGTGCACTTGCAAGCGCTCGTCACTTCCTGCTTGGCTTGTGGCCAGACAGGGAACACCGCATACTAATGCGGTGTTCCCTGAAGGCCTGTTTCTGGCGGAGCGATGTGGTGCGGCGGAAGCGACGCATGGCTAACGCTGGTTTACAGTGTCAAACCAGCCTCAATGTTATCGGTTTATGACAACACGGTCAGAGCTGGTTCACACTATGAGCAATCACGCTCACCTACTGCACTTGCGCGGTGGCTAAGTTTTGGTTAGCGGGGGCTCCGTGGCAGTTGTGGTGTGATATTCTTCTGAGAATCGCAAGCAGGGCTCTGCGATTCCTTTGAGAATTGCGGTTTTACTAGTTAAAACGAATACATGAAATAATAGGTTACTGGATTCCATCCAGGCCACATTTTTACTATAGCTTGTTTGAATTCAGAGGTTAGAACTAAGATCTGTCAACATGCCCCCAGCTAGCAAGTGAGTGAAGAAATCACATATAAATCTTCAAATAGGTTAAATTATTAGGCAATGTCTTAAAGGGAATCTAAAGTGAAAATAAACTTATGATATAATTAATTGTATGCATAGTACAGTTAAGAAATAGAACATTCGTAGCACAGAACAGAGTCTCATATTGTTTCCAGTAAAGGAAGAGTTAAGCAACTTCAGTTGTTATCTATGCAAAGGAGCTTCTCTGAGCTCTCCGACCCAACTATGTTCTGAGACAGTCCTATTTTCTGTAGCACTTATACATCAAATAAACAGTGAGAGGCAGCTTCAGATAAGGTTTTACTGCAGGGGAGATCAAAGGGACAGTAGCTCTGCTCTGTTTCATAGTTTAAAATACAGTGTGGTTTGTAATTTGCAAATATGATAGAATGATGCAATATTATAAGAAAATGCTATATAACTGAAAATAAAAATATGACACTCTTTTCTTTGCTACTAATGTTCTATTAATTATCTGTACTATACATACAATTCCTTGTATTAGAAGTTTTTTTCGCTTCATTGTCACTATAAGGTTTGTTCTGAGAATGGAACCCTTTTTATTGAAGTACAATCAAGCCTTAAATGTAATCTGTGACATTGAAATACACTGCGTAAGCCAAATTATGCCTTGTCCTGATAATTATCTTGCAATGACAGGACCGAGAGCTCATCTTTAATGAAGCTATATTGTAACTGGGTGACTTCATGCATTACAACAGCAAATTGCATGCAATGCCCTTGCGTCTCCCGCGTGTATCTCCAAAGTGTCTCTGTAAAACAGTGAAAGCTTTTCATTTGTGCCATGTCTGAGTCAAGCTGTCACAGTGAGAGTGACTGTGTACCTTCAGCTGCAGCAGTGTGAGACTTGGCACTCACTAGATGGATCTGGTCCAGCCTATAGAGAGCAGGGCTTTCTGCACAGCGCTGTCACTACAGCAGGACTGACATGCCTCTGTCTGAGAGCCATTAGTACAGACAGCCTGGCAGATCATCGCTTCTCCAGAGCTGACAAGTGTGGAATTGCAAACCACTAAATATAGAATAGTCCCCGTCTGAGGGTAGGAAACGTTTGTCTGTTACACAGACTGGGAGAAGATGTGTCCCTCAAATTTCCTTCATGTTTAACACACACAAGAAAAACACCTCCAGATATTTTAGTCACAGAAAAAAAAATATTGATGCAGCTCAGCATTTAAGAATTCTGGACTAATTAAAAAAGGGTATACTGATAAAAAAGACTACATACAACCAGCATCGGTTAACCCAGAACAGGAGTTCTCAGCCTACAAGGTTGTGTTTCAAGAGGAACAAGTGGAAATTAAACAATGTGTGCTGTAGTTCCAGATGCATATTTTACCCCTTTAACAGCCTATAAGGATGCATACACACATGCAATTTTGATTCGCTAATCACTGACCAATTTTACCAAATCCATGTAGTATGAGAGCTTACCTAAACAATCAGTTCAGAGTATTCAAAATATGTTGACCCCCCATACTACATTCAGGTGGTAAAATTGGTTGGTAATTGGCCAATCAAAATGGCATGTATGCATTCAACCTAAAGCCTAGTACACACATCCAATTTTGATTGGCCAATACGTGACCAATTTTACCTCCTTCATGTAGAGTGAGGGCCAACAGATTTTGAATACTATGAGCAGATTGTGCAGGTGAGCTTTTATAATAAACAGATGTGGTAAAATTGGCCAATGATTGATCAATCAAAATAGGATGTGTGTACCAGGCTTAAAGGGATACTGTAGGGGGGTTGGGGGAAAATGAGCTGAACTTACCCGGGGCTTCTAATGGTCCCCCGCAGACATCCTGTGTTGGCGCAGCCGCTCACCGATGCTCCGGCCCCACCTCCGGTTCACTTCTGGAATTTCTGACTTTAAAGTCAGAAAACCACTGCGCCTGCGTTGCCGTGTCCTCGCTCCCGCTGATGTCACCAGGAGTGTACTGCGCAGACACAGACCATACTGGGCCTGTGCTGTGCGCTCTTGATGACATCAGCGGGATCGAGGACACGGCAACGCAGGCGCAGTGGTTTTCTGACTTTAAAGTCAGAAATTCCGGAAGTGAACCGGAGGCGGGACCGGAGCATCGGTGAGCGGCTGCGCGGGCACAGGATGTCTGCGGGGGACCATTAGAAGCCCTGGGTAAGTTCAGCTCATTTTCCCCCAACCCCCTACAGTATCCCTTTAAAGAATACTTTTGTGCAAAAAAAAACAGTTTAAAACGGTGGGAGCAGGCATGGGTGGTGGGCTCTCCTCATGCGCACCACTCCCCCCGTTCTCCACCGTCCCCCTCCGTTACCGTGTATGAATCTCCCGAACATGCAACTAGTGCGACTGCGCAGAGCGCTCCCGGCCATGGGTGTGCGATCAAGGATGCGCATCCAAGGGGCAGCGCCTGCGCAGTCAGCCATGACCACCCTGACCAGGAAGTAAGTTGGAGGATTTGTATGCGGTTACAGAGGGGAATGGAGAAGAACGGGGGGAGCGGTGGGCATGAGGGGAGTCCATAACACGTCTGCTCCCCTTGTTTTTTACATATTTGCACTAAGGTATCCTTTAAGGGTAGAGTAAGGAATCAGAATGTCTCTGGTTGAAAAATAACTGAAACATTTTTATATAAAGGTAGATATAGTAACATGCACAGGACAGCCACGTTGTCTCACTGAGGGAGTGCAATTGCCAAAGCAGCAGTAGAATTTCCAAGTAGCAGAAGAAAGGGCCTTGCACATCCCTTATAAAACTTCACTTTTAATTGTATCAAGTAAAAAAGACATACTTTACATATCCAGTAAAAATTCAATCAAGAGAGGTACAGGCAGGTAGGGAGGTCGACAGCCGTTTCGCGCCAATTAAATGCAGTGGCGCATCATCAGGACCTGATGACCTGATGATGCGCCATTGCATTTAATTGGCGCGAAACGGCTGTCGACCTCCCTACCTGCCTGTACCTCTCTTGATTGAATTTTTACTGGATATGTAAAGTATGTCTTTTTTACTTGATACAATTAAAAGTGAAGTTTTATAAGGGATGTGCAAGGCCCTTTCTTCTGCTACTTGGAAATTCTACTGAAACATTTTTATGATGTTTGGCCTGTGACATGGACACAAAACTATTAAAGTAGGATTTGATTGTGAGCACCTCTGGGGACTGTCAGTGACATGACTATGGACTCTGTAAAGTTAAGTGCTGCAAAGGATATTAAGTGCTGTAGAAGATATCAGTGCTATATAAATGCATAATAATAATAATAATATAGTAGAACATTAATCTATGATAGTGATTAGATTGTGAGCTCCGCTGAGAACAGTCAGTGATGTGACTATGTACTCTGTAAAGTGCTGCAGCAGATATTAGTCCTATATAAATACATAATAATAATAATATGGTAGGACATTAGGCTATGACTATGGTAGGGATTAGATTGTGAGCTCCTCTGAGGAAATTCAGTGACATGACTATGTACTCTGTACAGTGTGCTGCAAAGGATATCAGCAATATGTAAATACATAATGATAATACAGTAACACCAATAACTAGTTTGTTAATCTGTGTGCTGGGAGTAGCTGCACAGGTTCCATTAGGTAACACAGATGTGCTGCATTGTGAATACTGTCTGGGTAGGTTTTAATGCCATTAACACATCAGGCAAGGACACAGGGGCACACGGCGGAATGAAAAGCATGTGTTCATTGAATTGAAAGCAGCAGAAATTCTGGATAATCCAGTTTGTTATGTTCTGTGTTTGAGGGTCACTGTAATTGTCTCCCAAAGCTCAGCTCAAGCGCAGAATAAAATACAAGAACTTATAATAACTTACAGTTTCAGGGGCAGGAAATGGAGCTGTAATTGGAATATTTTTTATAAAATACTAAAATTATATTAAACAGCTAATTTTCCTCCATGCTGAGCCCCCAAAAGAAGGAAACTCTTGTTTTGTTTTGTTTATTTTGTCATATTTCTGCGGTTGAAACTTTAATTGTCTCACAAATGAATCATGCTAAGAGCCTAGGTAAAATTTGCTTAATTTGGCAATTTCCATACTAATTTAATAAAGGGGCAGCACTTATTGAATGAAAATGCGTGTCGTGCACCACGGCCTGCCAATATCAACACAGCAAACAAGAGAAAGCCGGTCTCCATACATGGCTTGCAATCTGAAACTCTTCTGCAGCACGGTTTTCAAGTTCAGCTCAAGGCATCATTTTTTGCTTAATACTATGATGGTAGCCCAGTGACAGAGATTGTGTTTACCTGTGTATAAGTGCCCTGATTAACTGATGTTAAATAAATCAGTTTTAAAGTACCTTATCTGGACTTATCTTTGACTACAACTTCCTCCACAACCTCCTCCAGACTTCCTCAACTACAAACTACAGTCTAATCTGAAAATTCAGTCTGGGCCCTGCCCACTTACAGTCTTCACAGCAAAATGCTGAACCAATTGGCAGCAGCCCCTCCCACAGAGCCTGCTGTTAAAGTGAGATGAAACTCAAAATTACATTTTTGCTCTAAACCCATTACACACGGTAAAAGGGAAATATATATATATATATATATATATATATATATATATATATATATATATATATATACAGTGGCTTGCAAAAGTATTTGGCCCCCTTGAAGTTTTCCACATTTTGTCACATTACTGCCACAAACATGAATCTATGTTATTGGAATTCCATGTTAAAGACCAATACAAAGTGGTGTACATGTGAGAAGTGGAACGAAAATCATACGTGATTCCAAACATTTTCTACAAATAAATAGCTGCAAAGTGGGCTGTGCGTAATTATTCAGCCCCCTGAGTCAATACTTTGTAGAACCACCTTTTGCTGCAATTACAGCTGCCAGTCTTTTAGGGTATGTCTCTACCAGCTTTGCACATCTAGAGACTGAAATCCTTGCCCATTCTTCTTTGCAAACCAGCTCCAGCTCAGTCAGATTAGATGGACAGCGTTTGTGAACAGCAGTTTTCAGATCTTGCCACATATTCTCAATTGGATTTAGATCTGGACTTTGGCTAGGCCATTCTAACACATGAATATGTTTTGTTTTAAACCATTCCATTGTTGTCCTGGATTTATGTTTAGGATCGTTGTCTTGCTGGAAGGTGAACCTCCACCCGAGTTTCAAATCTTTTGCAGACTCCAAGAGGTTTTCTTCCAAGATTGCCCTGTATATGGCTCCATCCATCTTCCTATCAACTCTGACCAGCTTCCCTGTCCCTGCTGAAGAGAAGCACCCCCAGAGCATGATGCTGCTACCACCATATTTGACAGTGGGGATGGTGTGTTCAGAGAGATGTGCAGTGTTCATTTTCCATCACACATAGCGTTTTGCATTTTAGCCAAAACGTTCCATTTTGGTCTCATCTGACCGGAGCACCTTCTTCAACATGTTTGCTGTGTCCCGCACATGGCTTGTGGCAAACTGCAATCGGGACTTCTTATGCTTTTATGTTAACAATGGCTTTCTTCTTGCCACTTTCCATAAAGGCCAACTTTGTGCAGTGCACGACTAATAGTTGTCCTATGGACAGATTCCCCCACCTGAGCTGTAGATCTCTGTAGCTCGTCCTGAGTCACCATGGGCCTCTTGACTGCATTTCTGATCAGCGCTCTCCTTGTTCGGCCTGTAAATGTAGGTGGACGGCCTTGTCTTGGTTGGTTTACAGTTGTGCCATGCCCCTTCCATTTCTGAATGATCGCTTAACAGTGCTCCGTGGGATTTTCAAGGCTTTGGAAACCATTTTGTAGCCTAAGCCTGCTTTAAATTTCTCAATAACTTTATCCCTGTGTTCTTTGGACTTAATGGTGTTGTTGCTCCCAATATTCTCTTAGACAACCTCTGAGGCCGTCACAGAGCAGCTGTATTTGTACTGACATTAGATTACACACAGGTGCACTCTATTTAGTCATTAGCACTCATCAGGCAATGTCTATGGGCAACTGACTGCACTCAGACCAAAAGGGTCGAAAAATTACGCACACCCCACTTTGCAGTTATTTATTTGTAAAAAATGTTTGGAATCATGTATGATTTTCGTTCCACCTCTCACGTGTACACCACTTTGTATTAATCTTTCATGTGGAATTCCAATAAAATTGATTCATGTTTGTGGCAGTTATGTGACAAAATGTGGAACATTTCAAGGGGGCCGAATACTTTTGCAAGCCACTGTATATACTAGTAGACCCAAGCCGTGCCCACCTCGCTCGCCTGCCTCGTTCCCTGGTCCCGTCCAGCTGTCCGTTACTGCGCACATGCGCAGTAGCAAAAAACAGGGACACAGGGACAGCTGGATGCAGCAACACAGGGATTTTATTGTTTAGGATAAGACTGGTCTAATGTCATTTGAAAGAATATTTACACTTCACTAAAGGGGCCCATACACTGGTCGATTTCAGCGATCGGATGCAAGTCGATGCAAGATCGAACGGCCGATTGATCGATTTGCGGCCAAGTTCGATAGATTTCTTACGATTGGATCTATTTGACAGGATGGAAAATCTATGTCAATCTGTTGCTGTCAGCAGATCAATGGCCCATAGAGCTGCATTGGATCTAATGGTGCAGTAATGCATTTAGATCGATTTTCAATAGCTTTCATACTGAAATCTATTAGAAATCTGTTCCTAGTGTGTGGCAAACTTAAGATATATTCCTGTCAGATTCAACCTGACAGGCATCTTGACAGAAATCTATCTGATGGTTGAATCTGCTGCAAATCTATCATAGTGAGAAAGAACAAGGGGATTGGGTTAGTAAACAATATAACAGAAGTGAGGAGGAGGAACGAAAATTGGGACTACCAAACAAGGTTAAATCTACAGTTGAGGAATCTGCAGAATCAAAACACAAGAAATGTCCTTACCTTTCAGGTGGCCAGCCAGACTCGTGTTTAGTAAGTTCTACATCTGCTGGGTAAACAGATGATTTATTTATTACGTTTCTGTGCTTCTGTGAGTAAGTAAGTTATGCTAAGAAGACTACAAATTGTCTAGCAAGCTCATGGTGAACCAAAAAGAAGACTAGAAATTTAAACCATCCTGAGCAGCCTTTTATAGATGTTCTTATAATAATCCATGACTGGCTGCTTGAATGACAATGCCAGAATTCCACAGTGAGCACCATTGACTAGATTTCAGAGTGGTTTTCATACCCGTTCCTTAGTAAAATGTTCCTATGGAAGAGAAAGTGTAACCCAGACTCATGATTGACAGTAACAAGACAACTTTTCAATGGTTTCCGTAACACCTTTCAAACAGCCTCTGAGCTTCTACCAAGGCAACAAGATGTCTGGAGGGCTTCCTGATTTCCTCAGCGTCGGGACACTGAGGGTACCTCAGGATGGATCTCCTGTGGCATCGAGGGTATTCCATACTATGTGGACAGTGGTTTATAGCTCACCTTCTGAAACTTCTTGATGACTAAACTGTGAAAGCCTTTCTGCTGATGAGGTCATTCCTAAGTCTTGCCAAGGTTAGGATGAATGTAGGTCAATGTGGGGCCTTCAAAACAATAAGAAAAATGTATAGCTGAGGTAAAACATATTTGTCCAGCGTATTAGTGAAGTATGTTGTTCATGAGATACATTGTAGATGATTTTTAAAGCACGTTATGCTGTAACACATGGATATACACGTGTTGTTTAATGCGTTATAGATTTAATGGGCATTAAGTTTTCAGTGGTAAACATTTATGCGTGTAAGGTTTTACCTCTAAAAACGTAACGCCTGTTAACTATACAACACATAAAATAATTAGCAAGTAACCAGATAACAGGTGCGACATTTGTGCCTGCTCATGCATTATCTGCTTGCTCACTCATTAATTTATGTGTTAACAGGTTAGCGAGAGGCAAGACTTTATGGGCCTGATGCACAAACTTGTGGTAATATTTCCGTGAACAGACATTGCATGGCAATATTACCCTTACTACCGGCACTGTGCACCGTGAGTTATGATAGTAGTGTGACCTGCAGTAGTCGACCAGCATGACTGTTGCTAAGGTAACGCACGCTGCCAACTATAAAGCTCATTCAAGGTGCATGACTGCAATGGTACCTGTCAAAATGGATGAGCAGGGGGTGCAGGGCACTGACCTATGCATGACTCCCGCGGAATGGCTGTCAAGCATAGATCAGTGCCCTGCACCCCCCCCCCCCCCCCCGCTTATCCATTTTGACAGGTACCTTCGCAGTCATGCACCTTGAATGCACTTTGTAAGCAACTGCATTTGAATCAAGACTATTATTTTGTAGCAATGAGAAATATTAAAGTGTACCAGAGACGATGGAAAGTAAAGATTTGATACTTACCCGGGGTTTCCTCCTGTCCCTTTAAAAAGGAGCCCCACGCCGTCCTCCGACGGTTTGCCGATCACCCCCGGTAATATGCTCACGTTCAGTCTGGGTCTTCTGCACATGCGTGGACATCCTGAGCATGTGCAGTAGACCTGGACTGACGCGCCTGAGCATTTTACCGGGTCTGATAGCGGCTGAACAGCAGACCGCGAGAGGATGCCGTGGGACTCACACGTGTTTATGGGGCGGGAGGAAGCTCCAGGTAAGTATCAAATCTTTACTTTCCAGCATCTCTGGTTTCCTTTAAGCATTAAGTTGGATAAACAGTGCTACATTTACGATTACTGTTAAACTGCATGTACATTGTAATGCTGTGCAGTGTATTTTGGGGGTTTACTATTTATTGTTTTGTATACATTGTTATACTGAGGTGTACTGTAATTATTAGTATATTCATACTGGTCATCAGTATTCATTATAGTATATATGTTACACTCAGATTTACTGTTGATTATAGTATACAACAAATAAATCTTTATTGTACTGTAAACACAATGAAAGGCTGTGTGAAACAAGGCATCTGCAGCTAAAAAAAATTAATCCATTTTTAAAATGTGATCACATGATGAAGCACCTAAATTGAAAAGTAAGCAGCAGGTTCTGTGGGTGGAGCTGCTGTTGCTTGGATTGCTTCATCCTGCTGTTCAGACTATGGAGATTCAGGTACGGTCAGTACAGTAAGGTACAGTCTCTCTGATAAGATAGCAGCCTATAGTACTGACAGTTAGTGGCTGGGCTCTTAAGAGAGCATTGAGTATCCGTACAGTACTACAGGTAGGAAAAACTTTTGCCTGGAGTAGCTTTCATTTGCCACATAACACTGAGGAATATTATTCATTACAACGACCTGTGTACCATGCAGTCAAACTATAGACGTTTCCTAGCTAGAGTGGAAAGTCTGTCTATCCCCAGTCAGGATAATTATTATCACTTCCTGTCCTGACAGGAAGTGGCTACATCTTAACAGTGGAAGAAAGGCAGCCACAAATGAAACCTTTTTTTATTGAGTGGAGAACAGTTTTTATTCCTCCTCCTCATTTCCTGTCCACAGGACATTACCAAGGATTGGATGGGAAACGTCTCGACAATGGGTGCACTGGCAATAGTAAAAACTTAAAATAGCTTCGAACACCTCTTCACACTCTCCAGAATTCAAAAAAACTATTCCCTAGAGTTAGGCTATGAGGTGTATATCTGTGTTGGTTTAACAAGATGCCTGGATTGTGTTTTATTATATTTTGCTGCAATTTCTTTGAAATGCACAATATAGTTTATAGCAGTATTACTGTTTCTACTATATATAGCATGATACCTTCACAACTTAAGAGGTATATCATAATTGTACTGACTGTTCTTCATCTGCTTTGCATTATATATGATGTGGTATCAGGTCATCAGTACTTCATACCATATAAGTATATTGTTGTTCAGCATGTATCTGATTTGTATACAATAAGTTACCTGTAAGTAAATAACTCTACGGTCACACTGCCATTATACTGTCAGTATATTGCATGTTGGCATGTATAACAGGTATGTTGGTTGCATAGTGAGATTGTATATATTCAGCATAGTGGAGCACAGCTGTATACTATGTATACATAATGGTTACTGACTTGTATTATTGAGATATACTGTATTAAAGGGGCACTAAAGCAAAAAAACTGTAAAATTTAAAATATGTGCAAACCCAGGTATCCGACCATTTTTCAGCTATCCGGGTCGGATCCGGATACCTGGGCCACTATCCGGATAGCACTATCCGGATTCTATCCGGATAGCTAGCTGCATAATCCGGATACCCGCGGGTATCCGTCCAGATATCCGGATCCGGATAGTGTAACTAGTAAGGAGATGATGTCATTCAGCCAATCAGAGGGCTCCCAGCAGAAGCCCTAGCAACCAATCACAGAAAAGAACCCTGGCCAGCCCCACCTGACCTCATTGAGCCAATCAGAGGCCTACCAGCCTAAAGGTGCATACACACATCAGACTATAGTCTTTGGAAAGTGAAAGATCACAGACCAATCTTACCACCCTTCATGTAGTATGAGAGCCATACTCTACACAGTCTTTTCTATGGAGCTGAACTCCACATCAGACAGAAATATTTGCAAGATGCTGCACACAAAGATGTTGTACAGACACAAAAGATCAGTATCTGCAAAAGATCTGTTCCTGCCAAAAATCCATTCCTGCAAATTGCAATGAAAGTCTATGAGATCTGCAGATCATCATACACACATGATTTAACTGACATTCATCTGCAGATCAAGCAGTCATCTGCAGATCTGAAAATCCATCCTGGTGGATCTGATCTGCAGATGAATGTCAGTTAAATCATGTGTGTATGATGATCTGCAGATCTCATAGACTATCATTGTAATTTGCAGGAATGGATTTTTGGCAGGAACAGATCTTTTGCAGATACTGATCTTTTGTGTCTGTACAGCATCTGTGTGTGCAACATATTGCAAAGATTTCTATCTGATGGGGAGTTCAGCTCAATAGAATAGACTGTGTAGGTATGGCTCTCATACTACATGGAAGGGGGTAAAATTGGTCTGTGATCTTTCATTTTCCAAAGACTATAGTCTGATGTGTGTATGAGCCTTAAGTCCTGGCACCCAATCACAGAAGGGAACCCTGGCCAGCCCCCCTGTATAGCAAGGAGGGCTGGCATGATGAGACAGATTATCCTTGCTTGTGTGGCTGGCTGGTCACTGACAGACTTGCTCCAGTGCTGGCTTAGCAAGTGCTGTATACAGTGATAAACCTAAAGGTCCGTACACACGCCAGACTTTAGGCAACGACGGGTCCGTCGTTGCCTCCCGCTGGGTGGGCGTGCCAGCGACAGTCCGGCGTGTGTACGCTCTGTCGTCAGACTGATACGGCTGTTTCTGAGCGATCCGCCCGGCGGATCGCTCAGAAACAGCCGTATCAGTCTGACGACAGAGCGTACACACGCCGGACTGTCGCTGGCACGCCCACCCAGCGGGAGGCAACGACGGACCCGTCGTTGCCTAAAGTCCGGCGTGTGTACGGACCTTAAAGCTTTGAGTGCTAAACATCTTCACTACGCTATTGTTCTCTAGTTTTTTTTTTAGCTAGCTAGCTTGTAATTGTTTGCTTTCATTCACTCAGTTAGGTCCTGTCTGTGTCTGTGTAGGCCAGCAGGACACTATAGGGAATAGGAGGATTACTGTCATTGTATTGTAGTTAGTACTGCAGTTAGTTGTTATGGCGGCGGCCTGGCGTGTACACATGGTGCGTTCCCGCACTCGATTTCCCGCTCGATTCCCATCGACTCGATTATTTCCGACATGTCCGATTTGCGTTTCGATGGATCGTTAGGTCGATTCGCATGTAAAGTATGCCAAATCGACCTAACGATCCATCGAAACACGAATCGGACATGTCGGAAATAATCGAGTCGATGGGAATCAAGTGGGAAATCGAGTGAAGGAACGCACCGTGTGTACCCGCCAGGCCGCCACCATAACACAGTGTGCACTGTTTGTCCTCTACTCTGCGGTCTGTCACTCCGTGCTGATTTGATGTAAAGTCCAACCCCGATTTTATTAAAGTAAAAGTACCCCACATCATCTGGTGACATCATCACATATAAGTTGTACTATGTCTGCTGGCACCGGCAGCTGGGGGAGGGGCAGCAAGGGCAAGAGGACAGGGAGCAACATTACAGCCACCCTCAGAAGGTCTGCCGTGTCAGTGTCGACCCCAGCGAGCAGCCTACCCCCAGTCAGCGAGCTTTTCGCTCCAGGCGCCGCAATTGAACTCAGGGCTGTTAGCCGCAAGGAGTTTGAGGAGGATGTTCTGGGTTTTGAGGAGGGGGGGTATGATGTTGATGATGGGATGAAGGACCGTGACTACCATCCACAGGATGGGGATGTCAGCTCTGACTCTGAGGATGCATCGGTGGGTTTGGCACGGAGGATCAGCATTGCAGACAGTGGCCGTGGAATGCGGGACCCACCAAATCCTTCTGCCGCTACCACCAGCCGCACCACTCAACCCCCAACCGCCACAGAGAGAAAAGCCGCAGCATCCCATTCTGGCCGCAGGAGAATCTTCACCTCCCCAATCTGGCCGCCAAGGTGCCACAGGCCACTGCTGCTCATATCGCCACCTATATTCAACCCAAAACACAATTGCGGTGTCATTTTTTTGGAGGTGTCTGGGCTAAAAACTGTCATGTCCCAGTTGTCCGATTGGACTTTGGACTCAATTTGGGCTGCACGACCGCTGTCTGGAACCTAGTCCTGATATTAATTGACAGTTTTTGTTTTTTTTTTCATTTTATGTCCACCAAATAATTAATTAGTATTTCCCTTTAAAAAAACATGATGCTACATGCATCATTTACTCTAAAAACCATTTTAAAGGCATTTAAAGGGCACTTCCGTTTTTTCTATCCGGATACCCGAATAGGTTGGGTACCCGCGGGTAATTTGGTCGGATATCCGGATCGGATCCGGATATTCGGGTACCCGGATTCGGGCGGGTGATAAAAAGCACTACTCGAGCATCCCTGGCCATAAATTACTTTTCTCCTATGTTGCTGTCACTTACAGTAGGTAGTAGAAATCTGACAGAAGTGACAGGTTTTGGACTAGTCCATCTCTTTATAGGGGATTCTCAGGGATATATTTATTTTCAAAAGCACTTAGTGAATGGCAGTTGCTCTGTCCAACTACCAAAAAACTGTGTAGCGAGCAGGGAAGCTGGCCATCATCATTGTTAAAATGCTTTTTAGGGAATATCTTTATAAAGAATAAAAGCCTTTCTGAGAATCCCCTATGAAGATATGGACTAGTCCAAAACCTGTCCCTTCTGTCAGATTTCTACTATCTACTGTAAGTGACAGCAACATAGGAGAAAAGTCATTTATGGCTCATTTTACTCTTAAAAAAATGTACTTATTTATCTATGTTTGCACATATTTTTAATTTTACAGTTTTTCGCTATAATGCCCCTTTAATTATTATTTATACCTCTTCCCACCTCTGCACTCAGGGAACACCAGTGGCCGTTGCAACGCATGTCGCTGCATTGCTATGCGATTCTCCCTGATGCAGTTGCAATCCCATTCATTTATAATGAATGAGAATTGCAGTTTTTTGTGTAAATTTGTTGGCAACCAAGGGCCTCAATTCACGGAGCATTATCAAACGTTTATCGAACACTTATCAAACGTTTGATAATTTACCTCATGGGTAAAATCTCATTTTGAATTCACTAAGGTGTTATATATTTGTTGAACGTTTCATCGGTAAAACATTCAATAAATATATAACACCTTAGTGAATTTAAAATGAGATTTTACCCATGAGGTAAATTATCAAACGTTTGATAAAGTGTTTGATAAACGTTTGATAATGCTCCGTGAATTGAGGCCCATGTGTTGATTACGATGCTTGTGGCGTTGCGGTGCAGTGTAGCGGCTGCATTATAACGCAATAAGTTGAACCGCAGTGTAAAACTTTTGAGAGGTTGAAAGTGTGGCTGGCACGACCTAACAGCATACGGCATCCTGTAAAATGTGTGGATTAACAGCGACACATGCTTTTCATGCGAAGCATAACATACGGTGCAAAGTTTCCATTCCTGCTTTTACAGAGAATGCAACTCCCTCTGTTAACACAGCCTTATTCTGAGGCATATTGGTTATTAGAGATTATAGTAATCTGATTTAGAAGCGAATGATTAATTACCTGACACCATTACCTTGAATAATGCGTAAAGTCTCGGTTTAGTCCAACAGATAAATGTTGCAGCTCACATAGCACTGAAGACCCCTGTGGTCTTTCTTCATTATGGTTTATGTGTCGTATATATGCCTATTTATGTACATTATAATGTACCTGAACTGCAATGTTTATTGTACCATCACCTACCCTGCATGTGCCAAAAACAATTCCGGGTACACAATCCCCTTGTACTGGGCGAAATAAAGAAATTCTAATTCCAGTAGCAGTAGAGAAAATAATACCTGTCATGCCAGTTGTTACATCACATCTCTAGTTGTTATACTGGCACACAGTGTACCACAGCAGTGTATTGTTGCACTTATACCTCGGAAAAAGCTTGGCGTAAGCCACGCGAAACGGTCGTCGGGCCGTGCACCCTCTGGCACCCACCACCGCCATCCTCCACCTACACCCAGGCACCATCAAAGACACCTTGGTATGACTTTTTGATTGCCATTGTATGGTTGTCATATCTTGTTTATGCTCACAACCAACTGCATGATTTGCGTCACCTGTTTCGCCATATTAAACACTATAGTGCCGGATTTTTCTCCATGCTATTTTTTTCATGCAGTGTATTGTAAGGTGGCTGCAATAGAAACATCCCTTGCTAGTCGGTTATGTAGTGATAATGAAATGCAGGTACCAGTGGCGTAGCTAAGGAGCTGTGGGCCCCGATGCAAGTTTTACAATGGGCCCCCCCCCAGCACTCTATACATAACAATTGATACAGCGCACCAAAACCTGTCAATGGCAACTACAGATCTGAGGTGCAAGAAAGGGATGGGGAGCAGTTTGTTATTGATTACCACTATTCAAAGTATCTATAGAAGTGATTATTATGAGCACAGGACCAATAGAGAGCTAATACTGCAGTTGAGGGAGGGCCCCTCTGGCCCAAGGGCCCCGATGTGGTCGCTACCTCTGCACCCCCTATTGCTACGCCCCTGGCAGGTACTGTGGGTTTGCATTAGACCGCATGCAGTGTAAAACTCCACAAAGCCGCAGCTACATTTATATTACTGGTATCTAAGCTGCTTGCATTATAAGCCCGGAATGTCTCCATCTCCAGTCAGCGCTACATGACGCGCCTATCCTAGCTGGCTGCTCTGTGACTTTGCCGCCTTCTGATTACCATGGTGACGCGTCTAGCGTGCTCACGTAATCGTGCCCTTTCTCCGACGCTCGGTCACATGACAGCTGTAAACATGGCGTCTGTGGCGAGCGGAGGCTTGCTGTGAAGAACGATTGCAGAATCCGTCGCCATCGGCTCGGAGCGGCCCAGAAGCGCGGCTGCGAGATCCTGCTCAGCCCGGCTATGGCAGGCTGATATCTGAGCGGCTATGCAGGACGACGGCAAAGAGGAAGTGGGTTTGTTTACATCTGTAGGGGGGAGGGACTGGAAATCTGCCTGTGTTTAGCCTGCCCTTGTTCTGAGTATCTAACTCAATCTGTCTCCATCCCTCCTGTGTGCTAACCTTCACTGTCTTTCCTTTCTCCACAGACCTTCCTCAGGGTGAGAGCAAACAGACAGACCAGACTGAATGGTGAGTGTGGCATCCTGACACCAAGCTTAGGGCTCTGCGGAGGTAAACTGTAACCCCTGACAACCAACGAATATGGAGATTGGGGCATCTCGACTGGCAGTAGTTAACCCCTGAATTCTTGCTTTTTCTATGTGAGGTGTATTGAAATGAGCAGCTGGTCAGCTTCCGAATGTGGGGAATGTGTTACTGCTGGTAACAAATTGCTACTACATAGCATTGGTTTGCTACTGTCGCCCCTGTCAACTACCAAGCCTTCAATAAGGCATTTACATCACGAAGAACACCAGCTTCCTTGGCTTGCTGCTCTGCAGTGTACCATCTACCGTATGCAACATCCATAGTGCGGCGGGTCCATTGCGGTAAAATGTGTGGCATCGTAATATGCATGCGGTGCGTTAGTGCAAACGCATGCATTAACAGAGTGAAGCATACTTTTCATTGACAGTATGCTTAGCTGTATGCAGTGCAACATGCAGATAATGTGTGGTGCCCCTTCCCTGTTGCATCACATTCCTGCTGTTAAAGGGAATGCAATGCCCACTGTAAACCTAATCTAAAGCTGTAGCATTGTGAGAAGCCAGCTGTTTCTCCTTATGCTGGGCATACACGGGTCGACCCGGCGGCTCGATTAGCCACTGGATCAAATCCCGCCGTGTCCCTGCGGGAGGTCGGATTGATTCCCGCTCATCCCCACGGGCGCTTCCTTATCTTCCGCTCGATTCCCCGCTATTGTCCGCCCGCGGGGATCGAGCAGGGAATCTATGCGGCGAGTCATCAGACCTGTCGGATATTATCAATCGAGCCTTCAGCGGCTCGATTGATAACTGAAAAATGAATAGTGTATGCCCAGCATTATGCCTAGTACACACCATACAATTTTCTGTTAGATTTTCTGTAAGATTTTCAGTAATTAGATTATTTTCTGTAAAGTACAGGTAGAGACTGGTCATTATCTCTGGTGCATTGTCTTCTGGTTATTTCCTGCTGAGCAAATCAATGCTTAATTGCTAGGCAGATAGATGGTTAGATAGATAATTTCGAACATGTTGGAAATTATCTATCTGGCAGGTAAATCTTATGCTGGGTACACAGGTTGCGATTTCCCGCTCGATCCGCGGGATTGATTGGGATCGATTCGATTATTTCCGACATGTTCGATTCGGTTTCGTTCGATACAGCCGTCGATTTTGCATACTTATCATGCAAAATCGACGGCTGTTTTGAACGAAACCGAATCGAACATGCCAGAAATAATTGATGGATTGAGCGGGAAATCACAACGTGTGTACCCAGTATTACCGAGAATCTTACAGAAAATTGTATGGTGTGTACTAGGCATAAGATGTATGTTTGTCGCAGATAAAAATGCACTGTAAATTACTTTTCCTATGTTGCTGTCACTTATATACAGGTTTTGGACTAATCCATCACCTCATGAAGGATTCTTAAAGTCAACCATAAGGTTAAGGGTGCCCCAAATGGGTACTTACTTCAGAAAGAAAGTTCTGTATAATCTTAAGTATTCCCCCACTTCATTACCCCCCCCCCCCCTCCTTGCCTCCACCAATCTAACTGCCAAAATAGTGTGTAAATAAGCAGGGATGGTGGCCGATAGGAATATTTGTATAGGTTCTTTACAGGGAGGGCTTTTGGTTAGAATAAAGGAAATGAGTCAGATTTTTACTACCTACTGTAAGTGACAGTGACATAGGAAAAAATAAAACTATTTATAGTACATCCTACAGGTAAACACATACGTACATCCATATAAACGTGTTTTGTTTACATGTATTTTAAACTTTACAATTTTTCACAGTAGTTGTCCTTTAATTCTGAGCACAGTTCTGGTTCAGCCTCTACCAATTCTGGTTCTTACAGACCAAAAATCTGTATTTGAATCTTTTGTTCATCTCTGCTAACTAGAGTCCTCTGACTTTAGGGGGGTGCTATTGGTGGCGTAGCTATTACCTCTGGTAAATGATGCCATGCATAGAACCTGAGGCTTATTGGTGAGTGGCTGACCAGCTTCCATTGAGGCTTGTCATAACGTTGGCAACTTTATCCCTGGTATCTGACAGATTTTGTTGATCTTGGGTCACCAAGGGTAGCGAATGTTACCGCTGGTGTTCTTAGGAGTCATTTATCTTCTAATAAGCTTGGGATATCTTGGTGGACAACTGAGCATCTTCCACCATGTTTGGGGCTCATATGGGAGGGGGCTGTAACTCCTGGCAGCTGTCTAGCTTCCAATGATGCTTGGGCATTTTTATGCTTCCACCAAACCTAGGCTGCTATTGCTTGCATGGACTTGAGTAACTGTTTGTGGCTTTCACCTTTTCCAAGGTGTCCTACAACATAGAGAGCGAGCTCATTTCACCCCTGTAAATTGCATATCTTCCATAAGGGTTAGGCATTTCAATGGTCGTGGCTCAGATATTTTTTTCTGGGAACCAAGCAAATTTCGCTGAGCTTTGGTTATGAGAAACTCTGTGCTTCCAGTTTAGCACCATACAACATATTGCAAGGTATAACAACAAACACTGTCAGCTTAAACTGTTTTATTCTATATGCATATAAAACACAGTTAATTCCACAGTACATTAAACAGAAACTGTCAGACTGGTTTGTCAAACTTTCCCGCCGGTCATTGGATAAATTCATGTGTTGAATATCAGTTACTAAGCTTCTGCTGTAAGCAGACAACAGAGATGATGAAAGACGTATACTGCACTGCCCATTTCAGCAAAGGGAGAATTGCGCATGCGCAGCAGCAAAAAGTGATGGGCAGCAGGGATTAACAAATAAATATGGAAATCAAGCACTAGTCTGTCCAACCCAGGAGATAGCAGGAAATGTTTGGGTACCAGTTTAATTGACGACTATATAACATACATTTTTTTAAATGAGTCTTGGCTATTGGGATTTGTACAAGCCTGCCTGCTTTTCATTAATTGGTGTACTCTATACAGCATACATGTCCACTTTGACCCGGAGAACCATCAGATTTGGTCAGGCAGTGGTTTTTCCACTTGGCATTATGTTTTGCCCACTCTAGACCATCAGAGATGCTATATTTGGGGTGAAGCCCTAGTTTACCAGGGAAGCCATGTGGGAGAGGCAGGGGGAAAGCACCAGGGAACTTGTATAGGGGAGCGATCACTAGACACCAGGGAACTGTATAGGGGAAGGACGGGCCACACGACACCATAGAACTGAATATGAAAGGGAGGTGGTCACGACATTGAGGCTGGCCCATGACCCAGTGTTCAATATCGGCCCTCTTTGTAATTGAGTTTGATGCACCTGCTATACAGACTACATGTTTTTCTTTTTTTTCTGTGGAGACTGAAAGTTGTGCATATTACTGTTACTACATCCTCTTTCCAGCTCTAACCTTTCTGCCAGCTGTGATGTTTTTGGTTCTTTTAAACCTAGATTTCTCTTGAAGCCGAGGCACCTGTACTCGGGGTACTCAGCTATTCCTGGAATGCTTCCCCTCTGCCCATCTAGTTGACTGTTTGCTATTCTCAAAGGTAGAACAGAGCTTGTTCTATTTTAGGCAGCCCTTTACAGGGAACAAGGTGGTTTCTTTAGGTTTGCTATATGCTTTGACTATGAAAATGTGCAATGCAAAGGAGGTAGTGCTTATTGTAAAGCACAGGGTGATCCTGTGACTGTAATTCATGTTTGCAGAGATTATATGAAATGCATTGTACCAGAGTAGTTCATTACTTTCAGAACAGACTTGGGGCTTGTTCACACTATGAGCGTTTGCGTTTTTTTTTTATGCTCTGGCAATTTCAGAAATCGCCCTAAAAGCGTTTGTGCAATGATTCCCTATGAGAGTGTTTACATGTAAGCGTTTCGCTTGCGATCCGCTTACAAAAGCGCTGCCTGTACGCACAGAAAGCGTAGGGAAAGGCGATTTTTAAAAAATCTCAATAAATTGCGCAGCAGTCAGCACTTGAAATAGCGCTGGCAATATATAATGTGAACATAGCCTTAGATTAGAAGAGGGAATAGTTTTAATTAGTAGCTGTAGAGTTGACAATGTACAGCGTATTTTATTATTATTTAGTATTTATATGGCGCTGAGCTCTTCCTCTGCGCTGTACAGAGTATATTGTCTTGTCACTAACTGTCCCTCAGAGGAGCTCACAATCTAATCCCTACCATAGTCCTATGTCTATGTAGTTATATTTCATAGTCTATTGTATGTATTGTAGTCCAGGGCAAATTTAGGGGAATCCAATTAACTTATCTGTATGTTTTTGGGATATGGGAGGAAACCAGAGTGCCCAGAGGAAACCCACACAGACACAGGGAAAACATACAAACTCAGTGCCCTGGCTGGGATTTTGAACCGGGTACCCAGCGAGAGCGCTAACCGCTACGTCACCGTGCTGCCTAGCGTATTCAGTTAGTTAAATATAAGCTCTAGCTTCAGTGCAATATGACAACAGAAAGGTCACTTTGCACAGCGGTTACATCTGATAAGTTGAAACTCCCTGCTATTCTATCACTTCTGCATTGCTATTCATTGTAGTGAAGTGTGCAACAGTGTGTTTCCTGGTTGAAGCTGTCCATTCTGCAGCTGGTAGACTGTGGATGTCTGGAATATGTCATACATTTAATTAGGAGCAATAACTGTTCTAACGTTCCTAAAACTTACTGGGGTTAGTTAGGTGCCCTCAGGCACTGCAGCTGTGGAGGAACTACAACTCCAGGCAAGCGGCATAAGGTGGGAAATATCATTTCACACAGCATCTGCTTTGCTCAAAGTGCCTCTTCCGACACTAGAATTTCGTGACTCGTTGGACTCAGCCTATGTCTGGAAGTATTACCAGATACTATAAACTGAATTTGGCTGAAGCTGTGTATTGCCGTTTCCTATATGGTTGTACACAGTTTTACATTTTGAGCAAGGGCATGTGCATGGCTAAATCAGAATTACTACTCTACCTAGTTATGGATTGGTCAAGTAATATACTATATTTTATATATGGGTATGTTCGTTTTCGTCATCCACTCGCCCCAATATGAAAAATGGCTGCTAATAGTGGCAGTACTGTTCAGATCAATGTTTGTGCTCCACAGGACTCGCAGGGTACACTTTTACACACGTGTGCCTTGATTTTCTCAACATGACCTTGAAGAGTAAGGCTCGGTTCACAGTGATCAGTTGCATAACTCACGCTTTATAATGACTGAACTGCAATGGAGACTGGCCATAGACATTAGAGTAACTGTCGTGCCTAAAATAAAATAAAAAATCTATACTTTTATCTGGTAAAAAAAAGTAATAAGGTTAAAATCTGTTATCACTTTTCTTGTTGATAAATGATCATTCCCCAGTTTACCTGACTCTTATTTGATACACACCACAACATTTGGTACACAAAAAGGAAGTTGCACGGCGTGCTGGGTTGTCCATTTTTGCTTCTCTACTTCCCCTCAGACTTAACTAATGCAGCCTGATTGGCTGAAGCCTCTTTCCCTCCTGTTATCCCCTCCCACACCTCTCCTCTCAGATTGGCCAATATTTCTCATGCTGAGACAATGCACTTTCTACAGTGAAGGGTGGACAAATCGGGCAAAGGAGACTAAGGGAGGAAATGACATCAGGCTTGGCTTCAAAATGGCCACACTTAAAATGGGAAATGCTAAGAAGGATTTTCTCTTTTTTTACTGTAGAAAAATCACTAAAATCAAAACGTGGACAGTGCAATAAATATGTTGTGTAAGTAGTACTTATATGTGTTTTTTTTTTTTGTTTTTTTTTTTCTGAGATAGTATGGCTGACAGCTCTTCGTTAATAATACAAAGCCTACATGCAGCGAGTTAGAATAACGCTATCAGTTACTGTGAACAGGCCCATAGACTTATATGGGTAGTGAGTTGACATGCAGAATTGTTTTGCAACACAACTGACCACTGTGAATAGGACCTCACTCTGAGTATAATGTAATAAAAAAAAAAAAAAAAAAACCTGCAGTAGACGTATAAATGTAATTTAACTCTTCTTGTCTGTCCCCTAAATATAGTGCTATTTAGGCGTGAACGTATGCTTGCTCGACCAGAACATCAAACTAACACCAGTCATCTAGCAGCATCCCAGCCACCTCTAGGGATCATGGGAAGTGGAGTCATTTGGTATTGGGAGGCAGCAGCATCACTTATCTGCCATTGTAGTACAGTGGGGTACAATGTTAATGACCTTGAAATAAAAATAGTAGTCTTCATTTTTTTCTTTAGTTTTGAAGTATTTTGTTTTTGTTGAAAATATCTATACATTACAGAGAACTTTTGCAATGAGCAAAAATGGCTACATTAGCTTAACCTTCCTTACAGTAAGTAGTGGGTGGTTCAGATTTCTGATTAGTGTGGTGGATTTTTTTTTCTGCAGAGTTGCAGTGCATTCTGCTCTGTGCTGATTATACATGCAGAAGGAGGTGGATTCCTGGGTCATTATTGGGCAAGACCGTACATTACAGAGAGTACTAAACTGTCCTGATTTTAAAAATAATTGAGCACTCAGTCCCTTTCAGACATTACCAGCCAAACTAAAACAGTTGTAATAACATTAAATAGCAAATGTACTGCTTGTACATTTCGTCCCATCTCTAAGTTGAGATTTTGTATTAAAGAGAAGTCAGGAATGTGTTTTGTAGGCGTTATTGGAGCCCAGAGTTCCCCTTTAACGTTTGCCATTTTTATTTTACATAATAAAAAAGGAGGCACAATGGTTCCTGCTTTGTGCAACTTTATTACCCTTGGAGGAAAGGTCTGGAGTCAAAACTAAAGTAACTTAGGCTTACAGTCAGATTTAGAAAGTCATAGGCAACAGAAGTTTGAAATGGAGTAGTATATCTTGAAAACATTGAAAAGGCAAAAACATTTGAACTGCACATATATATTTATAGAAATTTTTAGCATGAGTGGATTTTTTACTTTTAAAAGATCAATTTTGTACAAAAATGGTAAAATTTAAAATACACACAAGATGTACATTTTGTGCCAGAGTAAAATACACTATAAGCTACTTTGTAATTCTGAGAGATTTCTTCATTTTCAAAATTACTTATGATTGAATGGCAGTTGATCATGTGCAAATCTTTGGATGGACCCCATATTTATTTATTTTATAAAGAAAGCATGGAGAATCCCCAATGAGAACATGGACTAGTCCAAATCAGTGATATTTATCAGATGTTTACTACCTACAGTGAGTGACAGTAGCATAGGATAAAAGTGATCTATAGTGCATTTTACTCTTTGAGACATGTATGTCTGAAAGGGAACCAGAGGCGAGAGGGATATGGAGGCTTCCATATTTATTTCCTTGTATAGAATGCCAGTTGTCTGGCCACTCTGTTTATCTTCTGGCATAAGTCGTGTCTGAGTCAAAAGCCTGGAACCAGCATATGGCTAATCCAGTAAAACCTGAGTCAATTGATTCAGAGTAGCGGATCTGCTGTATGCTTATTCAGGGACTATGGCTAAAAGGGCTGCCAGGCAACTGGTATTGTTTAAAAGGAGATAAATATGGCAGACTCCATATCCCTCTCACCTCGGGTTCCGTTCAAGCCTGGTACACACCTTTCAGTGTTGATTGGCCTATTTTGCCACTTCCATGTAGTTGGGGGGCTCAAAATATTTTGAATACTATGAACAGATTGTGTAGGTAAACCCTCAGGGCCGTTTCCACTAGAGCGAATCTGCATGCGGTTTCTGCATGCAGATTCGCATAACCAATATAAATCAAAGGGCCTGTTTTCACTTGTCACAAATTCTGTGCGGTGGACTGTACAGTAAAAATCTGCACAGCAGAGCCATCAGAATTCGCACACCGCAAGGCTAGTGTTCAATTCGCCCTGTAACGTATTTAATAGGAAATTCGCCTGCGTTTTTGTTATTCAAATTTTCCATGCGAATTCGCGTACGTTTTTGCTTAAAATCAATGTAAAGGCACACAGGCACTGACATGGTTAAATTTGCATACTTACAAACAGATGCAAATTTTAATGCGTTTTTACGTTAAAATTTGCATGCAAATTTATTTTTGTGGTTTCCGCAATGGAATCGCACCGTACTAGTGGAAACTGGCCCTCATACTACATGGTGGTAGTAAAATTGATCATTAATTGGCCAATCAGAATTGAAAGCGTGTACCAGGCTTTGTACTATGTGTTTCCACCTTCTTTTTATTTGAACGTTTTGTGTAATAGCCCTTTAAGTAAGGAAAAATTGCCTGTATGTTTAGTAGCCTCATTAGCTGCTTGAGATTTCCCAGCCTGCACAGCAACAGTCTACCCAAGATTATTTTTAATTTTTATTTTTTTTCATCTAATCCGTGCTGTGATCTGGTTAGTTGCTGTTAGCAATGCTTTCCTCTCTGTACTTCTCTTTGTAAAACGTTCCATTCCCTCTGAAGATCTATCCCAAGCTGTTTTCTGCTGTGCCCTGTTTATTAATCATTTCAAGTTTGATAACATCACTGGCTACCTCTGTGCCCTTTTCATGGGATTGTACAGCATCAATGTTACACCCGTGTATGTGTCTGTCTTCTGCATTGTTTCCGGGGATTGCTTTTCCCCTGCATAGAAAACACATGTTTTATTGCATTGGCTAATCCATAGCTGCCACTGCAGTAAAATCTGCTGACCTTTTTGTCCAGGTTCTAATTGCCTCTCTGAACTTGTAGTAAAGACAGGCAGCAGCTGTAACACCTGAAGTTCAGAGCTTAATGATGTTAAGACCTTTTTCCATGTAATGTTCCTATTACGAGCGCTCTGCTCTTCACCTGCAGGCATGAGGTTTGAATAATAACAAAAGATCATATTAAGTAGACTTTTTCCAAGGAGCTGAATTACATTTTCTTTTCCCGACCAGCTCCAGCACCATTCCGCATTTCTTCACTTTTGATTAGTTGGGGAAGGTGGGAAACGCCGGCCGATTCCGACGACAGGAGATCAAGACTGAGGGATTAGTGAGCTAATTAGAAATGATTGTGCCCATCGTTATTAATTAGTCATAGCCCGGTCTCACTTGCCTGTTCTTTTAAGCAATTCCCCTTGCAGGATGGCTGTACGATCACCCTACGCCCTTGGGAACATGTTCTCATTTTTCCTTCTGATTGGATGTGAAAAGTGACTTTCCAAGAGGTTGTACAAATCTTGCCGGCTCCAAGAACTTTTCTTGCTCAAAATTCTTTGTGAAAAAATATGTAGCAGCCTCTGATTTAAAATGCAAAAAACATTAAAGGTAGGAAGCTGTAGCCCTGTAGAGGCAAGAGACTTATGCCACCTGAACTGAGAGGGATATGGAGGCTGCCGTGTTTATTTCCTTTTAAACAAGACCAGTTGACTGGCAGTCCTGCTGAACCTCTG
Organism: Hyperolius riggenbachi; assembly: GCF_040937935.1. Taxonomy (NCBI): domain Eukaryota; kingdom Metazoa; phylum Chordata; class Amphibia; order Anura; family Hyperoliidae; genus Hyperolius; species Hyperolius riggenbachi. The sequence continues at coordinate 75,291,585 of NC_090651.1, read as the reverse complement.
CCGCTAATACTTTCAGCCACAGACCCTGAACAAGAATGCTGATCAGATGTTTGTCTGACTTAATCTAGTCGGGCTTCAGTTGCAAACTGCATGCTTGTTCCAGATGTTTGATCCAGATACTACTGCAGCCCAGGGCTGTGGAGTCTGGACAAAAATCTTCTGACTCCGACTCCTCAATTTATGAAACCACGACTCCCACTCCGGGTACCCAAAATGGCTCCGACTCCTAAGCCTAATACTTAACAGGGCTGTGGATTTTGTACAAAAATCATCCGACTCCGACTCCTCACTTTATGAAATCAACGACTCCGACTCCGGGTACCCAAATTGCCCCGACTCCTCGACTCTGACTCCAACTCCGACTCCACAGCCCTGCTGCAGCCAAAGGGGTCAGATGGGCAGCTGGTATTGTTTATAATGAAATAAATAGACGCCATATCTCTCTCAGTTCAGGGGTCCTTTAAGTATTTTTCTTATCGACAGTAAATGTTGTTCTGCCAAAAAATAACTTATAATTCTTCAGTGGTGAATTTACAAATGTCTTGTTCTGTCCCAGCTCGCAGTACAGTATGTGTCTGGTGCACCAGTTATTAGATCAGCAGACGATATATTAATCATTGAAAGTCTATTTATTAAACAGTATTAACAATGACATATCATACTCGGCCTATTCATGTCATTTTTAATATTGTTTAATAAATACACTTTTATCGATTAATATATCATCTAGCGCTTATTGTGGATATCCTTTGATTATTACATCCATGGCTGCAAGAGATTGCAATATCGGGATTTAACCTGTCCATACACTGGTCAATGTATGACAGATTTCAATAGATGTAGTGATCAAAGATCATCCATGTAATCCATCACGTGATGATTACACAGTATTGAGGTGTGCCCGATATTTCGATATTTAACTATTCAATCATGAGTGGCACTCGCGCCCCCCCCCCCCCCCCCACCCCCCCAAAAAAAAAATACCTATCAGTGTTTCATTGACTTAAAGTGAATGAGATGAGAATGATATTGATGCTGCCATGTTTATTTCCTTGTAAAAAGTACCAGTTGCCATGGCTATCGTGCTGATCTTCTGGCATCGGTACAGTTTGTCACAACCCTAAGACAAGCATGTTGCCAATCCTGTCAGACTTTAGTCAAAACTCAAGATCTGCAGGCTTGTTTAGGGTCTATGGCTAAAAGTATTATGCTGGGAATACACGGTTCGTTTTTGAGGTGATTAGATGGTTCGATAGATAATTTCCGACATGTCCGATCTCGCGCTCGATTTCTGATAGAAGTGAATGGAAAAAGATAAGAAAACGAGCGGAAGATAAGAGTATCGACCGCAGAATCGAGCGGCGAAACCGTTCGAGAGGAGAATCGAGAGCCAGAAACGAACCGTGTATTCCTAGCATTAGAGACAGGATCAGGAGGACAGCCAGGCAACTTGCATTGTTTAAAAGGAACTAAACATGGCATCCCTCATATCCCTTTCAATACAGCTTCCCTTTAAGCATATTTTATCAGTTGAATTTGTCAAACTGTATCGAACATGAACAAATTTAACTGTCAGTTTTTGATCAAATTGACAATTTAATCCAATCATTTTAACAAAATATTGACCAGTGTATGGGGCACCTTTACAGTGTTCGGTCAGCGCTGCATTATCAGTTCTGGGTGAATTGCCCTAAATTAGTTACATATCACTAATGCTGGGTTGCTGGGTACACACCATACAATTTCCTGTTACATTTACCTGCCAGATCGATTTTTTTTACCAACATATCCGATCTGAATTTCAAATGATTTTTCTATCGTTTTTTTTTTTTTTAATCTTTTTTGTGAACTTTTTTAATCGATTTTTCATTCAGTTCTATGAAAATCAATGTAAAAATGTTTTAAACGATCAGAAAATTCAGATCGGATATGTTGGTAAAAAATCAATCTGGCAAGTAAATCTAAAAGAAAATTGTATGGTGTGTACCTAGCATTAGGACAATGATTGTCTGAGAATCTTGGCCTGTGATGGGCCCTGTAGGACTGGAGTTGCAGAGCCCTGAAATGTCATAATTTGTGCAGTTTTAGATTTTTAATTCAAGGTTATGACACTGAAGTCTTTTTCTTCTTCTTCTTTTTTTCCTTCTCTCTTTCCCTGCTTCCATCAGCCCGGATTGGAAAGATGAAGCGGCGAAAACAAGATGAGGGACAGGTATGTCCGCTCTGCAGTCGGCCATTGTCTGGATCGGAGGAGGAGATGAGTAGACATGTGGAACTGTGTCTAGCTAAGGTAGAGGAACCAGGAGGCGATTCCAGCCACCTGCTGTCTTCTGTCACTTCCCTGTCTTATCACCTCTGCTGCCTAACACTGGGCCCTTGTAGACTGCTGTCTCAGAGGCTCTCCTCTCTTCCTGATAGGCCTTCACATCTTACGCTATGTAGAGTAGCCATGCCTGGTTCGAAGAGTGGTTGTCTACCAGCCAGTGGCCTAAGGGCTCTTTTGCACAGGAGCACTTATCCTGTGCATAGGCTGGGCACTTGCTAGCACCTGGCACAGGCAGCGATCATGCATGTATCGAATTAAGTCACATCTGACCACGGCCGCACTCAGATGCAATGTGATGCGGGTTTCTGCTGCCAGGTAGCTGCACTGTGTGTCAAACACTGACACACGTAGAATTACAAATGCTGCCATCCCGGTGCATTAAAATGCGCCCTGCAGATGGGAGGCTGAACTGCATAACAAATGCACACTTCAGCTTCCTTTCTGAAAGAGGCCTAAAAGATTTCTACTTGTACTTTTATGTACACTTGATTCACGGGGTTACCAATGGTTCAGCTACACATGAGGGCTTCACATTACTTAGTAACATGAAATGTACTTGATAGTAACTAATACCTTGTGTACACATTCTTCTTAAAGGACACCTGAAGTGAGAGGGATATGGAAACTGCCAAATGTTTTTTTTTCCTTTTAAATAGTACCAGTGGCCTGGCATCCTGATGTTTTTTCTTGCATCAGTAGTGTCTGAATCACACACCTGAAACAAGCATGCAGAAAATCCAGTCAAACATCATTCAAACCTCTAATCTGCATGCTTGTTCAATGTCTGTGACTAAAAGTATTAGAGGAAGAGGATCAGCAGGACAGCCTAAAGCAACGGCAGGTGTATAGCTGATGCCAATGAGGGGTACCGGCAATAGGGTGCCTGATATGGGAGTAGATTTTATGTCTGTATTACAGTAGCCTATTGGCTACAAATAGTGGGCATTGGAGGGGGGACGTTAGGTTTAGGGGGGGGGGGTTAGGTTTAGGCATCAGGTTGGGGGGGGGGGAGTTTTAAGCATTAGGAGAGGGAAGCAGGTTTAGGCCTTAGGTAGGGAAGTGTGTGTTTGTTTTTAGGAATTGGGGGGGGGGGGGGGGGGTTAGTCATAGGCACTAGGAGTAGGGTTAATGTGAGAATGGGTGCCAGAATAGTCTTTAGTAATATATCAGTCATTTAAAATACCAATATTTTTACTATGGGCAACGCCTAAGTGCCCAACTCGAGCAATGGCACTATATGTATTTTGAGACATTGGACATTTGCATTAATTAAAAGGGGAAAAAATGGCAGCCTTCATATCTTTTTCACGTCAGGTGTCCTTCAAGGCTTGGGTGCAGGATCCATGCCCATCCAGGAGCTGCTCAGCCTGATGGAAAATGGAGGAGTGGGTACAAAAATTATCCAATTCTTCAGTTTATGAAACCACCAACTCTGACTCCAGGTACCGAAAAGTTGCTCTGAATCCACAACCCTGATAATTCCAAAATTTGTATTCCACGCTAGAGAGCAGCAGCCACCTGGGGTGTGCTCAGTAGCCATTAGAAGTTTTGGGATGTCTTGCCCAAGGATTCCCTACTGAATAGGAAGATCCAAGATTCTAACCCTGGTCTATGTCCGAGTCGGTTTCCGGTCAGTACTAACCTAACAGTGGATGGAGAATAGGATGGCAATACTTCTACCCTCCCACATCAGGAGAGATCAGCACACTGGATGGTACTGGGAATAGCCTGGCTTTCTTAGCAGCAAAGCAGTGTGGCCTGGTAGTATAGCGCCATTTAGAAAAAAAAGCTAAATGACAAGGCAGTGAACTGTGCCTCTTGTGCCTTTTGCTTTGGTTAGCACGTAACCATACTGCTACTAAGTGATTCTCTCATGTGTAAGTGAACCTCAGTGGTAGTACAATCTCTAGTTTCTCAGCCTTTCCTACTTTCCTAACCTTCAGCTATTCTGTCCTGATTAGATTATAGTTTTAGGCAGTTGAGTAGTTGCTGTATAGAAATCTCTTTCTTAGCTGCTCATTTCTGCCTTTGCAGCGAGAGACCTGCATGAATGAAGATGATTCAGTAGATATTGAAAATGAGAACGGTCACCGGTTTGAAGAGTACGAATGGTGTGGACAGAAACGAGTTCGAGCCACCACTCTCTTGGAAGGAGGCTTCCGTGGTAGGTGCTGTTTTTCAGTTGTGGTCCAAACTGCATGCTTGTAAACGGCGCTGGAGAGATTTCAATCGCCTGTTATTTTATCAGCTCCTTTTAACTGACAAATACATCTTGCTAATGCTTGTGGGACCCTGTTGTCTGCGTGACCTTCCAGTTTATGCGGGAACTTTTGTAAAGGGTTTCAGAGGTCACCCGAGCCTTCTGGAGAAGAAACAAAAAAAACAGATACCAGGGCCCATGGCCACTTCACTTTTTCTCCTTGAGTTTTCTCCTAGGTAATAATTTCGCACCTTGTTATAAATTGCATTTTAAACCACCATTTTGATAGTACTTTTTCAACAACTTTTAGGTACTTTTGAAATTATAACCTACTGTCTCCTAGGAGATAACTCAGGAGACAAAGTTAATTGCATATGAGCCCAGGAGCCCTAAATAGCGTGTCAGATAAATGGGACAATCATGGTACGAAAAGATACTTACAAATCCAGTTTGCAACCACAGTGCTGCACCTGCGAAGAAAATGAGTCAAGCTAGACATGGAACAGAGGTGATCCTAGGGTCCTTGTGGTTGCTCCCTGGAAAATAAAGTGATTCAATGGAAACTTAAAAACTAGTTACCATTACTATGTTCGTAAAGGCACCCCTATTATAAAATATCTAAAAATATTAAACTGGGGGGGGCGGCTTATCTCAAAGAAGTCACCGACATCAAATTGGCTGATATAAACCATATAGAATTGTTAGGAACACCACAGATGCCGCGTTTCGTGGGCTGGATCCCGCTTCCTCAGGCCATCAATGAGTGTCTGATTGCAGTAGGCAGATAGCTTGGAGCGTGACTGTAGGCATCTAAAGCCAAGAGCTCATCATGACAGCCAGGTAACTGGCATAGTTTAGAACAGAATTAAGATGGCTGCCTCCGTATTCCTCTCACTTCAGGTCCCCTTTTAAAATTGCCAAGTTTCAATCCTAGTGGTCTTTGACTTTTATATTAGAATTCATTTTATTGTTTCTGGTAGACATCAAGCTTATGTAGCAGCTAATTGCTCTCTTTTGCTGGCTACATATAAGATGTAAAAACACTTTTTACCTTGTGCAGAAGGGAGTCTTGGAACAGATCTGAGCCCGATATCTCGTGCGCTCAGAACAGAAGTTGTCTTGTCTTAAACGGCTTAATGCTGTTAAAAGGCAACAACTTAGAGCCATGTTGAGCACATAGATCAATGTGGAGAACACAGCAGCTAGAGGCGCGGGGTGATCGCTGCTTTCTCCCAGTAGGGATGGTAGATAATCCTGACAACAATATTGATGGGGAATTAGCTTAGAATTTACACGTTAACCCTTTTGAATAGTATCTTAGTGCCATTTTGCCTTGATGTTTAGAGCTTCTGAATCAGACTGCCTGCAGTATTTCTCTATAGCAACCAGTCACATTAACCCTGAGTTTCATTCGGGAGTATTGCTACAGCGGTTGTCACAATACAAAAGTGTCAATGCATTGGCACCTTCTGTTTGGCAGTCCTACTCACTGCTTATACCCTATATCCTAATATTATTATGTAAACTGTCGGGTACCATCTGGTTGCTACGGGTTACTACCAACACATTGTCATTGGTTTATCATGTCTTTCTGGGTTTTCTCAAATGAGAAGCAAATGTTGAGGTGCGTTCCACCCAAATATTATTAGTGCTTTTGGTAGCTAATGCTTTGCAATTTTATTTTGCCTTCAAATGGATGTATAATTTGCTAATTCGGTTGATTTAGGCTCCCTGCACACTGCAAATCCGTTTTGCAATTGTGTTTCCAATTCCGATTTTCCCAGAATACAAACAGAAAAATGGAGGAAAAAACGCAGCATGGAGTAATGAATAAAAATCGGGATCGGATGTAAAAACCGGTTAAATATCGGAATCTCATGCAGTGTGCAGGGAGCCTTACAGTGGGTGCGTCTGTGCGTGTGTGAACTGATTTTTCAGCAGATTTACTATTCGATCGATTTTCCAATCGCTTTTCTAAAAGATTTCCATTCACTTTTATGAGAAATCGATCAGAAAAGTGATCGAAAATCAGATCGGACATGTCGTAAATTATCTATCAAACAATCTATCTGTCAAAAAAATCTCATGGTGTATTCCCAGCAAATTTCAGTATAGAGGACCCTATGCAGCTTATCAGAATGAATCTAGTACTAATGTGGCTTCACTGAAGTGCGTTCTGATTGGTTCCTCTGGGCTTTTGTATTTAGCATGTTCCTCCTTGTCCTGTTTATTGAATATGGCCAGTAGTGTCACTTTTTCCGGCATACACGCTCAGCAAGGGGACAAAGCTAATAAATACTATTTGGAAGTTGTCGAAGCGTCTCAGTGTGGAAGAGATGGGAGCATGGAGCGAGCAGTATGTCAGTCTATTGATCACACCTCAGCCAGGAGCAGTAAAGGCACATGCCTCTAAGCACAGGCAGCAGCGTGCTTAATGTGATTGAAAGGCAGTTAAAATGGCGGTGACCTTTTCAGGGGAAATTAGATTGCCTGCCAAGAGTGGTTAGAAGGAGTGATAACGCCAGCTTGAGGAAGCTGTCCGGTCACATTCGAGAAAGGATGGGGAATTTTGAGCTAGCAGCGAGAAGCACCCCTCAGCCATTTAGGAAAGATCGGGGGGTACCGATGTCTCCCCTGGAATGGCTTGTCTGTATCTCCAGACATTGATCAGCAGGAGGGGGTGGGAGGAGTGCTGCCGGTGTAGCTTGCACGGTAACACTTCATCATGCTTTTTCCAAGTCTGGTGACCTTTCTGTTTCCACTTTGTCCAGAAATTGTTCCAGGTTATACCAATAAAGGCACAGAGAGCGTAATCTCCTGTGACACGATAAATCCACCTCAGGTTGCTTTCCTTCCTTGGAAGTTCATGTCAAACCCAATCAGCGCACAGCCGACACCGTGAGGCAGTGAGATTTGCTCAAGTCTGTCCTCTACTTCCAGGTCGTGTCAGTCAATCACCTTGCAGGCGGGACACTGACTAGATGGCAATTTGGGGCAAGAAAAGTGGATCATGAAATTGCTTTTCATTTGGAAAATCTACTTAGAGTTTTCACTTTGAGAGGAGGAAGGTTTATCCCTGAGGAGCGGCAGGCCGTGGGGGCAGATTCCCTGGTGTAAGTTTGGTGATCTGTTCAGTAACCTATAACGCCACAAATATGGCAGGAGGAAATGACTCTTCAAGGGAACCTAAATTGAGCGGTAGGCTGCCATATTTATCCTTTCAAATAATACCAGTTGACTGGCAGCCCTGCTGATCTTTGATACATCAGTAGTGTCTGAATCACACACCTGAAACCTCAGGCAAACACCTGATCTGCTACATGCTTGTTCAGGGCCCATGTCTAATGCTGGGAATACACGGCTCGATTTAGAGCCATTTAGATGGCTCGATTGATCATTTCCAACACGTCCGATCTCCCGCCCGATCGTTTCCGCACTCGATTCCACATGGGGGACAATGGAAAGAGATAAGGAAAGTGAGCGGAAGATAAGAGAATCGAGCGGGCGGCAGAATCGAGCTGCAAAAACGCACCGTGTATTCCCAGCATTAAAGTATTGGAGGCAGAGGATCAGCAGCACTGCCAGGAAACCTGTATTGTTTAAAAGGATCTCAATAAGGCTGCGTCCATATACTTCTCACTTTGGTTTCCCAATAAAGTGCACCTGAGACGCTGAAAAAAAATTATACATACCTGGGGCTTCCTCCCTGTTAGAATGGATCATGTATCCATTGGGTCAATTCTTTCCCTGTACAGACTCCCGATTCCCCATCATGTGCTTTCTCCATTCACTCTCAACCTCAAAATGAAGTTCCTGCCCTGGGAGGGGCACATGGAAGTGGAATAGAAGACATTACTAGCTGAGCCCAGAGCAAGTGGGTGCCTGTTAATGCCAACAGGGCTTACAATGTGAGAGCCATGGAGACTGACATATTTCCTTTTAAACATTGCACATACCCTTGCTGTCCTGCTGATCCACTGCCTCTAATGCAGATACAGATACAGATGCAGACCGCATGTTTCTGACAAACCTCTGACATGATTAGCTGCATGCTTGTTTCAGGCATGTGATTCAGACACTACTGACCAGAAAGAACAGCAGCACTACCAGGCAACTAAAGTGAGAGGGATATGGAGGTTGTCATAGTTATTTTCTTTAAAGCAATACCAGTTGCCTGGCTGTCCTGCTGATCTAATACCTCTAATATTTTTAGACCTGCAAAGCAGATATTTCTGACAAAAAAAGCTTGTTTCAGGTATATGATTCAGACACTAATGCAGCCAAAGATCAGCAGGAAAGCCAGGCAACTGGTATTGTTTAAAAGGAAATAAATATGGCAGCCTCCATATGTCTCTCTCACCTTGGGTTCCTTTTAAAGGGAACCCAAGGTAAGAGGGCTATGGAGGCTGCCATATTTATTTCCTTGTGAACAATGCCAGTTGCCTGGCAGTACTGTTGATCTTCTGGCATAAGTAGTGTCTGTTCCAGAGTTTTTACTCAAGCATATTGTTAATCCAGCAAAACCTGAGACAGAGTACCTCATCTGCTGTATGCTTGTTCAGGGTCTGGCTAAAAGTATTAGACACTCAGGATCAGGAGGACAGCCAGGCAACTGGTATATGGGAAATAAATGTCAGCCTACATACACCTTTTACCTCGGGTTCCCTTTCAACATTTTTGTTTTCCAAGTTGATTGTGAGGGATGTGAGCAGGACATCGGTAGCAGAGCCAGTACGTGTTGGCTGCGCAGAAGTGGAATTTCGCTATGAACTGCTGAATGTGACACAGGAACACACAATTACATGATATTATTGGCGAGCACGGTTTTGAAAAAATATTCCCAATATGTCTTCTGTCAATACAATTACTTTTTAAATATTTGTAAAACTTTTTTTTCCATTCTACTTTGTAGTAAGATCATTTTTTTTTTTTTCATTTTTTTTTTTGTAAAATTTTGTTTTTGCTTTTGCTTGTTTTTTTGTTTTTAGTATAACTTCCCAGTACGTTTGTGGCTTGTGTAATTTGCCCTTTCCTTCAGAAACCTGCACAGAACTTGAAGTGAATTGTCAGCACTGTCTTGAGCGTTCTCACTAGTTTGAGGATAAGAAGCAGCAGTGCCCCATGTGATAGTACAAGGCCCCTGTTTAGTTTAGCGTGCAATTTTGAATTAAATTTGCTTTAGCCTTTGTAGCTTGCACTTCACTAGCTACCATTGTCCCCAAGTCCCTCCACTCTTTTTTTGATCGCCCCCGATCGCCGCCGTTATATGTACACCCCCCGATCCCGCAATGGCGCAGACTCTCCAGTCAGCCCCAGGCTTTGCTATGGGGAGGATCGGGAATGCGCATGACGTTGAAGACGTCGTGTCCGATTGTCGCCATAGCGACGACTGAAGCTCATTGGGGAGGCTGCGGCTCTCGCGGGATCGCGGCTAGGTAACGTATAGCGGTGGCTATCGGGGGATCAGAAGGGTGCGAGGGGACTTGGGGGACAATGGTAGCAAGCCTAGTGCTAGCTACAGAGGATAAAGCAACTTTAATTAAAAAAATCCCTCCCACGGACGCAGCCTCAGAAACTGCGTACCGCCAGAGAGGTTAAAGCAAACCTGAACTCTTGCACGGGGACAAGGAGAGCACACAGAAATCCACCCTGTATGTGTCTATAGAGGACAGCCTGTCTCATCTCAGCAAGTAATGAGCTAGTGTAATTTGAGCTGTCTGACACTCTCCCAAATTCTGAGCTAATGTATAAACACAGAAGGTTAACCCTTTTTGTGCTCACATGATACCAGGAAGTAAGCACTCTGCAGAATCTCAGTAGGAGCTCTATAAGCTGTAACAAGGAAAGGTTTCTCTAAAGGTTATTATGCTGTTGCTTATCTTTTAGAGCAGAGAGGAAGTTCTAAGTTCAGGTCCGCTTAAAAGCAAAGGTATTTTGAGGCCCCTTGTAAGGGAGCTGTTTTGAGGTTTTGCAAACTGACAGGTTCACTTTTAACAGTAAAGTAAATATGTGATGAATATTCCTGTGAATAAACGGGCAGAGGCCGATGGTTCAGTGTCAGTTAATTGCTGCTATGTGCAGCCTCTTTCTGCGGTAATCACTTCTCACCGCTCTCGCCTCTGCGCCTCTTCTAAATAAGTCTGGCAGGTTGTTATCCTCCCTTGCGCGAGCTGATTGGCCGTGCAGCTCTGTGACTTTTAATTAAAGAGCTGAAAATGTGTATAAAAGCTGCCAGCAATGACAGGAGCGGAACATGAGCTGTGCGGGAGAGAATTTCCCCAAGGACTGCCCGCTCTAATGGAAAGCCTCTCTCCCTCCTGCACTGCCAACCAGGGAAGCCAATGACTAAGTAAACCCGATTACCAAGCCGGCCCTGAAATAAACCAACAGCACATCTCTCTCTCTTCCTGGAACAAAGACAGAACTCCACTCTCTCCCCAGCTACTTTCTCTTTCAGATCGACTTTAAATTAACTGCTGTTTATTTTCAGAGTGTATTTCTTTGGGTACATAAAAGAAAAGGTGACCATACACTCATCAATTTTTCTCATTCGATTCCTTGCAGATTCGATTCATCTGCTGGGATTAGATTCCCCAAAAATGAAAGATTTTTTTTTATCGATTTTGACTAAAAATCGATTGACATGATCGGACAGGATGATGGAAAATGTAAAACAGGGCAAGAGCATTAGCAGAATGATGGACTATAGCTTTGCACTGCATCAAACAGCACAAATCTAGCAGGGAATCTACTGAAAATCGATTGAACTGCAGAGTCTATCGAAAATTGATGTGCAGTGTATGGTTCAAAAAATCGTTCATTTTGGAACATTGGGTGGAAATCTATAAGTGTATGGCCAGTATTAAAAAAATAAAATACTGTAATAAAAAAAAATTTCTCTAAACAATGAAGAAGCTAAAATATGCATGTGCCTCCAGCTCCCCTTTTGCTTTTAAATTTATACTTTAATTTGAATCAGTATATTTAAAGAGAAACCATAACCAAGGATTGAACTTCATCCCAATCAGTAGCTGATACCTCCTTTCCCATAAGAAATCTTTTCCTTTTCACAAATGGATCATCAGGGGGCTCTGTATGGCTGATATTGTGGTGTAACCCCTCCCACAGTGTGATGTCAGGACTATGGTTCTGACATCACACTGTGGGGGCCTTGTTGCATTGTGGTAAATAACAGCTGTTTTCAACTGCCAAAAAATCAAGCAACTTCCACTGACATCCTCTGCCAGCAGTAAAAATGTTGCCATGTGATAAATGTGAGAATGTAAATCAGGGAGAGGAAAGATTTTACAATGGGCAAACACTGACAAAATCATTCATACATCATTATTGTAAAAATGAAGCACTTTTTATTATATTATTTTCCCTGGAGTTCCTCTCTACCGATTCTAGAAGGGGCATGAGATGTGCCCTTTCCCAGAGAAGGTCGGTGCTAAGTTGGCATTGGGCTTTAATTTCATTCTTGAGATGAGGAAAGGGTCAACGTTAGCTCAGAGGATGGGTGTCTGTTAAAGTTGGGGGTGGGGTTAAACTTTGGTGGGAAAGGCAGTGGCTAGAGTTGATGAAGGGGTAGGGATGAGGTTGCAATTAGGCTACACAAGCCTCATACACTTTTTACAGCATAGTCTTGTGTATTTCTACTATCTTGCCCGATTTCGACTGTCTTGCATGGCTTTTCAGAATTGTTTTCAGTAAGGCCCTGTCTACCCTGATTGCTGCACAGTACTCTTCCTCGGCCACAGCCACTTAATTTGAAAGCCCCAGTTCAGGTAGTGAATGCAATTCTGCATGTCCAAATGACTGAAACATTGTATCCAGGATGGCTGTGTGTGGGCAGGCAGTATCAGTCCAGGAGAATATCCTAGCTGGGTGGAGCAGATGCATTTTCATAATCATTTAATATCCTCTTCAACGAAATGCTTGAAGCGGAATATAACCCTGCATTTCAACTTTGCTCTAAAACATTATTTACAGCATATTATATGCAACCAGCATTTTTTTTTTTTACTAGACCAGCATTGGAAGGGTTAAACACAGGTTTAAAGTTCCGTGGAGAGATATGCAGAAGTTCATTTAGATACATTTAACTAAATAGAATGTAACAAGTGATAAATGTTACACACTCTTTGGCTGTCCTCCAGCTCCTTCTCAGTCAGAGAGAGTGAGTCACATTTCACACTTAGATACATTTATGTAAACAAAATGTAACTATGTAAGCTTCGGATGCGTCTGCAGTTCTCTCCCTAGGAACTTTAAAGCTCTGTGTAACCCTTTCAATGCTGGTCTAGTAAAAAAAAAATGCTGGTTGCATATAATATACTGTAAATAATGTTTTAGAGCAAAGTTGAAATGCAGGGTTATATTCGGCTTTAAGTTTGGCTGTTAATAATTTTTTTTTAAGTTATTGGAGCTGTTGTTTCCCACTTCTGACTCATTGAAATAGAATGGCTAGAGAGAGCTGGAAAATATAAGCTTTGCAGCTGATAACGTTTTTAAAGCGCACATTGAAGGGTATGAATTACAAATGTTCCTATTCCACGTCCAATGGTACAAAACCTCTTTTTTCCCAGCACTCCTTGTGAGTAATAAAGCACTTTCAAAAGTTTTTTTTCTAGTGCTCTGTGAATGCTCATAAAATCTGCTGGAAATGTCTGACACTTTGGAAGAAGTCAGGTGACCTGAACTCAGAACGTCCTCTTTGCTCTAAACGCAACGGCATAATAACCTTTTAAAGAAAAACATTTCTTAGTTACAGCTGATACAAATTCTGCAATAAATCTATTGTTTGTCTACTTCCTGCTTTCATGAAAGCAGACATATTAACATCCTGTGTTTACAAATGAGCTCTCTGCCATGGCAGTCAGCTGACAAAGCTGAGGGCTCAAATCAAACTTGTGATTAGTCACAGATGAGGAAGAATTAGACAGGCTAAATTCTCTAAATACATACAGGGAGCATTTATATTTGTTTTCCTTCCGTCCTGTGCACCTTGGGGATGTTATGAAAAGTAATTTTGTTACACAGTGACAATAAAGTACTTGAACAGCAGCAATAAGCCCATGAACAGATGCTTGCTTGCAGACATGCTTGCCAGGTGTGTGTTTCTTCCTGTGGTGTGTACTTGTTGCTGCTGTTTGGACATCACATGCTGCGAGCCAACAAGAGTCCTGTTACTCTAGTACACCACGCCTGCCGTGTGTAGGTTTTACTACAGGCTGCAGGTGTTGCCAGTCCTCTGCATATGGCCCACTGCCAGCGCTGCTTTTGTGAATCACTGCGTTGATTAATTGATTGAATTAACATTGAATTTCATAAAGCTAGCAGGGTCATAAAAATATGTAGCGTGGAGTTAGTTGTTTTTTTTTCTCCCCCTTAATGAAATTTGGCATTTCAACACTTCCATATTTTCACTTTTGCCCTGTAAAAGCCCAGCGCTCTTGGCGTGTCATTAATTAGAAGGCAGCACAGGGCCTGCTGTGTGCTTTGCGCTTGTCCTGGGATCCGGAGTATGACTTCCAGCTGTTGTACAGCCCAGCGCTGAGTCCTCAGGTGCAGCCACGTTTCCCCTCCTGCTTTCATGCTCCGGTTTGATTGCCTGAGTTGTTAAACTCCTCTGATCCCCTTCCTGTCAGCACCAGTTATTCCTCCAGAAATGTGGAGTGCTTGAAAAATAAAGCCACTGCTTTAGGTAAGGCTTACTCTGCTTCCCGCCAGTGGCCTCCTGCCTGCATGCAGGGGAAGGTCCGCATCTTGTACAATGACATCTGCTTTTAGAAGCGGGAGGGCTTCTGCTTTCTGTTCTAAGGTGCACTTTTGGCAGAATCAAGGTACATTAGCAGGAATGCATTTCCGCCCCCTTCTCCCATTAAAGAGGAGCTGTCGGCCATACTTTCTCTGAAAAAAAACACACATATAAGTAAATAAATGCTTTACTTACATAACATGTACTGCGCTGTCTATATTTTGATATTGGTGATTTTTCTACAGTAAAAAGAGAAAATCCGTCTTAGCATTTCACATTTTAACTGTGGCTATTTTTAAGCCAATTCTGATGGCATTTCCTCCCTTACTCTCCTCTGCCTGATGGTGTATGCATTGTCCGCCCTTCACTATATAAATTGCATTGTTTCAGCATGAGAAATATTGGCCTATCAGAGAGGAACAGAGGTGTGGGAGGGGAGAACAGGAGGGAAAAGGTTGCAGACAATCAGGCTGCATTAGTTAAAGAGACGCTGAAGTCTCATAAAAATCATGTTTTTATATTAAAAATCTCTTTAACATGATTGCCCTAACGAAAACGATGCATCTCCGCGGCTGAACTCTTAACTAAATCCCCCCCCCCCCTCTAACTCCCCTGTTCCCCCCTACCCCCCGCAAAATCCATGACTTTCTTGGTAGTGGATTTTGCTGCCCCGGGAGGCAGAGCTTTCAGCTGCAGCTCTGCCTCCATGCGCGTCAATCCGCCTCTCCCCTGCCCCTCTCAGTGAAAGAAGACTGAGAGGGGCGGGGAGAGGCGGCAATCCGCGCTGATAGAAGAGTGTAGAGGCAGAGCTATAGCCATTCCCCGCAATGTACCCCGGGGAGTTTGGGGGAATTTAGTTAGAGTTCAGCCGCAGGGATGTGGCGTTTTAGTTAGGGCTATCATGTTAAAGAGATTTTTAATATAAAAACCTGATTTTTATGAGACTTCAGAGTCTCTTTAAGTCTGGGGGTAAAGTAGAGAAGCAAAAAAGGACAACCCAGCACGCCCTGCAACTTCTTTTGTGTGTACCAAATAAGAGTCAGGTAAACTGGGGAATGATCATTTATGAACAAGAAAAGTAATAGTGATTTTACCTTTTGGATTGCCTTATTAGCATCTTTATTACTTGTTTACCAGATAAAAATAAAGAATTGATTTTTGATTTTATGCCCAAAAGTTACACTTTAAAGCCCTATTGCTGGGAATACACGGGTCGACCCGGCGGCTCGATTAGCTGCCGGATCGACTCCCACCACGTCCAGCGGGGACGTGGCGGGGGTTGATCCGGCAGCTAATCAAGCCGCCGGGTCGACCCGTGTATTCCCAGTAATAGGGCTTTAAAGTATAACTTTCGGGCATAAAATCAATTTTTGTCACCTCAGGTTCTCTTTAAATCCTAAGAACCGTATTTACTGGTAGATGGATTGGGGAACACTCAGCTGTGCGACTCAACGAACGAGAATTCCCCAATCCATCTTCCTACCCTCGAACGTCTGCGAGGTCACAAAGCTGGAGTCATGAGGATCTTAAAGATCCGATCAGCTGTAATGGTCCTAATTGCAGTGCATAGCAAAATACTGTTTGGAAGCGATCACTCCTATCAGAAAAAATGCCCTCAAAAATCGTGCCGTGGGTATGTAGCTTAACTTTAGGCATAGATCTAAACAAACCTGGTAGTTTATAAAGGGTGCCTAAATATTCCCTTTTTGCAGTTCTGGTCCACCAGTTTAGGAAGGGGGGGGGGGGGGAGTGAATCCCCTTCACGTACCAGGCTGTTGTGCTATCACATTACAGTGGCATCTGCCAAGGGGTAGGATACAATGGGCAGGTAGTGTTCCCAGTAGGCTATGGTTTAGTTCCTACCAAATTACGTCTAAGAGACAACTGGTGAACTGGGGACAGGCATATGGGGTACCCAAGGCTCATTGATGTGTATGATAAATGAAGGCTATCTTGTCTCTTCTGACAAATCAGGAGAGCTACTTTAGCACAAATGGCTGGTGAACTTAATGTTGGCCAAGAGAGAAGGATATCGGAAAAGAACATCCATCTAACTTCCCTATTCATAGCAGAGTGCCTACGCTGACCTTAATTCACTGCCAAAAACACTTACAATAGGCACAAGAGCATCATATTTGGACTGTGGAGCCACCTTTCTCCCAGATGCAAAATGCGATTGGTAAGCCTCTGGATCCTGTAGACTCTTCCCACACTGTTCTCCACCGTCGCTGAGCGCCAACCTACTCAAGGAATCCCACAAGCTCTTGTCAGGTTCCACGATCCCAACCATCCTGCCCATCAAGCAGTGCGGCTGTACTGAGCCTGTGCAATAAGCAGGAGCCGCTCGTGCCTGCTTGCAGTATGCACAGGGGTCCTTGGCAATGGCCGAGGATTAGAGGAGAGTGTGAGTGGCTTCTGGGGGATCCAGAGGCTTCCCTCTCCTTAGATAAGTATTTACGGTACCTTTTTTGACCCAAATTTTTGTCACCTCAGGTTCTCTTTAAATCATGCCCACCTAATATTGCATATCTCTGCTTCACTGTGAAAAAAAAAATCCCTAGATTGGGTCTACATTATTCTAAGGAAAACTTAGAAAAGGTTTCCTGATAACAGTCTAATTTATAGGGAAGCTAAGGTTCGAGACATATGGAGGCTGCCATATTTTATTCAATTTTAAACCATACCAGTTGCCTGGTACTCTTGCTGGTCTTCCTGGATTTAGTAGTGTCTGAATCGCACACCTGAAACAAGCAGGCAGCTAGCATGCTTGTTCAAGGTCTATGTCTAAAACGTATTAGAGGTGCAGAACAGCCAGGCAATCTCCTCCCTCCATTGTGTACAAGGCAGTAAATATGTCGACTTCCCACCTCAGGTTCCCTTTAATCTATGGCGGGGCCAAATAATATCCCAGGACATAGAGTTGCCTGTTCTTTGAGCCTGATTTGCCCTGCAGCTGTTCCATGGTCCAGTACTCAGCAGTACATTGTGTTTTCCCATCAGAACTTGTGAGTAAACATCGGCCTGACTGGATTCTCTCAGAATTTGTATTAGGGACAGAGTTGCTCTCTCGGCAGAGAAACAACACAGTACATTGATTTGTGGAGAGGCTGCAGCAGTCCTGCGGTGTCTGAACAGCAGTCAGAGGCCCGCAGTGTAAGTGATCTTGAAAGGCGGCTTCTGAATGATGGGAGAAGTTTGTCTCCAAAGTGACAGCAGGTTTATAGAGGTGTCAGTCACGGCCAAGACCGGAATTACTTGTCAGCTCACCTGCTGAGGAGGTACAGGAGTCGCACTGCAACTTTTTTTTTTCTCCTCTTAACACCAACTCTGCATTTTGATCAATCTTTATTACTTACGGTTGTTCTGACACAGCCAAGGTGTGTGTTTTGTTTTTTCTTTAAAGGGAATCTAAACTGAGAAGGATATGGATTTTTCCTTTTAAAATACTAGTTGCCTGACTCTTCTGCTGATCCTGTGTCTCTAATTGCCCGTTTCCACTTGTGCGGTGCGGAAACCGCGGTAACAAATTTGCATGTGGATGCAAATTCGTTAGCGTTGGTATGCAAATGTTACCGCAAATTTGCATACGATTTTGCATTTGTATGTATGTGAATTTAACCATGTCAGTGCCTGTGTGCTTTTACATTGGTTTTATGCGAAATCGTATGCGAGTTCGTGGTAAAATTTGCATACCGAAACTGCATGCAAATTTCCTATTAAATACATTGTATGCGAATCGCCTAGCGGTGTGCGGCGAGCAAATTCTGATGGCTCTACAGTGCAGATTTTTCCTGCACACAAAACCGCAAAGAAATCCTGACAAGTGGAAACATCCCCATCCACTTGTATTGCCTATGCAAATTCGCATTCGGGAAATGCATGCAAATTCATGATAGTGGAAACGGGCCCTAAGGGCCCGTTTCCACTATTGCGGTGCGGAATCGCCGCATATCACCGCTGACAAAATCACATGTGGATGCGATTCCGCATGCATTTTTGCCGCGATTTCGCATGGGCAGGGTATATGCGATTTTAACCATGTCACTGCCTGTGTCAATTTACATTACTTTCAATGCGAAATCGCGGGAAAAAACGCATGCAAAAACGCATGCGATTTCCCTATTAAATACATTGCCTGCGATTCGCCTGCATTCCACACGCAGGCGAATTCTGCAGGGTCTACCGTGCAGAAAAATCCTGCACAGAAAAACGCAAATGAAAACTGACAAGTGGAAACAATCCCATCCACTTGTATTGCTTATGCGAATCCGCATGCGTTGTCTGCATGCGGATTCGCGCTAGTGGAAACGGGCCCTAATACTTTTAGCCACAGCTCCTCAACAAGCATGCAGATCAGGTAGTCAGACTGGATTAGCTGCATGCTTGTTTCAGGTGTGAGATCCAGATACTACTGCAGTCAAAGAGTTCAGCAGAACTGCCAGGCAACTGGTATTGTTTAAAAGGAAACATCCATATCCCTCTCGGTTTAGGTTCCCTTTAACTTTGCTGTAATTACTCCTTAGAAAGTAAACATCTGAATTAAGGAAGGACTATATTTCCAGCCTGTATGTTACAATGGATAAAAAGCTGTGTATGGAGGAGTTGCTAATGTAAAAAAAAGAATGTTAGCACCACCTCCTAGTTGTGTATACAGGATCTTTTTAAAAAATTAGCATATTGTGATAAAGTTCATTATTTTCTGTAATGTACTGATAAACATTAGACTTTCATATATTTTAGATTCAAATACACACAACTGAAGTAGTTCAAGCCTTTTATTGTTTTAATGATGATTTTAGCATACAGCTCATGAAAACCCAAAATTCCTATCTCAAAAAATTAGCATATTTCATCCGACCGATAAAAGAAAAGTGTTCTTAAAACAAAAAAAGTCAACCTTCAAATAATTATGTTCAGTTATGCACTCAATACTTGGTCGGGAATCCTTTGGCAGAAATGACTGCTTTAATGCGGCGTGGCACGGAGGCAATCAGCCTGTGGCACTGCTCAGGTGTTATGGAGGCCCAGGATGGTTCGATAGCGGCCTTTAGCTCATCCAGAGTGTTGGGTCTTGCGTCTCAACTTTCTCTTCACAATATCCCACAGATTCTCTGTGGGGTTCAGGTCAGGAGAGTTGGCAGGCCAATTGAGCACAGTAATACCATGGTCAGTAAACCATTTACCAGTGGTTTTGGCACTGTGAGCAGTGCTGAAAAATGAAATCTTCATCTCCATAAAGCTTTTCAGCAGATGGAAGCATGAAGCATGAAGTGCTCCAAAATCTCCTGATAGCTAGCTGCATTGACCCTGCCCTTGATAAAACACAGTGGACCAACACCAGCAGCGCTCATGGTACTCCAGACCATCACTGACTGTGGGTACTTGACACTGGACTTCAGGCATTTTGGCATTTCCCTCTCCCGAGTCTTCCTCCAGACTCTGGCACCTTGATTTCCGAATGACATGTAAAAGTTGCTTTCATCCAAAAAAAGTACTTTGGACCACTGAGCAACAGTCCAGTGCTGCTTCTCTGTAGCCCAGGTCAGGCGCTTCTGCCGCTGTTTCTGGTTCAAAAGTGGGTTCATGCTTCCATCTGCTGAAAAGCTTTATGGAGATGAAGATTTCATTTTTCAGCACGACCTGGCACCTACTCACAGTGCCAAAACCACTGGTAAATGGTTTACTGACCATGGTATTACTGTGCTCAATTGGCCTGCCAACTCTCCTGACCTGAACCCTATAGAGAATCTGTGGGATATTGTGAAGAGTGAGTTGAGAGACACAAGACCCAACACTCTGGATGAGCTTAAGGCCGCTATTGAAGCATCCTGGGCCTCCATAACACCTGAGCAGCGCCACAGGCTGATTGCCTCCATGCCACGCCGCATTGAAGCAGTCATTTCTGCCAAAGGATTCCCGACCAAGTATTGAGTGCATAACTGAACATAATTATTGGAAGGTTGACTTTTATTGTTTTAAAAACACTTTTCTTTTATTGGTCGGATGAAATATGCTAATTTTTTGAGATAGGAATTTTGGGTTTTCATGAGCTGTATGCCAAAATCATCAATATTAAAACAATAAAAGGCTTGAACTACTTCAGTTGTGTGTATTTGAATCTAAAATATATGAAAGTCTAATGTTTATCAGTACATTACAAAAAATAATAAACTTTATCACAATATGCTAATTTTTTGAGAAGATCCTGTATTTCTGTTGTCTTTATATTGAAAACTACATATGGCTGTGGAGCCCCTTGCCCATCCACCCACCACCGCCATCACCCACTAACACAGATGGCATCTCCTGGCTTGTCTTGGGTAATGCCACAGAAACATTTGTGAGAATCCAAGTTCCTGATTGATTTCCCTCAGTTGACAGAGGCCATACTGCTAGCTGCTGCTTTTGGGGGTATCCTCTGTCCCAAGTATCTTGGTAACCTTAAGGCCCATACACACGGGGTACGGCCGTCGCCGCAACCACGTGGCACACGCGGTGCGGCGACAGGTCGCCCGTGTGTATAACGCGCGCGCCCCGAACCGTCGCCCGTCGGAGCTGTCGCCAGGCGTATGAACATGTTCAATCGCCGGCTACAGCTGTCGCCGCAACTTCGTCGGAACTGTCGCTAGTCCCACGTGAGTACGCGGGCTAGCGACAGGAGACCTACGCGAGTGAATGGAGCATCCGGCCGGCGGATGCTCCATTCACAAACAGCTTCCGCCACGTCTCTGCCTTTCTGGCGAGACGTGTGGACAGCTGTCGCCGGCAGGGAGCTGTCGCTCCCTGTTCGCGTGCGTGCATGCAACGGGGGTCAATTGTCCCCCGTGAGTATGTAGCTTTAGACTTATCCTGTCAGGTGACTTTTGGAAGCAGTTGGGGGCATTATAACTCTTAACAGGAAGTTGGATGGATGATTGACTTTAGATCAAGTTAAACTACATAAGCGCTTCCTCATATACAGGGAGTGCAGAATTATTAGGCAAGTTGTATTTTTGAGGAATCATTTTATTATTGAACAACCATGTTCTCAATGAACCCAAAAAACTCATTAATCTCAAAGCTGAATATTTTTGAAAGTAGTTTTTAGTTTGTTTTTAGTTGTAGCTATTTTAGGGGGATATCTGTGTGTGCAGGTGACTATTACTGTGCATATATATTAGGCAACTTAACATAAAACAAATATATACCCATTTCAATTATTTATTTTTACCAGTGAAACCAATATAACATCTCAACATTCACAAATGTACATTTCTGACATTCAAAAACAAAACAAAAACAAATCAGTGACCAATATAGCCACCTTTCTTTGCAAGGACACTCAAAAGCCTGCCATCCATGGATTCTGTCAGTGTTTTGATCTGTTCACCATCAACATTGCGTGCAGCAGCAACCACAGCCTCCCAGACACTGTTCAGAGAGGTGTACTGTTTTCCCTCTTTGTAAATCTCACATTTTATGATGGACCACAGGTTCTCAATGGGGTTCAGATCAGGTGAACAAGGAGGCCATGTCATTAGTTTTTCTTCTTTTATACCCTTTCTTGCCAGCCACGCTGTGGAGTACTTGGACGCGTGTGATGGAGCATTGTCCTGCATGAAAATCATGTTTTTCTTGAAGGATGCAGACTTCTTCCTGTACCACTGCTTGAAGAAGGTGTCTTCCAGAAACTGGCAGTAGGACTGGGAGTTGACCTTGACTCCATCCTTAACCTGAAAGGCCCCACAAGCTCATCTTTGATGATACCAGCCCAAACCAGTACTCCACCTCCACCTTGCTGGCGTCTGAGTCGGACTGGAGCTCTCTGCCCTTTACCAATCCAGCCACGGGCCCATCCATCTGGCCCATCAAGACTCACTCTCATTTCATCAGTCCATAAAACCTTAGAAAAATCAGTCTTGAGATATTTCTTGGCCCAGTCTTGACGTTTCAGCTTGTGTGTCTTGTTCAGTGGCGGTCGTCTTTCAGCCTTTCTGATCTTGGCCATGTCTCTGAGTATTGCACACCTTGTGCTTTTGGGCACTCCAGTGATGTTGCAGCTCTGAAATATGACCAAACTGGTGGCAAGTGGCATCTTGGCAGCTGCACGCTTGACTTTTCTCAGTTCATGGGCAGTTATTTTGTGCCTTGGTTTTTCCACACGCTTCTTGCGACCCTGTTGACTATTTTGAATGAAACGCTTGATTGTTCAATGATCACGCTTCAGAAGCTTTGCAATTTTAAGAGTGCTGCATCCCTCTGCAAGATATCTCACTATTTCTGACTTTTCTGAGCCTGTCAAGTCCTTCTTTTGACCCATTTTGCCAAAGGAAAGGAAGTTGCCTAATAATTATGCACACCTGATATAGGGTGTTGATGTCATTAGACCACACCCCTTCTCATTACAGAGATGCACATCACCTAATATGCTTAATTGGTAGTAGGCTTTCGAGCCTATACAGCTTGGAGTAAGACAACATGCATAAAGAGGATGATGTGGTCAAAATACTCATTTGCCTAATAATTTTGCACTCCCTGTATATTTCCATTCCATTAAGGCTTGTACAGACGCTAGACTGTTCTTGGACAAGGCGGCAGGTTGGGACCGTATCTGCAGAGATTCTAGCATGTGTATAGTGGCCCCCAAACCCACTCTGTGCCTCTTCTAGAAATCAGCCTGGAGTATTGACTCAGCCAAGGGTATTGTTCACTCCCCTCACCTCACCCACTCTGTGACGCTCCTCATGCACCTCTCTGTTGGCTCCCACTGCATAGCAACAGAACATGTCTGTTCAGCCTCAAACCCGCACTGTCGACTGAGGGATCGAGTCCTGTTATTTCTCTGGCAACAGTTGTGTGTATGAGGTTTTAGGGCTGTTTTAAAGAGGAACTCCAGTGAAAATAATTTAATAAAAAAGTGCTTATTTTTTACAATAATTATGTATAAATGATTTAGTCAGTGTCTGCCCATTCTAAAATCTTTCCTCTGCCTGATTTACATTCTGACATTTATCACATGGTGACCTTTTTACTGCTGGCAGGTGATGTCAGTGGAAGGAGAAGCGTGTGTGTGTGTGTGTGTGTGTGTGTGTGTGTGTGTGCGTGCGTGCGTGCGTGCGTGCGTGCGTGCGTGCGTGCGCGTGCGTGCGTGCGTGCGTGTGTTATAAAGATGGCAGCCCATATACGCCTCGCAAATCAGACTTCCTTTACACATGGTAAAATGACGCGTTTGGTTTGCAGGCTATATTTGTTTGCTTTCACCCCAAACTCCTCTTCGGCATACACCTTTTTATAAATACCGATGAATGTAATTATTGAGTTCCCCCTGATTTTTTTAAAGTGCGGCCCAGATGTCAGGAGTGTGTGCTGTATGGCAGAACAAGGAAGATCTATCACTTTGTGCCATTTGATTTCCATGCGTGCCGATCACCCCAGGCCATGTATTTCTCCTCCCATGGACTTCCCTTGGAATAGGCTTATTTCGAAGCTCACACAAAGGTCACACTGTTCTCCCCCCTTCTCTGGCAGCCCTGATGACACTCCTCCATAGCTGGTAATAGAGGTGACAGGGTGGGACACAGGGCTCACTAAGCGGTGCCGAGTGTCACCCTCAGTTTGCTGTCCTTCATAGCGGCAGAAAAACACCAGCTCCGATTAGCTTCATGTCCCGAGTCAAGCGCTTTCAGACGTCAAATATTTGAACAGCTGCTCAGCGTTTTCACTGGCGCGCACACAGAGGCGACAGCAGGAAAGCAGGGGTCATCCTCCGCAGGGACGCTGTTTAAAGCTGTCACCAAATGTGTAACACTGGCAGAAGGCACTGCCGGTAGACTCCTTCACCCCGGCTTCCGGGAACGGCCGGCACCTGGGCATGCGGGCACTTTTACGAGCGTGTTAATCACAGTTATGATCACTCAGCTAATGATACTGGGTGAAGACTGTTGTCCTGGAAGTTGTTGCTCCGTTCCGTATAGAGCTGAGAATGCAGTGCTGGTTATGTCTGCGTCTGTTGCTTCTTATTGGCCATTATATTCCACATCTGCTGAGCCATTCCAGAGAAAGCTTTAATCTCATTCTTTACAAGACTGCTCTGTGGTTGAGTCTGTTGGACTCTCCCCTCTGTGTCCACAACATGCCTACTGTGCACAAGCTGAAGACCTAACCCTAAAACAATGTAAAATAATATATTTTTTTAAACTAGTCTGAGGTTTATTTGTTTAATGCATGTTAAGGAGCCTGTTTATCAATCCCTTTTCCTGAGTGATTGACCATCTGATCATTGTGATCGATCATTCGGGCCATCAACAGAGAGGAAAATAAGCAATCCGATCAGATGAAAATTGTTAAGAAATTCAGATCAACGGAATGATCAATAGAATGATTGTTCAACATCGATCAGCAACAGTACCCGATCCAAGCGATCGCTTGGGAGATTGTACCGTTAACGGGCACCTTTAGAGCCCTGATAGCCAGTCTGTGACACTTTGCTACCTAACCTTTGGCCCTAAAGCTGGGAATACACAATGAGATTTTTTAAGCAGATTTACTGTCCGATTTTCCGACCGTTTTTTTTTTATCGATTTCCATTCACTTCTATGAGAAATCTATCAGAAAAACGATCAGATCGGACTTGTCGGAAATGATCTATCGAACCATCTATCAGCCAAAACATCTCATGGTGTATTCCCAGCATTGATCCATGAAGGTGAAAAAAAAACAAACTCCATTATCTACCTGCACTTTTCAGCTCTCTGGTCTGGGGACAGATCAGCTGAGGATAGCTGAAGATAAAGTGTTACATGCAGTATGCTTAGAGCTGTTACTACTCTCAGCCGTGTGTGTGTGTTATTGCTGCAGGCTTACTACAGCAATATGCGATCAGTTTACTGAACACGAATTCTGCCCAAGTTCTGTCTGGAATCTCATGCTGCAGGAGGTAAAAGGTCAATATCAGGAAGTTTGCAATCATTTACGTGATTCACCACAGTGTAGTGTATGCCTAGCTTTAGAGTGGGAAAGGTATGCTAAGAACACATGATGCAATTATCCGTGAGATCGATGGGAATCGGGCAATTATTTTTTACGTGTCCGTTTCCAATCGAGAAAGAGATCGATTTTGTGAAGTTATCATTGGAACATCAATCCCTTTTATTGATCGGGAGCAGTTTACAAGGTGGACATGTTACAACTTTGGATGTGAAATTGCAACGTGTGTTCCCAGCAGTAGTCAGTATGCAAAGTGGTGTAATCTGATAACTGATGTACAT
Organism: Hyperolius riggenbachi; assembly: GCF_040937935.1. Lineage (NCBI taxonomy): Eukaryota > Metazoa > Chordata > Amphibia > Anura > Hyperoliidae > Hyperolius > Hyperolius riggenbachi. The sequence continues at coordinate 75,266,053 of NC_090651.1, read as the reverse complement.
GGAAACTTCCCTGAAACTCGCCACCTACTGACTTAAAGAGACACTGAAGCGAAAAAAAATATATGATATAGTGAATTGGTTGTGTACTATGAATAATTACTAGAAGATTAGCAGCAAAGAAAATATTCTCATACTTTTATTTTCAGGTATATAGTGTTTTTTCTAACATTGCATCATTCTATAATATGTGCAGATTACACAACACTCAGCATTCAAAATGATTCTTTCAGCGCAGTCTGTGCACTAATGACCTCTCCTCTGCCAGAGAAAAAGAAAACAGTTGAGATAATAAAAGTCAGATAACAGCCCTCTCCACTGACTAAACTTAGTTGGAGAGTTAATGGCTTGTTTGCATAGAGATAACAACTGGAGTTTCTTAACTCTTCCTGTACTGGAAACAATTAGACTGATGTATCTGATCTTAATGTTTTATTTCTTAGCTGTACTACACATACAAGTCATAATATCATAATTTTTTTTTCGCTTCAGTGTCTCTTTAAAGTGGGAACTATAACATATTGCATACAGTGATGGTCATGTCTAGGACAACTCCTGGAGAAGCATAGGATTTGTTTGATAAGCTGATAGATTTGCAAAGCTCTGATTTGCTGTGATCAAATCCTGCTTTAGCACATGATCATAACTAGCAAATCAGAGACTTGTATCTCTATCACCTGACCAATCTGATCACATGCTTCTTAGTGAGTTCCCCTAGACATGACCATTACTAATTGCATAATATTGCATATATCTGTATTCTGATTAAAAACCTGATATACAAATAATTTTGCTAAGAGATTAAAAAAATTCCTTTTTAATTTGAATTTTTCTTTTCCAGGTTCCGGTTTTATCATGTGCAGCAGCAAAGAGACGCATGACAGCGACGCTGACTTAGACGTGGACGGGGATGACACGCTGGAGTACGGCAAAGCACAGTATCCTCTACCCATTGTGTTATTCCAAGGGGCTTATGTCATCCCTTCTGTCTCTGTCCTCCTCCTGATCTCCCGTATACAAACCGTTCTGCTGCTGCTTCTCTCCACAGCCAGCGTTTAAACAGCAGCCATGTTTACTGTACCACCTGCTGCTCTGCAGCGTATTGCCAAATCCCATTCTCTGGGCCGGTGTAATGGTGCATTGCTGTGGGCTGAGGTCAGAACAGCAAAGGAGACGGCACACTACTGGCTGCAAAATTCCTTGCTTGTATTGGCAAACAAGAACACTACATGTCACGGATGTAAAGCATCCTTCATCAGGTGTAAAACAGCATTGAAGCATACATCACAGGTATAAATACGAAATCAAGTGTGGGCAACCCCACCCTTAATTGCTCCGCCCATGGAACCATTAACCCTTAAGTCAATAGTCCCAAATACATATAATCACAGTTGTCTGGCACTCCACATCGGCTACCAATACACAAATGTCAAAAACTGTCCGTCATCCTGGCACTTCCCCTAAGGACTGCCACAAAACCACCTGTAAATAAAACATGTGGTTGTAACTATTGCATGTACTGCTGTTGATGGTCTGAGGTCAGATTCTGGGGGCGGGTGCTGTCACGACATGCATGTTTTCCTTAGCAGAGTGTCCTCTAGGTACACTGAAGCCGACATCATCCCCTGTACTGGAGAGGAGCCAGGAGAAGCCAGGGAGCGAGAGGCACTGCGAGGAGCTGTATTAAAGTAAGCAAGTTACAGACTGATTTTCCTTCTATTCAAAAGGCACCGTAATAACATAAACCTTTTGTCGAATGTAGTAAATTATTCAGGATACCCACTTTTATGTTAAGTATCCTGGCTTCAACATCAGAAACATTTTCTACAGCTATATATTGCTGTATATTGGTATGTAGCCCGCCCTTTCCACTGAGGTTTGGCCTAGGCTGTTTATTATGCACAATTCTCCCCCAGAGCATTCTGGGAGACCAGAGATCTTTTCTACTGATTTTAGAAACCTTAGTAAATGAACATTCCGCAGAGATCACCTGCCAGTACTAAAGATGTTGGTGCCTGTGATAAAGTTCAGAATGTAAATTGGGGTGGGTAAAGATTTTACGATGACTAAATAATTTATAAATGGAAATTGTAAAAAAAAAATAAGCAATTGTATTCATTATGTTAGTTTAAATACAGTTCCTTGTTAATACATATAAATAGTGAAATAAATCATATGGTCATCATAGTGATTGCATGCCATGCAGTGTCCCCTGGAAATTAAACTATGGACAGTTTTGACCTGATTGGCCACTAGGTTTTGTCAATGAGATAGAGAGAGTTGTTGCAGATGTTCTGCTAATATTTATGCAGCTTAAAAATTATCCAATGGAATGGGGCCACTGTGGAATTTGATTGGTCCATTTTCAAGCTACACAAATTTGCATAATATTTTGCATCAACTCAGAATTATTTACATCTCTGTAACCATCCCTATTTACAGTTTAAAAATAAGATACTGTGCCATTTGGACTAAATCCTAGCTTTTGTTGCCAGAAATGATCATTTGTGATTGTCGGACAAAAATCTAGTGTGTGTACTGGTCTCCCGTCATTGATTTTTTTTTTATTTTTTTTTTGCTGGTCATAGACTTGTTGCATTAGCTGACTGCGGGAACTTCTAATGTGGTCCTTGCAGTGGGGAGCCTCCTGCTTGTCCCCTACCATTTCTATAGAACAGAACAGGCTGCCAAGCAGCTTCTCTGTAATGTGATGGGTACACAACTGTCACACAAAATGATCCCTACGGAGAGATTCAGGAGACCTTTGAACTGTACACATAGCTTTACACAGAGATAGCATTGTCACTTTGATGAATAAGTTGTTGGATGGTATATTTAGTGTGCCTGGAAATTGATTTAACCCACACATATGTTCATTAAACCAATAATTGTATTTGATTTTTATTTATTTTTTTTGCAGTGGTGGAACACCCAGCACCAGGATAACAACTGAATTCTCAAAGTGGGCCAGTGATGGTGAGTGCAGAGCATCCATGAGTAACCGAATACTACTCAGATGTATGGCCAGATAATAGCCAGCCCCCACTACCAACATGTGCTCTAATCACCTTGAAGTCTTCTTTTCTCTTTTGGTTCTGGGCTCTCTGTGAAGCTGTTTGTGATCACCTGTGCTGACCATTTCCCCTACCATCCTGGATAAGTGGAGATTTTGCATTACACAAAAATTTCCATTGCTCAGGAAGTGGTATCTAATAGATCAAAGACCTCTCGTCGCCAATCAACCTGCAGCAATGACTAGTTTTTTAGTGGTTTAGGATGTGTTAGCCCCTAATTCTTAAGTGTAGGATATTTGCATATACAATGACCTCTCTGCTCATCCCTACTCAGGCTTTATTGGACAGTGGGAAGATATGACTCCGTATCTGAACGGGGTAATAGGAAACGGAGATCACTGCTACACTCATTAAATCCTTCATTCAGTAGAGTCCCGTTATGTGGGACTCCACAAACCAGCAGTCTCAACTAACCAGCTATTAGTGGGGACCGTACCTCTTTCATTTTGCAGAGCAGTGCACAACAGAAAGTATTTACAAAAGCTCCAGTTCTGGTCTTCACTTCATGCTGCTGCCTCCCCTTACAGCTCCTGATGTGTCACGTGACCCACATCTGGTCACATGCACACATTGGAGCCATATGGAGCGGATGCAGCTGTGCACTTCGTTTCCACTGTGCTTTGCTCTGTCGCGCTGTTATGTTGCGGCCCCCGGTTGCTTGAACTCTCAAGCAACCGGAAAGAACACATATCCAGTATAAAGCAATCCCTGCCCATGCCGGATAGTTGAGACTTTAATGGTAATGTTGACTTTTGTAAGGATAAGAGCTGCGTTTACTAGAGCCTGAGCTGTAAAGCAAGTAGTCTTCTAGTAAGACCGCAAATCCTCTCCTCTCTTACTTTCTGCTGCCTTTACTTTTGGCTTGTAAAATGTCTGAGCATTGTTAGTTTTTTTTGTTCTAGTTTTTTTGAAATACAGTACAGTATTGCTGAATAGAGGTGGTGATTAGTAATGTGGGCACATTTTTCATGTATGTTGATATATGTACAAATTGCAGTTTGTGTAAAAAGCAGACATTTCATGTCTGCATCTCACTAGCTTTCTGTCGTCTTTCAGAAATGCCATCAACGAGTAACGGGGAGAGCAGTAAACAGGAAGCCATGCAGAAAACGTGCAAGAACAGCGACATAGAAAAGTGAGTAGAGATGTTTTATGGCGAAAAGGGACCACATTGTACAAAGAAAAAAGTTTTGCCAAGTTGATTATGGCAGCACTAGCACAAATGATTCTACTACTCCATTGCTGGATTTGCATCATGGGGCTACAGTGGATCTACAGTCATCATATCCCCTCTCCTCCAGTAGATTAGCCAGAGTGTTCAAAGTTCTAACTTGGTAGAGCTTCTGTGTGCTAAGCACAAAGCCAGAAAGCAGTCTAATGATAGAAGTGTGGTGCTTTCAGACTAAACTGGGTTTCTCATTATTATGCTAGATGGCAGCTTCCAGTATGTTGAATGTGATTTAGGATAGTGATTTTCACACAGATCACGTTACATTGGGTGAAAGGCTGGTAGGAAAACAATATACCGGTAATCAATAAGGATTTTTCTTTTTATTATAGGTTATGCCCAACTGTAGTCAGAAAAAAGAAAATACGATACTTGATTCTAATCCTAGTTCTGTTCACAAGTTTAATTTTAAAGCCATATCTCAGCATCCCATTTAGCACTGTACATGATAGTTTATTGGCAATGAATCCCACATCAGTACTTTTTGCACACACAAAAAAAAATATTTAGAATGCTGAGCTGGCCGAGGTCTGTACCCTGTTGAGAAAACAACTCTACTGGAAATAAAGCTGTCAAGACTCTTTCCCCCACCCCATCATCACCCACGTGATTTTACACTGAGAAGAAGCAATAGCCTGTGTGTCCTTGTGTCCACAGATCACCTGACCTGTCCCACTCTCACCTTCTGGGTTCACAGTGGGGTGTTGCAGTGCGACTTTATGGGGGACATCTATTGCAGATGCACTGCAATAGTAAGTCTATGGAACGTACACAATGCATGCGGTGCATTCAAGATTCAAGCACTTTATTTTCATTGTGTAACACAACAAGATTATTTTTCATGAGCACCCCCGGGTGCATATAGGGAACATAGTGATAACAAAAGCAGATCTAGAGGAATTATGCAAGTATGTCAGGTATTTCAATATTTAAACAATGTGTACACAGTGTTAATTATTTCAGAGAGCATTCAGAGTTGATCAAGTTTTTTGCTATTCAATGCACTACACTATGCCAAAGCACTGCAGGCAACGCGTTACTGCATAAAACTTTTCATTGACTGTATGCTTCACTATATGCCACCGAAAGTAATAATGCAATGCAACTTTTTTGTTCCGTTGCATTGCGGTCCTGTTATAGAGGGAACTCATCCCAATGTCCCACTGTGAACCTAGGCAAACTCTTTGTGGACAGCATTGCAGGCATAGTGGAGTTTCATAATGAAAACAATCTGCCCAGCTACAGCAGTGGCTACAACCTGTTAATCATTCAGTGGCACTGGGAGGAGCTGGAAAGCTGCTGCCAGTAGTATACTTGCTGGAGGGATCGCTGGGTCACATGACTGACTTTTTTTTTTTTTCTCCAAAGTCAGATTTTCTGAAACAACTGTGTCGGTTATTAAAATTGAATGAGTAATGACATTGTCCACTGCTCAGCTTTGCTAACAATGGAACATTTCGGAAGAGTGAACTAGGGTTAAATCTCTGTTTATGTTTAATAACTGTGCACTAGTTTATATTTTATGCATGAAAAGGTTTTTTAAAGACTTTTTTTTTCCCTTGCAAAATACACCAGTTTTATATATCTCCAGAAAATCCTCCAGCTGCCTGCATGCTATTCACCTATATCTCACCTTACAGATTAATATTTGGCACTATTCTGCTTTAGGGAGCCCAGCAGGAAACCTCATAGTGAAATGTCACTAATGTGATTGGGTGGACAGCACCCTCTCTAACTTTTAGGCTTTCGATAGTTTGCAGTAAACTACGGCCACAGTATTTGGCCAATCACAACACTTTGTGCTGTAGAGGGTTCTGTGATTGGAGAACTGTTCCCTATGGAGATTCCTGCTGTGTCCCCTAAACTAGACTAGTACCTAATATTTTTTTTTTCTGCTCCCAAAAATATTATTGGATAAAGATAAAGATTGCTGACAGACGAGGAGATATTTTTTGCCGTTAGGATTTTTCATAAAAATTGCTTAGTGTGATTTGCCTTCCTAAAACAGGAAGGGATTTGCGGTAATTCAGCTTTAAGTGAAAATCTGTGGTTATCCACAATGCACTGCTACTGAATATGCAAATTATCTCTTTATGCCCCTGAAGCCAGGCGTGCATCCAGAACTGCTGGTGCATAGCAAGCCTATAGCTTATACATTCACAGAGCCACACCAACCCAGCATGCAGACTGCCTGTTACAGACTTTTGGTCCTCATGAGTGCATGGCAGGGATTGATATGGCCGTATGGGATAGGGCTTGGACTAATACAACACAATACCCAAGCAGCTTGCGGTGACCCAAAACCACTAGAAAAGTATAAGGGACCAAAAGAGACCGAAAAGCCCTCCTGCTTAGTGTGATTTGCCTTCTTAAAACAGAAGGTATTTGTGATAATTCAGCTGCTTTTTGGTCTCTTTTATCCCCTGTACCTTCCTAGTGGATTTGGGTCACCCTAAGCTGCTTGGGTATTTTGTCTTAAAATAGTATTGGGAAATTTTAGAATCAAGAAGAATGTGTAATTTGGCGCCTCCTATCCCGTACACATACACGTCTATGCAGCGTAATGACAGATTGCGTCTCGTCGCTCTTCTGCCGCTCCAGGTTTCAGGCTGGCTAACTGGGAATGGGGTGTTAATCTTTCCTGGAGATCACGGTGAAGATGTGGCTAGTCCTTGTAGTTTAGAAGTTGATATCCAGTGATAGATGGCACAGGCCTCATTTATCACCCCTGCTGTAGATGTCCCCTCCACATTCTGGAATCATCAGTCGTCCGCCTCGTGGGACAGCCTTATTACTATCCTAGGAAGACTGGATTTCCCGGTAATAAATAGTCCCAGCCTGAGCTTGCCCGGACATTCTGCCCCAGGTGGACGTGTTGCGAGTGTATCTGTTAAATGAATTGATAACTAGGCTGCGGCCTGCACAAGCGAGGGAGGGCCTGACTACCATCTGCCTGCTAACTACGGCAGCGCTGAGCCGTGATATATGGCGACCTGGCCCGGCAGGCTAAATTGATTCATCTCCAGTTTCTGTTTCTTAATCTGGAGCTAAATTGGTTTCATTTTTCTTGTTTCCTTGTGATGCTGGCAGAAGCATTGAGTTCCGAGGCCAGGCCTCAAGCGCCTTCATTTTTCATAACGCTGGGCTCTGTGTAATCTTAAAACCGCACCGTTATTGTTTTCACGTTTAGCTACACGATTAACGTTTACCAAAACAAATGTGTTTAGTAAGCCTTGCTTCATCACCTGTGTCACGGCGGCTCCCCTCTCGCGCTGAGCGATTGCCTTATTGCGAAAATCTACTGCGAGTCATTATGCATGCTGTGACCGTGGGACATCGGCAGCTAATGAGCCTGATTATGTGCAGCGATGGGTCAGCATTGACCCCCTGTCATAGGGCCACAGCTGCTGCTGCTGGTGAGTCGGGGTTCCTCTGGCCTGTTTTGTTTTTGTTTTTTTGTCCCCAGGCGGAATGTGCTGCCAATTTATACTGCTGGTGCTTAAAAGAATGACAGACTAATTAAAAATCAAGATTCTCTTGAAATGGACAGCCACTGAAATCGCTGAACACAACAAGTATTTACTCCATTTCATTGGAATGGAAGCACCACTGATATTCGCTCTGAGACAAGATGACAGAGTTTGTGTCTGTCTCCGCCCCTCTGTCATGCTGACTGACAATTCAATGCTGCCATTGGCTGCAGAGTATAGTGTGGTTGCGTGTGCAGTGCATTATAGGCAGGGCTGTGGAGTCGAGGAGTCGGAGTTGGGGGAATTTTGGGAACCCGGAGTTGGAGTCGGAGTCGTTTATTTCATTAATGTCGGAGTCGGATGATTTTTGTACAAAATCCACAGCCCTGTTAACTATTAGACTAAGGAGTCGGAGCCTTTTTGGGCACCCGGAGTTGGAGTCGGAGTCGTGGTTTCATAAACTGAGGAGTCTGAGTTGGAGTCGGACGATTTTTGTACCGACTCCACAGCCCTGATTATAGGAGTGTTCATTTTCTTACTACAGAATTCCTTAAAGTCCCAGGCCTCTGAGTTGATGCTTAAACTTAGCATTAAAGTGAACTTGAGGTGAAAATAAACTGAGATAAACCATTGTATTTATGCTCCTACTCCTGAAAATGAATTTTTTTTTAATTTTATATTAAAAATGTCAAAACTAGGCTAAATGTTGTTGCCTCTGCTCAGTGCCAGCCTAATAAGTGTCCCAGTTAGAAAAAGGTTAACATCATGTATTTTATCTCCCTCTGCTCTCAGAAGTTGTATTATGCCAGGAAAACTTTTATGGCTGTAATTTGCTTATCAGTAATACTTACTATATTCCCAACAAGCTACCAGCAAGACAGAAGCTGTCACTTCCATGCCTAGAAATTAACTTTCAGGCAGCAAAATAAAGCAAGTAAAATAGCCTGTTTATTAATGTTTTGTACTGTACATACATGTTCTATCTCATCATGTCACATGTTGCCTTGGGTACACTTTAAAGAGAACCCGAGGTGGGGATCGTAGAAAGAAATCTGTACACAGAGGCTGAGTCTGGCTATAGTGCCCAGCCTCTGTTGCTAGTTGAATCCCCCCTAAGTGCCCCCTGCGCTCCGCTCTCCCCCATAAATTACGGCCGCGCTCTCGGGCATTCTTTACCTCCCTAATGTCACTCACGCCGCTCCCCCCGCCTCCTGCAGAGCGCCGGTCCCTGCCCGCGTCCCTTCCCTCCAATCAGCAGCGAGGGATGGGACGCGGGCGGGGACCGGCGCTCTGTAGGAGGCGTGGGAGCGCCGTGAGTGACACTAGTGAGGTAAATACAGCCCGCTGCGACACGCTGCGTGTCGCCAGCGCGGCTGTAATTTATGGGGGAGAGCGGAGCGCACGGGGGACTTAGCGGGGATTCAACTAGCAACAGAGGCTGGGCACTATAGCCGGACCCAGCCTATGTGTATAGATTTCTTTCTACGATCCCCACCTCGGGGTTCTCTTTAAAACATCCTGTAGGTCCATGGTAAACACGATGCAACTTCCTGTCAGATTGACAAGTCACACTGATTATTTCTACCTTATCCCATCCGACCCAGATGGTAACTGGAATGATTTTGTAAAGTAATGATCTGAAAATGTGCACAACATGCAGCTTCCCATTGGATTACCTATCGATCTGATGGGAAATTGCATTGTGTGTATTTAGCATTAAGCTTGGGGGCTGGTTCACACTGCATGGATCAAAAACTGGTCTATGTAAAAACTGATACATTCAATGAATCAGCTTTTATTCAACATCAGTTTTTCATCCATGACCCTTGGCGCGTGGTCAGTGCGACACATCAGTCTATCTGGATCACAGCCGCTCCAAACTTGAGCTACGTTTGGCGGAACAGGCTCAACGGAACCGTTCGACTGGAGCAATGTGAACAGATCCTATTCATAAACATAAGATCTGTACACTTCCCTTAGGATCTGGTCTGTTACGGTCTGCTTAACGGACTGTTTTTAATGCCATTGTGAACTGGGCCTTAAATGTGTTTAAAGCTGTGCCTGTCCAGCTTTCTCTGACCCATTTCAGTAGACCGAACCTACATACACAATCAGGTTTTTGTCTGTGTACAGGTGTATCCTTAGATTTTTGTTCTTCCGCTCCCCTGCAGTTGAACCTTCGTGTTAGATACTGCTCATCCAAACTCTGTTCTATTGCAGTTCCTGCAGTGAGGCACCTCCTGCATGTTTCGGCCTCTGCCCTTCATAGAAAGGAGCAGGCAATCTTGTCGGTATGGTGATCATTCTTAAACAGTCACCCTAAACAATCACTCCATTTTTTTCTAATTTAGTGTGTCTATATAACTTCACTGTGTTGTTGCCTGACAGGCTGACCAAAACTATCCAGCTGTAGCCTCGGCCGGTAATGGCAACTGCCTTGGCAGGATTGGTGGTTTTCAGATGCCGTCTTCTGAAATCATGTCATATGATGACGTATATTTGACAAATGGGGAAATTGAACAATGGGCAAATTGTCTATAATTTGTAGACTTCTAGAAAATTAAAATTTGGAAATGCTAATGCGAGCCCCACTGATTCAAATGCCTGATCTTTAGGGGCACTTGTCTTGTCTAGACTTGTCTAGTCTAAAGTAAGTGTACTTTAGACTAGACTAGACTAGACTAGACTAGACTAGACAAGTCACAGAACATTTATATTGCACTTTTCTCCTGGCGGACTCAAAGCGGCAAAGCTGCAGCCACTAGGGCATGCTCAGTAGGCAGTAGCAGTGTCAGGGATTCTTGCCCAAGGTCTCCTTACTAAATAGGTGCTGGGTTACTGAACAGGAGGAGCTGAGATTTGAACCCAGTTCTCCTGTGTCAGAGGCCGAGCCCAGTGCTCTATCCAGCCACTTTTGGGTATTTGCTTTCTGTGCTATGCTCTATGTTTATACTTTTCGCATGAATTATCCTTGTTTTGTCATCCTAGCGAGTGCAGTTTTCAAGAATTTTCGCATGGATTGTGTTCACAATACTTGCAGAAAAAGCGTTGCCTTCTGTTTTTGACCCGGAGCTCCTCCTTTCCCTCTGAGGTTACAGGGCAGCATCTTAATTCACAATGTCACTGCTCAATTTTTGCTTTTTGCCACCAAACGAGATTGCAGGCCAGAGGACATGCGCGGGGTGACTGGCCCGGCAGGTCACCTCCCATTTGTTTCCCTCAATTTTGTGTTGTCATAAATTCATTCCAGCTGCTTGTGGTCAACGAATTTATCTCCGTCAGGGCAGGGAGAGAACTGCCCGGCATGATGTATGACGCCCGGTGTCTGTGCCAGCCTCTCCATGAATCACTCCAGCTGTTTGGTGTCAGCATGAAAGCAAACAGGACACCAGCGGCCGTGAGAGTGCCGAGTGGGATAGGAAGAGACATGACGTATGAATGTTTATTTAATAATTCTCTAATATTTCCAGCCCTGATGCGGTCGGACCTTTAGGAGCAGGGAGGGCGGCTGCTGGGGAAGGTGGGTGGAACGGTAGACTCTAATCTGCCGGGGCGGCTCATCAATCACCAGGACAAGATCATTAATCAGGCGGAAGGGAAGAAAGAGGGATGCTCAGGGAAGGAAGAGGACTTGGCTGTATTGTGCCGTAAACCTAGTGTTGGTGCACCATACAAAATTGCTGATTATAACTGTATCTGTCACACTGAAAGCAAAGCAGCAGTGCAAGGGATGGAAGACTGTGGATGGCAGCGCAGAAGAACCTGTATCCAGAATAGCCTGTAAGCAGCGCCTCAAACTGACGGACTAAAGTCATAAATAGTTCATCAAAGTTTACATTTTTATAAATGTGGCAACTGGCATGATCTCTAGAAAGGTGTTTATTTCTGCAGACTTTATTGCACTTTCCAGATTACCATATTTATAAAAGTGGCAAGGATCAATATCGGCAGTTTTTTTCGATCACCATTTTCAGCAGAAATCCAACATTCGTATCTGCGAACGCCGTATTTATACACTAGAAATCGGTCTGATTGTCCCTTTATAGATCTCCTGATAAGTCACCACTTTCCGTAGGCAGTAGTAGGGATTAGTAGCACTTTGTTGCTACTTTACTTTTCCTGCGTATCGTCACTTTAAAGTATACCTGAGATGGGATTAAAGGGGGTATTTATACTTACCCGGGGCTTTCTCCATTCCCATAAGGTGCGTGGGCTCCATCGCCAGCCGTTTGATATGTCCTTCCGTAATCTGGCCAGTCGCGGCGGGTTGCGCATACCCATGAGTGTAATGCGCTGGCTCTGCACGCTCCCAGTTGCAGGAGCATGCTAGGGGGGTTTAGCCACTGGCCACATTACGGGGGGGGGTCATATCACGTGAATGGAGAGAACTGCAAGGGAGCCCACGCACCTCATGGGGCACATGGAAGCCCCAGGTAAGTATAAATATCCCCTTTAATCCCGTCTCAGGTTTCCTTTAAGAGGTTGCGGTAAGTGACCAAAATAAACGTCAGTGGGCCACTTAACATGAATTCCAGTAGGAAGTAATGGTCACAGCTGGCTATCTATCATTATTAAAATACGAGAGTCAGCTATACTATCCCAGGAAAAAACACATAATATAAGTAGATAAATACTTGCTCTACTTGCATAACATATGTTTTGTACTGGTTATTTGCTGCTCTACACATTAGTTTGGGGCACAATCAACAAGAGCGTGTGGAGTGGACAGTGCATGCGCCCCGCTCTGACTAGTTCCAGTCAGAGATGTGACTGGAGGTGCAGCAGCAGCACAGGTGGGCGGCCGGGTCACAAGAAATAGCCACCAAGTGTTGGAAAACATAAAGAATACGCAGATAGCTAGAACGCTTACATTTATTTTTCCCTCAGCTGCACTTCAAGATCTAGTTCTGTTCGGTCCTTTTATCAAAGCTCTTTGATAAATATTATAGGAATGACTGATAAAAATGGCAACCAGTTGCTTGCAGCAGGCTTATGTACAGACTTGATTGTTTTCTCAGTCTGAGACTGCTGAAGCCTTCGCAGTAATTCAGCAGCAGCCAGATTAAGCAGGGCTTGAAGCCAAGCTGAGACTCCTGTCTGTTGTCACAGGTGAGGAGACGAATCCCTGACATGCTGCAGTATTTTACTCTTAATTCCAGATAACACTGTGCCCATATTGGCGCTACTCCTGGCAGGCCACACTTTGCCAGCTGCCAGCCTGTGTACCTCTTAATTCCGTTATTTCAGGTAATTAAGTGGTGAAGCATTTTCTGGGGCTGGGCAGCCAGCATGAAAAGAGCCAGCTGAATACAAATGTCTGCACTCTACCAGTCTGTGTGGTTGATGGCACAGTACGCTGACTGAAGGGCATAACCCGTTATTTGGCAGTGGGCAGTATTTCCATTGGTACACAGGTTACAGTTGTCAGACATTCTGATCAGACGAGCATTGGTAAAGAATCGTACAGGAATATTTACACAATGACTTGTCTGAGGAGAGGAATTGGGAAGAGAATGCAGATGAAACATGCTTACTTAAAGAGACACTGAAGCGAAAAAAAAAATGATATATTAAATTGGTTGTGTAGTATGGATAATTACTAGAACATTAGTAGCAAAGAAAATATTTTTATTTTGTTATATAGTTTTTTTTTTATAACATTGCATAATTCTCTAATACAGTATTTGCAGTTTACACATTACTCAGCATTCTAAATGATTTTACAGAGCAGGCTAGTGAACTTTCGAACAGTTCTATGCACACACAAAAACAATACAGTGACAGACAGTTGAGATAATAAGCTTCAGAAGACAGAGCTCTCTGCCATTTTGAAGGTCGAGGAGTTCAGTGGCTCTTTTGCATAGATAACTGGAGTTTCTTAACTCTTTCTGTGCTGGAAACAATATTGGCCTTATGTCTCTGCTCCTAATGGTTTGTTTCTTAGCTGTACTACACAAGCAATTCATTATAGCATTTTTTTTCGCTTCAGTGTCTCTTTAAAGTGAACACAAGGTGAACGTGATATGGAGGCTGTCCTATTTATTGCCTTTTGAACAATACCAGTTGCCTGGTAGTTCTGCTGATCTTTTTGGGGGGGTTGCACAAGGGGCTAGAGGAGGCCACTCACTTTGAGGGGAAAAATAAACTCTTGGCTAATGAAATCCTCTTTCGTCCGCTTGCTATTTTTACAATCATGGTTGGTCATGAAGTCTGAGAGAGACTTGTGCAGGCGAACAATCATTGTCTAGTCAGATCGGGAGGTAATTATTGAATGCATGTGAATGCAAAGCCAAATGATAAGGCAAAAATTCAGTTTTTCTTTCTGTTAACCTGTTCCGTTTCAGTTTTAGGTAAAATGGGGAAGGGTTAGAACGTCTGTCAGATTTGTATTGCTGCCTATGCGCTCTTTCTGCACGCCTGGTATTTGTTCCAGGTGTTCAGACAATGGGTGTTGCCTTCTCAATCGGTGACCATGGATTTAGTCCATCAGGTGATGCAGATTTTATGTTCACTTTATGAAAATTCATACTGCTTGGAGAAGCATTGATTGAATGCAGTAGTTGATGATTGTCATTGGTCCAGTCCTAAGCTGCCACTTCCTATTGGTGGCATTTCCTGCTCTCCTGGCTCTGGTACACCTCACAGCGCCAGATAGAAGACCAAATTGGATTCTTTGTACAGATTTTACATAATAATAATAATGCTGCGTTTCCTGTGTGTAGGCGGCTTCTCACTTGGGCCTCAGATATCCTCTGCAGGGTTGCTGTGTGCTGCATATCCCGTAGATCACTACAAGCCTCTCATTCCAACCTCTGCCGAGGTGTCTGTAAAGACTTCTGCTCACTTCACCTTTGCACCTTGTCTGAACGGCAGCCATGCGTGGGGTTTGCTGGAAATCCTCTGCAGTTTCCAGCACAGCGATGTGAAGAGGCATTATAAGCCTCTCTTGTTTGGCTTCCTAAAATTCCAGCCGCCTTTGCCAGGCCTGTCAGCATCCCTCGCAGAGGTGGAAGAAGTAGGGGAAGGTGGTAATTATTGGGATTGGAAGAGAGCTGTTTGCTGCAGTGTTGAAAGTCAAGGCCACAGCCAAATGTTGCACCAATAGTTCTATTCACATGGAGGCTACAGGCATAGTAAAAAGGGGGGAGGTTACAAGGATGATGACAAACTCTGACCCCCTTTATACCTCTGAGGAATTTGATAACTTTATTTCTTGCCAAGATTTAGATGCATTTTTTTTATATATTTATATTACAGTTAAAGTTGTGTATAATTTAAAAAAAATCTAAATTGCTATTCCTATACTATTTTTCATGTAGGAATCTAAGGAGAATTGCAATGCTTTTTATATGATCTTAAAGTGGACCTGAACTCTTGGACAGGAGGAAAACCTATAGAAATTCATCCTGTATGTATTTAGAGAGTTTAGCCGGTCTTATTACCTTTCATCTGTGACTAATCGCCAGTCTGCTTCGATGAAAGCAGGAAGTTGACACACTGTAGATGTATTGCAGGGTTTGTATCCGCTGTAGTAAATGTTTTTCTTTAAAGGTTATTATGCTGTTGCTTATCTTTTAGAACAGAGAGTAAGTTCTGAGTTCAGGTCCACTCTAAATGGAATCTACTCTGTGGGAATTTTATTTATTTCATTTACTTAATACTATTAGGCTCTATGTAACTATTATTATAGTAACATTTTTATCAATATTTCACTATCTCCTAACCTGACCCTATTATCACTTCAACCCTCTTTATCGATGTCTGACCATTATGGGGCTTGTTGCTTTCACTTGTGTTGGATACACGTTATAATTGGTAGAGCGTAAAAGGGAAACATGAGGTTTTTATAGGTTTGTTTTACTACTCTCCATTTGGTGATTACTCTTTTTCTATCATCACATACCCCATGGGAGACCAGATCGTCAGTGGACAGACACACTGGATCGAACGTTGGATCTGCTGTGACCATCCACGTCGTCTGCCCAGCCTAGACTAACTACATGTTCAGGGCAAACTGCACTATGCAGACATGACAGAAAATTTAATTTTTGTTTCTTTCGTGCTTCTTTAACTGTTGGGTGGGCAGAATTTGCTGAAAGACTACCTCCGGTCAAAAAAAGTTAATGGCATACATATATGTAGTCTATGCACAATGTACATTTAGATGACCATATAAAGTTAGTCTTGTACATCGTAGTGGAGTGAACAAACTCACATTAATATCTGTAGTAGTACCTCTGTTTTTCTCCTCATGCTGATGCCTTGCAATTACACCCTCAGGATTGTGTTCTCCCCTCCAGCCTGGTGCCCTCCCCTGCCTGCCTGGATCAAATTACATCTTTTTTCACAGTATGTAGGAGAGAGGAGACACAGCAGAACAGCTGCAGCCTGTCTTATGCCGGTTTCCTATAATTCTTGTTTCAGATTTCTAGTCTGCCTGCCTGGATAATGCTGGGAATACACGTTTCGTTTTTGCCTTCGTTTTAGCCTTCGATTCGTTCGGTAAACGAATCGAGTGTTGAAAACGTATGTGAAAATAGTCATAATCTCATTATAGTTTCGATTAATAGACCCCAAAAACGAACGACTAGTGATCGCACATGTTTGATATTATCTCTCTTTATCCATCTAATCGAGCCATTGGTAGGCTTGATGGCTGTTCAGATCGATTATATATTCGTTTATGCCGTCCGTCCCTGTACTACGTTTCGTTTCTTTGCAGCCTTCGACCATTGGAAAAACGAAACCATCAGAATCGAAAAAAAAAACGAAACCGTGGGTGGTGATATTAACCGTACGATCGATTATTTCGGGATCGAAAAGGACAAAAGGCACAATCGAAACGAAGGTTTAAACGAAGGCAAAAACGAAACGTGTATTCCCAGCATAAGATTACATCTCTTTTCACAGTGGTGTGGGCTGGGAGCAGGGCACGGGTTGGAGTTATGACATCAATCCCCCAGCATCCTTTGCACCCATGGCTAGTAAAGAAAAAAAAAACTTGCCTGGGCCCGATTTCAGACATTGGGTGGGGATTTCAAGACCATATGTGGAATACGGACCATGGGGGTGAGAAAATCACACTTTATTATGTGTGATTTAACCACTTCTCTACCACAGGGTTTTTCACCTAAAAACCACAGCAATTTTAACATTTCAGGGAGGCAAGGGTTAATGGGCTTAATGGGGGTATAATTTATTTTAAAAAACCCTCACTGATGCTGATCACTCACTAATGCTGTATTGGTTATCTGAGATCCTCTCACGAGTGATCTCAGTAACTGTAACAGCATAGTGACTGATTCAATGTTTACACACATTCTGAATGAATGAGCACTGTCATTGGCTTTGGCAGTGCTCATTCAAACTTGTAAGCACTTTGATTGGCTGACCAGCGGGTGCCGAACGCGGCCGCACATCCGCGTGCACGCGACCGCGCATCCGCGTGCGCGCGAACGCTCACAGCGGGAAAACAAACAGGAGATGCCTATCTATGCTAAGCTGATCACCTCCTCTCATGCTCGCATCCAGAACTTTACACGAGCATCAGCCCTTATCTGGAACTCTCTTCCACAGCCTGTACGCCATGCTCCAAACCTGGACATCTTCAAACGCACTCTTAAAACACACCTTTTCAGACAAGCTTATAACATTCTATAGCCCTTTATTTACTTATTTGTCACAATGTAATCAGAGGCAAAGAATCACTGACTCGTCCATCCTCCACCCCCTTACCTAGTGTGTCCCCCACTACCCATTAGATTGTAAGCTCGCAAGGGCAGGGTCATCCTCCTAATGTTTACTGTTTTTGTAACAATATTTGTGCTGCTTGGAACTCTGCTGTATATTTGTTAGTTGTATCTATGTTCCCCTTGTCGTCTTATTGTGCTTTGTAAAGCGCTGCGGAATATGTTGGCGCTATATAAATAAAAAATAATAAAAATAATAATAATAATCTATGCCCCTGTGCCCCAGGTGAATTTTAAAGGGGCGTAGATAAGCGTGGCAAGGGTTGCTAAGTGGTTAATAGATCTTGTCAACTTATTAGGTTTAAAGCAAAATGTAATTTATAATTTAGGTACTCTTTTGAATGTTCTTAAGAATTTCCCCCCAGTTGATTGACATGCCACTCAATTGCACTGTTGTCATTTGAAGAGATGAGGCTGATGGCTGCTTCTACAGATTTCAGATTGTGACCATGTAATTGCAGAGAAATGGATCTGAAAATGATTACATTTTATTTATAATAACCCCAAGGTGTGAAATGATGTGACAGGTGCCCTTTAAAGAAAAAATGAAGAGACTCCGCCCTGCATAGGACATTCAGCCAATGGGGCATCTCTGTGATTTCCAGTTCTCTGGCTCTGTGTTTTGTTAGGTACTTGTATGATCTCCGAAGTATTGTGTTTAGAAAGCACAATCTAGAGTCAATTAAGATTCTACTCTGCAAATACAGAGATAATTTAATTAACAGAACGGCTAGGAACAGTCCTTGGGGACCGCTCGGAGATTGCTCAATTTAATTTTCAGCAACAAAGAAGTGGCTATGGGTAAACTTATGACAAATGAGTATGTGTTCGGGGGCAGACTGGGGGATATTGGTGTTTACAGGGGTCACACGCCTAATGAGGCTGTAGAAGAGAGGCACCAATTTGCACATACCCCAAATTTTCTAATTAATATTATTGTAATATCACTGATTAGATAGATTTAAAGGCCAATTGCACTGCAGGTCTTAGTATCCTTTTTGTTGGACGCACAAGTGATCTATATACTGATATCAGTGTGTCGTTGTTTTTAGACCCCTAGATGTCATTGTTTTGTGCCTTTGATTTGATGATGATTTGATGAGATGAAAAACGAACTATAACAAGTAACTTGTCTATATATCTTCTCTAAAGTTTAGATAGTTTACACAGCAAATCTAGCTGCAAACAGCTTCAACAGTATATGATTGTTTCTTCCTGTGAGCAGCCATATTCTGCTTGTCATCACACAGGCAAGCTGCTCTACATCTCCACCCCACAGCCTGTGAAAACGCCACTCCTCTCTCCTCCCCTCTCCTTCCCCTTGACTCTGAAATCTCTGGCTAGTAATGCCTCCTCCCTCTCCTTCAGGAAAAGCCTCCTCCTTCCCAGACTGATCTCCCATGAGCACTTGCTACATGGGACGCAGAATGCCTAGGCGCTGGAGGAGCTGTG
Source organism: Hyperolius riggenbachi (assembly GCF_040937935.1). Taxonomy (NCBI): domain Eukaryota; kingdom Metazoa; phylum Chordata; class Amphibia; order Anura; family Hyperoliidae; genus Hyperolius; species Hyperolius riggenbachi. Next base: position 75,247,083 of record NC_090651.1, on the reverse strand, counting down.
GGCGAGGCTTAGTTTATAGTTAGTTTATAGGGAATTAGGGTATTAAAACAAACAAAAGCGATCCCCTATAAACTATACATAAGGGACATGATTATGAAACCTGTAAAAGTTTTTATCTCGGATCCATTTTAAGTATCATCGTGTCGTGTTTCTATCAGCTACGTCTTTAGTTTTGCGACACCTCGGATCAGTGTGACATTGCTGTGAAGATCCCAAATGCATAGTTTAAGATTCTGCTTGTATCAGTGCGGCGATTACCCCAAATTTGTTTTTCAGGGTCCATATGTTTTTTTTTTTTTTATGTGGCTCTCAAGGGTGTCTGTTCGGTGACCCTCAAGGGTTGGGGTGTCCCCCTGTAGCCTGCACATCAATCATTGGTTGGGGGTGGGAGGGCAGCTTCATTTTTAATGGATTATTGATAGATTCAATGTTTTCATTGAATCCAAATTCTCATTATTTAAAGATATCAAAAGGTGTACCATGGCCTTTAGCGCATCCTAGCTCCACCCCCAAAGTCAGCATGTCATTGTCTTGAGACCTCAAGTGTTGGCTTATTCTGGGCACCCCCAAACCTCAAGGCACTTTTGTGAAGATGTGATACCAGAAATGTTCTGCACAATGGCAAACCATTCTTTGCAGGTTCATTGGCTTCTCCTCTTTCCTTTTCACTAGCAGTGCCAGGGTTAACCCACCCCCCCTGCCATGTACAGCCAGCTTTACCAGTCTGTTCTCCAGTAGGGTCGCTTCCCCCTTTGTCCTTTAATAAGGCCGGCATGCTGGGTATTTAAGCTTGGTCTGCAGGCAGCGGGGGGTAAGCAGTAGACACCATGTGAGACACTCCCTCGTCCAGGGGTCTCTGCTGAGCTTTTGATTAGCGGCAGATGAAGGCCCTGATCTGAGGATTCCTCTGGCTCCCATCTCTTGTTAATAAATGTATATTTAACAATGTCTGGGAGCGTATGAAGTGATAATAACTAAATCAATACCTCTGCCATTGATTTGTCCGGGCTCCCTGCAGCGTGACGCAGCAAGCGGCGCGTTCATTTTCCAGCTAACTAGCGCCCTGATCTGTAGTCTGACTATTGATTGCTTTTGTATCAGACTAGCTCTAAACTTTATCCCCCCTCCCTGCTTCCATATAAATCATTCTGCTCCGTCCCCTTACAAATTCCTCATTTTATACAAAGGAAACGTCCATGATTTAATTCCAATAAGAGCCAGTTCCACAATAGAAACCCATATTGAGAATGAACCTATTATAGTATTGGAAGTGGTTAGACTTGGCAGTAAAGAATTCTGTTTCTTTAATTACCGGTAGTCCACTGTGTGGATCATACATTACGACAGCCATCAAGTAGACTAGACAAATAACATTTATATCGCACTTTTCTCCTGGCAGACTCAAAGTGCAGCCACTTAGCGACTGCAGCTCCACAGGGGATCAGGATCATTAGGGAGCCTTGACCAAAGACTCTTTACTGTTTTTACATACTGGTTTGAGACGGTTTTTGAACCCTGGTCAAAGGCTCAAATCCTACATCAAAGACAACAGCCTTAGCCAACGCTATGCAGTAGCATGCATAACTGAGGCTCCGTACAGATCCTGTATGTACGTTGTGTTGTTGATTAGGGCCTTTACATGGACAGGCCGTTGTCAGAATCTGAATCCTCATTTTTAACCTCCTTGGCGTTCAGATTGATTCTGGATTTTAGCATCCATGCCCTTTGAGCTTCTTCATTAAACTGCTGCTATAGCTGTGCAGAATGCAGCCTAAGCACAGCTCTCAATCTTCCAGTACAGGCTGCGCCTTGATTGGTAATGCTGGACGTTCTTATGTTGAACATACAGTATTTCCGCCCTGCACTGCAGGAAATCTAGTGGGAAATGCCAATCATCCACAAATGATTTTGGACATTGACAGATTGGTAGATTTCTGAGATATGTAGTTCCACCTCACATGGAAGCCACAAGGTTACCTGTTGCTAATTAGAGGGGGGCATTTTCTACATGAGCGTGTGCCTTTGTCTGGTCCTCTGTGTAATGTCGCTGACTCTGGAAAATAGTTTTGGGTCCCTTTTTGATATTCTTTGGTTTCATTGAACAGGTGGCATACAGATGTTCTCAGAACACCTATAAACTGAAGCTTGTTCCTTATTCACACATTGCTGCCAGTTTATGGTCCTTGGCTTGTGTCGTGGCACCAGTCTGGCTCTGCCCCGGGACATTGGGGTGCTGGATGGCTCGTAGGGAAACCTGAGTGTGCTAGCCTACCGCTAAAGGGGGCAACTGAGGAGGAATAATGATGATATCTCCATGTTACTCTGTGTGACATGCACATTCTGCATGGACACCATTTTCTTTGTGAGGCAATACAGATTAAATGTATGTTGATGTTTAAAATGAATGTGTACTTTACTTTTTTCAAAATCCTATATATTTTATGCTAGTCACTAAGATACATTTTGTTCATTTTTCATTTTTGTTAGAAAGCATATAAAATATTAGGAATAAACAGTAGGTAAAATAGAACAAACACAAGGGACTGTAGGTTTGTTCCTAACCTGAATCTGTCCATAAGTTGAAACACTTTGCCATCTCTGTCCCCTGTACCTCTTCTATGCTCCCCCTGTGCCTCCAGTGTCCCAATCTGTCACCTCGGTTCCTCTGGGCCCCAGTGGCTCTATCTGTTTCACTGCTGTTCCCCTGTGCCTTCAGTGGGCCCCTCTTTGTCACCTCTGTTCCCCTGTGCCTTCAGTGCCCCCCTCTGTGTCGCTTCTGTCTCCCTGGGCAGTGTCCTCCTCTGTGCCACCTCTGTTCCCCTTTGCCTCCGGTGTCCTCCTCTGTGCCACCTCTGTTCCCCCTTTGCCTCCAGTGGCCCCCACTGTCACCTCTGTTCTCCTGTCCCCTCAGTGTATTGCAGCAAAATGTGATTTTACCAGTTTAAAAAAAAAAAATCAATTTTTAAAAAGTCCCTTTTGGAAGAAAAAAATTGCCCTCCCACAAAATAAAATTTCTTATTTCAGGCCGTTCGTAAGTCTGGTGTTCTTAAGTTGGTGACCCCCTGTGCATCTCTCAAGAAATATCACGTTTTTATTTGAAGAAGAAGTTGTGTGTTTATTTTTATCCTTGTAAAGCGCATAAAGTTGCCCTTCTGTTTGTTCTTGATGGATGTTCGGCTAAAATGTGCCTTTTGTCTCCCCTCTTCCCAGGATCACAGAAGAGTCGGCAGTGACGACGTTTGAAGCATTAAAAGCGCGTATCCGGGAGTTGGAAAGACAGCTCTCCCGAGGGGATCGCTACAAATGCCTCATTTGCATGGTGAGTGGGCCTATCTCGGGGCACAATCGATGCAGAGATGTCTTGATACATGGCGGGTTTGCGGTGCAGACGCTGCCATGTCAGTGGGAACCGGTGGTGAGGCCTCTGCGCTATAGAACTACTGATCAGACGGGAGAACATGTCAGAAATACAATACAAAGCTCACTGGGCAGGCCCAGTCTGTAGAGCCATGACCTTTACCCTGTACTTCAGGCTTGACCTTTCACACTCTTGTCAGTCAGTGTATGTGTTGCTAGTAGCAACCTACAATGGCTGGTAGATGCTAAACAGTATTAATTTTTGATCAATTAACAATCTGATTAAAGGTGGCCACACACTATACAATTTTTATATTTCTTTTCAATTGAAGAATTACAATCAATTTTTCTGATTGATTGTGATGCTGGGAACACACAATGCAATTTCCTTCCCAATTGGCAGGAATCGGGCAATTATTTCTGACATGTCGGATCTGTTTCCAATCAAGAAAGGGATGGGTTTTTGCATAGTTATCATTGGAAAATCGACCCCTTTATCGATTTGGTGCAGTCTGGACATGTACACCTGAAACAACTTTCTGTCCGATCACCCATCAATCAGACAGGAAATGTGTGAATTTCTAAAGTAGAGTCAGCTTTCAGGGAACACCTGTACATAAAGTAGTCGGGCTCCAGGGGACACCTGTACACACAGTAGAGTCAGACTTCAGGGAACACCTGTACACACAGTAGAGTCAGACTTCAGGGAACACCTGTACACACAGTAGAGTCAGGCTCCAGGGAACACCTGTACACACAGTAGAGTCAGGCTCCAGGGAACACCTGTACACACAGTAGAGTCAGGCTCCAGGGAACACCTGTACACACAGTAGAGTCAGGCTCCAGGGAACACCTGTACACACAGTAGAGTCAGGCTCCAGGGAACACCTGTACACACAGTAGAGTCAGGCTCCAGGGAACACCTGTACACACAGTAGAGTCAGGCTCCAGGGAACATTTGGGGGAGTAATTGTGAACCTTAACTCTTTAGCTTTTATCAAGCACATAAAGTAACAGAGGGACTGATTTCAGCGGTCTTCTGATCTGTATGGTAAAATGATTGCTCTGCATTTGTAGATGCACAGCAGAGTTGATATGTGAATGTGCGTAGAATGACTTCCTGTTCTCTCCTCCGCAGGATTCGTACACAATGCCCCTGACGTCCATTCAGTGTTGGCACGTGCACTGCGAGGAATGCTGGCTGCGCACTCTGGTAAGGCTCGGGGCTATTTCTCAGCCGTTATTTCTAGACATCCACAGCGCTCTAATTGCGGAACAGAAAATCTGTTTACACTTTTATAAGCCGCGCGGTTCCTGCGGGCGGATGACTTCAGCGTTCGCTCACATTGGCCCGTTCTCTGTGCTGCCTCACATCATTAGCTAAGCTCTTTCATGTTGTCTGAGCATCGAGGCCTGGCCTAGACGCCTCTAATTGCTGCAGTTATTCCTGTCTCTAGAGGACTTTCAACTTCAGCAGGGTCTAAAAGATGGGTGGGCAGGCGGTGGCCCCTCAGCTGTTGGTGAACTGCAAGGCCCAGTGTGCCTGTTGTCTGGAGGTTGTGTGTGTTTTGCACACTGCCACCTCTGCTGGATTTCGTAGCCTGGCACTTGTGTGGGCAGTACATGGCACATAGCGAGAGGTCACCCCCTGCTGCCAGTATTGCTGGGGAGACAATTGGAACATCAAGGTGCCGTTTTGAACCACAGTTGTTGGAGATTCTCTGTATGCTTCTCTTTGTATCTGCTTTCTAGCGATACTGCTTCTTCTTCTTTCTGTAACTGTTCTCTAGAGGTATTGCATTGTACTTCTTCCTGGAACTGCTCTCTATAATGATGACTCTGTACTACTCGCTGTGCCTGCTCACTGGAGATGCTGTCCTGTACACACATCCGCAGTGATGCTCTGTGCTCCTCTCTTTGACTACCCTGTATAGGTGAGGCTCTGTACTCAGTGCTGTGGACTTTCCTCCTGACAGTGAAAATTATATTTCCACTAATATACACACTGCACTAGTCTGCCTTAAAGGATACATCAGGAATCTTTAAAAAAAATTCACCTGGGGCTTCTTCCAGCCCCTAGAAGTCTGTTAGGTCCCACGCCGTGGTTCCACTCCGAGCCAGGCCTCTGCTCTGCCCTCCGGCAAGAGGAGCACAATCACAAGCGGCGCGTATGTGTAGAAGATCGCAGACGCAGGTCGCGATCTTCTGAAAGGGAGAGCTGAGGCCTGGCTCGGAGCAGAACCACGGCGTGGGACCTAACAGACTTCTAGGGGTTAAAAGAAGCCCCAGGTTAGTAAAATATTTTTTTTTTTTTTTTTTTTTTTATCCCAGATGTATCCTTCAAAGCAGAACTGAAGATCATTTTAAAACAAACATTTTCACTTGCCTGGGGCTTCTGCAAGCTTCCAGCAGCCGTCCTGTCCCGCGCTGGTCCTCCTCGATCCTCAGTTCCCCGCCGCCGGTCTGTTTCTTCTCTCGACTTGTAAGTCGAGGGGCCACTGCGCCTGAGCAGCCCTGCCAAGCGTATCCTTTTTAAGTGTTCACGTCTGCAATATCGCTATTGCGGACTGGAACGCGAAGGATATGCGTGGCCAGGGCCGCACGGACGCAGGGGCCTGGCGGCGAAACCAAGAGTAGCTGGCGGCGGGAGAATGGAGGATCGGAGTGGGACAGGACGGCTGCGGGGAGCTTGCACAAGCCCCAGGTAAGTGAAACTGTTTTACAACTATCTTCAGTTTCCGCTTTAAAGGACAAGCGAGAAGAATATGGAGGCTGCCATATTTATTTCCTTTTAATCAATACAAATTACCTGGCACCCATTCTGGTCTATTTGGCTGCAGTAGAGTCTGAATAACACCAGAATCAAGCATGTGGCTAATCTAGTCAGATCTGGCAATGAGCATGATTCACAAAGCTTTATCACCGGTTTTCATTTGTGTTCACCTTATTTATGTTACATGTTTAAGCTCCCAAAGGGCAAAAATATAATATAATTAAGGTAAGAAAAGCAATATTGAAATGGAGTTAATCAGGAACAACAGTGATTATTTTGCTTGTAAATGTGCTGAAAGGTTATTTTTATTAATTAGGTGATAAGTCACATGAGAAGTTTTGTAAATAGAACCCTTAGTCAGAAAGAACTGATCTTTTGCATGCTTATTCAGGGTCTATGACTAACATTTTTAGAGGCAGACGATAAGCAGGATAGCCAGGCAACTTGCATTGCTTTAACCACTTGCCGACCGCACGCTTATACCGTGCGTCGGCAAAGTGGCAGCTGCAGGACCAGCGACGCAGTTCTGCGTCGCCAGCTGCAGGCTGATTAATCAGGAAGCAGCCGCTCGCGCGAGCGGCTGCTTCCTGTCAATTCACGGCGGGGGCTCCGTGAATAGCCTGCGGGCCGCCGATGGCGGCTCGCAGGCTAAATGTAAACACAAGCGGAAATAATCCGCTTTGTTTACATTGTACGGCGCTGCTGCGCAGCAGCGCCGTAAGGCAGATCGGCGATCCCCGGCCAATCAGCGGCCGGGGATCGCCGCCATGTGACAGAGGACGTCCTGTCACTGGCTGCACAGGACGGATAGCGTCCTGTGCAGCCCGGATCAACGGGGAAGGGAGGTAGGAGAGGGAGGGGGGTGAATGTCGACGCGGAGGGGGGCTTTGAGGTGCCCCCGCAACTAGCCTGCACGCAGGAGCGATCAGACCCCCCCTGCACATCATCCCCATAGGGGGGAAAAAAGGGGGGCGATCTGATCGCTCTGCGTGCACCCTGATCTGTGCTGGGGGCTGCAGAGCCCACCCAGCACAGATCACAACAAACAGCGCTGGTCCTTAACCTCCTGAGCGGTCTGGACGAGCTCAGCTCGTCCATCACCGCCGGAGGCTGCCGCTCAGGCCCTGCTGGGCCGATTTTTATCAAATAAAGTGCAGCACACGCAGCCGGCACTTTGCCAGCCGCGTGTGCTGCCTGATCGCCGCCGCTCTGCGGCGATTCGCCGCGAGCAGCGGCGAAAGAGGGCCCCCCTAGCCGCCTGAGCCCTGCGCAGCCGGAACAAAAAGTTCCGGCCAGCGCTAAGGGCTGGATCGGAGGCGGCTGACGTCAGGACGTCGGCTGACGTCGATGACGTCACTCCGCTCGTCGCTATGGCGACGATATAAGCAAAACAAGGAAGGCCGCTCATTGCGGCCTTCCTTGTTTATTCTGGGCGCCGGAGGCGATCGGAAGATCGCCTCCGGAGCGCCCTCTAGTGGGCTTTCATGCAGCCAACTTTCAGTTGGCTGCATGAAATAGTTTTTTTTTTATTTAAAAAAAACCCTCCCGCAGCCACCCTGGCGATTTAATCAGAACGCCAGGGTGGTTAAGGGGGAGTAAAGGGTGGGTCCTCAAGTGGTTAAAGGAAATAAACATGGCAGCCTCCACATCCCTCCCACTTCAGTTGTCCTATAAACCTCTTCTTTCATTAGTTTTGGCTAGAAAGTGTTTTCACAGTCAGGTATTCTTGTTTCTGTCTGCATTGGGAAGTTTCCCTCACACTTGTCCTTGTCATCTGCATTGCTGCAGAGTGAATTCTTCTGCTCTGAGGAACAGGAAGTGAGGGACATCAATGAAAACATGACAGTTCTTCCTCATTCTACAAAAAAAGTTATTTCTGTCTCTTTAGGAGAAACTTTTATTATGCCTGTCTGGATGGTGTACAAGGGAAGATCTCCTAGACTAGAGGGATTGTCCTTTTCCACATTAGACAGACTTGTTTGTCGAGTGTCAGTCTTCTGAAGTTAGTACCGTATTACAAAAGGATGGAGGCGATGCACTCCGTAAAGCGTAGCCCATACACAGGTAGTCCCCAACTTATGAATGGCATGAAAGATACAAACTGCACGAAAATGGGAACAAGTAAAAAAAAAAAAAAAATTCAATTAGACTTTGAATTTTTGAAAACTGTTTTTTTTTTTTTCAAAAACTACAAAAAAAAAATGTTTTAATCTGGCTGAAATTACATTTTTGAGTTCTGCATACACATATTAAAGCAAACCTGTGATCCAACACTGGATAAAGGCGGACAGAAGTATGCACAAAGAGGGACGGTGTGGCAGAGGTGGTGCAGAGGGACACAGTGGAGGAAACTGAGGAAACGGGGTGACACAGAGGGGGACACTGGAGGTACAGAGGAAGTACAGGTGACAGAGATGGCACAGCGTTCCCACTTAAAGAGGAGCTGTTAGGTATAGGGTCTCAGAGAAAATAAACACATATATCAGTAGCTAAAGATTGGCTGTACTTACATTACATATGCATTTCACTGTCCACGTTTGGATTTCACAGAATTTGTATATAGTATATGCAGAGATAGATGCTCCTGACAGCTCATGGCAGGCTCCATGTTTGTGAAGCCAAATGTGTCGTCATGTCCTGCCTGCTTCTGATCACAGATAAGCTCGTTCTTGAACAACACGGTGTGCAGTGAATATTAATGAGCCATGTGGCTAGGAACAATAGCTGACTCCTGCAGTGAAACTCTGCCCAGAGATTTATCAGTGTTTCGCGCTGGACTGATTAGAAGCTCCTGTACCGTCTCATTAGCAGCCGAGGGGAGGGCCCCAGAATGCTTTGCAGTTTAGCTGCGGCTTGCGTCTTTATGGGTCTATAACAGACTTTAAGATAAGCACACATCAAAGGTAACTGAGATGTTTATCTTCACTAATGGCTTTTGAGCTTCCTTCTAAACTGTTTAACACAGGAGAATAGAGGTTTAAATTAGCTTCTGCAGCCTGACAGTTAAGGTGGCCATACACTGGTCGATGTGCCATTAGATCGACCAGCTGACAGATCCCTATCTGATCGAATCTGATCAGATAGGGATCGTATGGCTGCCTTTACTGCAAACAGATTGTGAATCGATTTCAGCCTGAAACCGATTACAATCTGTTCAGCTGCTCCTGCCGCCTGTCCCCCCCCCCCGTATACATTACCTGAGGCTGGCTCCCGGGCGTCTTCTCTGCACTGCACCGCACTGCTGTTCTTGCTCCATCCCGGCGCTTCCTGTGTTACTCCGTGACCAGGAAGTTCAAATAGAGCGCCCTCTATTTCAACTTCCTGGTCACCGGAGTGACACAGGAAGTATAAGCGTACACTGGGAGATGCGGAAATGCGGTGCAGCGAGGAGAAGAGGACCCCGGAGCCAGCTTCAGGTAATGTATACATGCTCGGATCGGGCCCGAATCGTACGCCGCAAGCGACGCGCTCCTACCGCCGGGCGATCGAGGGTAATTTCCCGCACGGCGCGATCGACGGTCCGATCCGATTTCGGGAGGGAATCGGATCGGCGGGTGCGTTTAGCGCAAGCGATTGGCAGCAGATCCGATCCCAGGATCGGATCTGCTGTCGAAACGGCCGTGAATCGAGCCAGTGTATGGCCTGCTTTACTCTTTAAGAATGGATTCAGGTTAAGAATTATCCTACAGTCCCCATCTTGTTTGTTAATCGGGGGACTACCTGTAGCTCCTGGGTGCTCAATCCAAAGGCTACTGGATAAACCCGTACATTGAAACGGAAGAGGTTTGGCACTCCAGATATGTATTGAAAAATGCGTTTATTGCTGCACGTTCAATAATCCAATGTTGATATACTTCCTGAAGAGCACACCTCACTTGCTATAGATCCTTCCTGCATGGTCTAGTCTGTGTGGCTTCCAGACTTGAAATCCAATGAAGTAGTTGACCAGCAGTAAAGATTTTCAATTTTCTGTTTCATTCACAAAAACAGTGAATATACAGCCGTCACCCGGTGTAGGTATCAGGTGAAAGTATAGCTCTCAGGTATACAGTGGAGGAAATAATTATTTGACCCCTCACTGATTTTGTACGTTTGTCCAATGACAAAGAAATGAAAAGTCTCAGAACAGTATAATTTAAATGGTAGGTTTATTTTAACAGTGGCAGATAGCACATCAAAAGGAAAATCGGAAAAATAACCTTAAATAAAAGATAGCAACTGATTTGCATTTCATTGAGTGAAATAAGTTTTTGAACCCTCTAACAATAAAAGACGTAATACTTAGTGGAAAAACCCTTGTTTGCAAGCACAGAGGTCAAACGTTTCTTGTAATTGATGACCAAGTTTGCACACATTTTAGGAGGAATGTTGGTCCACTCCTCTTTGCAGATCATCTCTAAATCCCTAAGGTTTCGAGGCTGTCTCTGTGCAACTCTGAGCTTGAGCTCCCTCCATAGGTTTTCTATTGGATTAAGGTCCGGAGACTGACTAGGCCACTCCATGACCTTAATGTGCTTCTTCTTGAGCCACTCCTTTGTTGCCTTTGCTGTATGTTTTGGGTCATTGTCGTGCTGGAACACCCATCCACGACCCATTTTCAGTTTCCTGGCAGAGGGAAGGAGGTTGTCGTTCAGCATTTTACGATACATGGCTCCGTCCATTTTCCCGTTAATGCGATTAAGTTGTCCTGTGCCCTTAGCAGAAAAACACCCCCAAAGCAAAATGTTTCCACCCCCATGCTTGATGGTGGGGATGGTGTTTTGGGGGTCATAGGCAGCATTTTTCTTCCTCCAAACACAGCGAGTTGAGTTAATGCCAAAGAGCTCTATTTTGGTCTCATCAGACCACAGCACCTTCTCCCAGTCACTCACAGAATCATTCAGGTGTTCATTGGCAAACTTCAGACGGGCCTGCACATGTGCCTTCTTGAGCAGGGGGACCTTGCGAGCCCTGCAGGATTTTAATCCATTGCGGTGTAATGTGTTTCCAATGGTTTTCTTGGTGACTGTGGTCCCTGCTAATTTGAGGTCATTTACTAACTCCTCCCGTGTAGTTCGAGGATGCTTTTTCACCTTTCTCAGAACCATTGACACCCCACGAGGTGAGATCTTGCGTGGAGCCCCAGAGCGAGGTCGATTGATGGTCATTTTGTGCTCCTTCCATTTTCGAACAATCGCACCAACAGTTGTCACCTTCTCTCCCAGCTTCTTGCTAATGGTTTTGTAGCCCATTCCAGCCTTGTGCAGGTCTAAAATTTTGTCTCTGACATCCTTGGACAGCTCTTTGGTCTTTCCCATGTTGGAGAGTTTGGAGTCTGCTTGATTGATTGATTCTGTGGACAGGTGTCTTTTATACAGGTGACTAGTTAAGACAGGTGTCCTTAATGAGGGTGACTAATTGAGTAGAAGTGTCTAACCACTCTGTGGGAGCCAGAACACTTAATGGTTGGTAGGGGTTCAAAAACTTATTTCACTCAATGAAATGCAAATCAGTTGCTATCTTTTATTTAAGGTTATTTTTTTCGATTTTCCTTTTGATGTGCTATCTGCCACTGTTAAAATAAACCTACCATTGAAATGATACTGTTCTGAGACTTTTCATTTCTTTGTCATTGGACAAACTTACAAAATCGAGGGGTCAAATAATTATTTCCTCCACTGTAAGTAGCTCTCAGATGCTCACAGCGCTGTAGGGCACACTTGGAAGTGAGTGTGTCTACATTGCAGCCAGGCATTAAAGCACAACGGACAGTCGCCGTTTCAAGCTGCACATGTTTTGGCATTGTTTCCCTTGACAAAGAGGCACTAGTTGCCTCAAAACGGTTGATTAATGATTGTGCAGCAATAAACACATTTTGATTACATATCTGAAGTGCCAACTCTCTTCCTGCTCAGTCTTCTGAAGGTGACACCTCCAGAATTTCCTATATTCTTAGTCGGATCACAATCATTCCTACTTTACATTGGAAATGTAAGTGGAAACTATTCACTTCCAGTGTCGCAGTTAAGGACTGGTGGTGGCTGCAGGGAAGAGGCCCCGATACTTTCACAAAGAGGAAATGCAATGTGTTGTTGCATGAAGGTATGCTTGCTGTCTTATGGCAATAAAGATGAATGGAAACCGCTCAAATCAAAATGTAATAATTTGTACTCCTTCCTCCTCCTGCTGCAACAGTGCTGCTAACTGACCAAAGGGAGGACTGTCACTGTTTTTGATTATCATCATCAAATTGCTGCATTTTGGGGGAACATATACTTTTCCACATGTCACTATTGTAGCAGTACTTTATTGGCATGTACGTATATGTATAAGTTAGGCACATTGGCACTATAAACGATTCGTTTAGCAGAGCTAAATGAACCGGATCCTAATGGAGGTGAAGGAATCCTATGTTAATCAATAGGATCCGTTCACATTGCTCTGTTAGAACGAATCCATTTGGTACGTTCCGCCAAATGAACCGCAAGTTTGGGGAGGCTGCAATAATTCCGGAGCGCCTGACGCGCCGCATTAACCACATTAATGGAACAGACCAAAAATTGATGCTTATTTCATTGATTAGTTTTTACATGGATCAGTTTTGATCAGTCCAGTGTGAATTGGGCCTAATTGTATGAATTAATTTTGATGTGCAAAGAAAAAAAAATTATTCCACAACATCCCACCTGCTTCAGTAACTTTCTCATCCAGACGTATTTAAAGCCCACTTCCAGGAAAAGGCATTTTGGATAGAGTAGTTAAAGGGGTTAGAGAATTTTTCTTTGCAGTCATGTGTTTCCATTTGTGAACATCCCATCACATCCTGTCCACACAGGAAGTGAGTAAAACTGCATAAGTGGCAGACTATAACAGATAAGAACAATGTGTTTCATTGTGTCGCAGCCTGCTTCACGGATGGGAAATTGTACAGCTAAGTAATTAGGAGGCCCTTCCCAACAAGGAGTTGCTGTAAAGAGAGACGGCGCATCAAAAAGAATTTGCACCTGATGAAGTGGACTACGATTCCACGATACACATCCTATGTAATACCATTCTCCCTGTCCCTGTCTCTGTGTTCGTGAGTCAGGCTGCCGCATATGGCCGTGGGTGGGCTTAGGGCAGCGTTCATGACGGGCGACACGACGTTGAACGTAGCATTGCCTAGCGCCTGTTATAAAACAGGTGGGCTTTTTGCTTGTTTTGTTAATTATTACTGGGCCACCACCATTTGTGTTATATAAATCTTTGGCGTTAAATCAGCCCTGTTTTATTTTTAAATCTTTCATCTTTGTTATGGAATGTCTCAATCCCTCAGCAGGATAATTTCATACGATATCCCTGAGAAGATAACTGCCAGTGCAACTGTTGCAGGAACCCCGTCCGAGTTTCCACCTAAGACCCGCATCTGTTTTTGCTCCAGCTTTCACGTTTGCGATCAATAAAGTCAATGAGACTTACCTCCAACCTGGATCTCTTTGTAGTATATTAGAACTTTTTTCCTGTGACAAATACACTTTTAATTTTCTAGTGGCTTCGGTGGCAAGTTATTCCAATACAGTCCCTGCTATCCTCCTTCCATTCTGGTTTGGAGTTTCAGCATTAACATGAACTTTTATTCTTTATAGCATAGAATAAAATCTGGGCAATAATATGAAGTGAAAATGTAACATGGATATAAGGAGCACCTGATAATAGTGGTGGCAGATGCACCGGCCTGGGAGCCCAGATACAGAGATCTCCTCACCAAAGCCGCATATGATTTAAAAAAATATATACCGTATATATTGGGACTTTTTTCCACTGCAGATCACAAACACACTGTGATGTAATTGTAGCCAGTTTTTCATCCAATTTTTTTTCAATCTTATTCATGCATTCTGGAAAGCGGATCAGGATACATACAGTGGGAAAAAAGCCCTTGGGGCAAGGCTCCAGCCTGTTAAAAGCTACAATGATTTATTGGTTGGAGTGCCCCTTTATCTATGGGGTTGACATGGACTGGCATGCTAGGATTTGTAGTCGCACAGGTAAGCACTCCCTTCCCCAGGGCATGATAGCCGATCTCCACGTGGCCACAGACAAAGGTGTAACGTGTCAGACTGAGGCAGATGATGCCGTCTTTGCGGCAAGTCGTGTTTTTGGCTGTATTGTGATGAGGAGAGCTTTCCCAGCCAGCAGATTAGAAACATACACACACATTAAGGATCTTGGCACTTGTGCTGGGAAACAATTAATAAGCATCCTCTCGTGTTCCAGCATCCCCCCACCCCCGCCTCTCAGACCTCAATTTATTAAACCAGTCCTCGCTGCCTGAAATAGCCTGCTACTAATGTAACCATTAAAATGTAGCCCGAAGACGCCAATAAAAGCCTTGGAACGCCTCGCTGCCTTTGTGTCTTGATCAAAGTCGACGTGTGTAATCTCGTTAAGTCTGCCCTTTACCCCTGCCAACAGCCCCCCATCTTTTCCTACCTTAAATACTACCCACCTTTCCCCGTGCGCCCACCCTCCTGCCTCCTCGCTTTCTGCACTGCTGCGGACAGATTTTCAGCTGTCAGCTTTGCTCTGTTGAAAGCAGCTACCTGCCCAACTTCCTCCAGGAGAGCGCCGGGGGTACATATGATACACCTACCAGCGCACTAATTAATGCAGTTACTTAATAGTGAAGAGCGGGGGGCGGCCTCCTGCGTCACCGCGTTGTCTCGAGGTCTGCTGGAACATACCACCCATTTTTTCCACTTTGCAATAAACTGTTTGCAGTTTAATAGGCTGGAATGGGAGGCGCAGAATAGCATGCAGGAGGAAACCATTTAATATAAAAGGGGATGAAAGAAGCCAATATCGCGCCCATCTTATAAAACTAGTTTAGCAAGGCAGGTGTGCACCATTATGGGGTAACTATAGCGATCGGATAGCGTCATCAGTCCAGGCAGGTGGTACACGTGCGCACCGAGGAGGCTGGTCTCTGCTGGAGCAGGTGGTAGTTTAAGACCCTTTCTGTGCACGTTTGCATCTCCCCATCCTCTGTTTTGTGTTTGGTATTATTTTATGTTCTTTTGAAGGGTGGTTTCCATTAGTGCAAAGCCAGGACCCATTGCAATAATTATCAGCACTTATAAAGTTAGCTGTACTGTGCAAGATGGGGAACTCCACAAAGCTGAGGTTTCTGGATCCATGGAGACAAAGCTAAAGAGGTCAATTGTTTTTGTTTTTTGGTCACCGCACATTTTGGTATTACTGAGTGCTGCATGCATAGGAAGTAATCAGGCCTATTAATGACTGGATTTCCAGTCTGCCAGCAAGCCGCTGCAGGATAGCGCTTAGCAGAGGTGGTCAATTAGATGCTGATTCTATCTATCCTGCAAATATATACCTGGTCAGAAGCCGTTACACCAGCCACTTCCTGCAGCCCAGACTTTCAGAGCTGCAGGCTGCAGTATCCAGTGACTGTTTTGTCTGTATCCCACCCCTTACAGTGTGAACCACATGACGATACTGCACTGAGAAACACTAAGGCCAGGGACCCAAGATGAGCGCTATGCAGGAAATTGCAAAGTGCCTGCAATTTCCAGAATCTCTTTTTTGGGGGGAATTTACAGATAGAGAAAACAGAATTTACTACACTAGAGGAGTGAGAAATATTTTACAGCAATAGATAAGAAATTAAAGATAAGAAGTACCTCCTGTATAAAAGAGCCTGTCATGTCGAGCTCTAATGGTGCAGGTTCGGAGAGGGGGCGGGGGTCTCAAGGTAACTTACCTGATGCATACATTCAGGTGAGGGCTCTGCACCCTTGGAGATGCATCATTGATGGCTTGAATTTTTTTCAAACTTCTGTCGGTGCTCTGGCCACCCTCATCTGCATTGCCACTCCCACACCTAACTCGGCAGCCATGGCTTAATTGGTGGTTGCCAAGCTGGGGCTGGAACACGGCAATGCAGGCGGAGATTTCCAAAGAGCTTCTGGAGACATGGCCACAACTGCATTGCTGAGGAGGGGGAAGAGCATCACCTTGCAGCCTATCTGGTTAGTAATTAACCCTGAGACATCCCCCCCCCCCCCCCCATCTCATAATTCTACATTATTGAGCCTGAAATGACAGGCTCTGTCTTTTATACTGGAGGTACTCTTTAATGGTTTGCTAAACAGGTCTGTTAAAATGCATGCTTTCAGAGATGTAGCGGTCTTTTAGGCATATTTACCGATGAGTGGACATTCATGTGTATGTAGCAGGGCTGTGGAGTCTGAGTCGGAGCATTTTTGAGTACCTGGAGTCGGAGTCGGTGGCTTCATAATCTGAGGAGTTGGGAGTCAGATGATTTTTTTGTACCAAATTTAGAGCCTTGGTAAGTATTTGACTAAGGAGTCGAGGAGTCGGAGTCTGAGCCATTTTGGGTATCTGGAGTCTGAGTCGGTGGTTTCATAAGGAGTCAGAGTTGGAGTCGGATGATTTTTGTACCAACTCCACAGGCCTGGTATGTAGTCTATACTCTACATTCAGCTCTCATCTGTAAATATGCCTGAAGAAGGAGAATGCATCTCCGAAAGCTTGCATTATGAAGCTGGGATGGGCCAGGCAATGGTGGGTGTGTGTGTATTATTTAACTATTGATTATCTGTTGGAAAGAAGATGGCACATTTCATTTGTTTTCCTAAAAAAAACTGTAACTGAGGATGACAGCCCTGGAACTTGGGCTTTTAAAGCAGACCTGAACTCAAAGCTTCCTCTTTGCTGTAAAAGATAAGCAACAGCATAATAACCTTTACATAAAAAACATTTTTGTTGCAACTAATTGAAATCCTGCAATAAATCTGCAGTGTGTCTACTTCCTGCATTAATGGAAGCAGGCTTAGGGTTAACATCCTGTATCTACAAATTAGCTGCTCTGTTGAGGCAGTCAGTTGACACAGCTGAGAGATCAAATTACAGTTGTGCTTAGTCACAGATGAGGGGGGCTTAGACAGGCTAAACTCTCTAAATACATACAGGGTGCATTTATTTATTTTTTCCTTCTATCCTGTGCAAGAGGTCAGGTCCGTTTTAAAAGGAACACTGCAGTGATCAACCCAACATTTCTTTCGTTTTCGTCCGATTCTGTCTTTATGATTTGATTGTTCCAGTCATACATGGGCCAGATAAAAATGACTTCCGTTCTCCCTATAGATGTCCAGAATGACTTGTAACATTGCATGTACAGGAGCCCTGTATAATGTGTGTTTTGTCTGCATTGCAGGGAGCCAAGAAGCTGTGTCCGCAGTGTAACACAATCACATCCCCCGGAGACTTGAGACGCGTCTACTTGTGAGGAGGGACTGCCGCTTCTCCAGCCTACACACCTCTCACTCCCTTCCTACGTCCTCACACCTTCTCTTTCTGAAGGGCGAGGCCTGAAATGTGACAGAGGGACACCTGGAAGCTCAAAGACACTTTAATAGACTTTATTGCCGAGCAAATAAATTATGGAAAATAGTAAACCACAGAACCAGACTTTTCCAAACTTACTGAACTCGTATGGCTTCCATGTCCTCGACTTCCTTCCTTCCACTAGCACTAACGGGGAGTCCGGGATCCCCCTCGCCGCTCTCCACGTTTTCTCTTCTCCCTGTTCCTGCTGCTGATTTTTAACCTTTAACAATGAGACCGAGGCGGGGTCGAGGGCTCGCTATCCAACCGATTTGTTTACACCTCTCCCGCCGCCCTCACCTCTCCAGAATTCCAGATCCCCCTTCTGCGCCCGCAGGAAATGGACGACCACAAGCAGCGATGGGACCCTGTACAGACGACGCCTCATCGTCCGATTTTCTTTAAGGACTCTCCTCCATGGTTTTTTTTTTTTCTTGTTTTTTTATTTTTTTGTCTTTTTTTTTTTTTCTTCTTCTCCTTCCCTCTTCTGTGCCGTTTTTGTGATATATTTTTTTAACTGTAAATTAAACAGGGAAAGAAGAAAAGTGAGATCTGCGAAGCACATGTAATATAACTTATATGTTTACAATGTTGTGTATAAATGGAATAGCCTCAAAAAAAATGTTACCTAATATCTTCCTTTTATGGGTCGGGCTCTTTTAAGGGTGGGACCTTTTTTTTTTTTTTTTCTCTTCCTTGTTCCAGAAATGTTTTTTTAAAAATGTAAATTTAATTTATTTTTTAGGGGGTCTGTAACGTATACCTCTTTTTGGGCGTATAACTGTTTTTACCTCCCTGCCTGGGATTAACTCATTCTGTGCTGAGCAAAATTCCCCCCTTAATGAACACCTGTGTGACTCGCATAATAGGGGTGTAATGGCTGCAGGCGCAGGCTCTGGAAGTGTCAGGTATATGGCTGCCCATGCCAGGAATAAGTTATAATATTTTCC
Organism: Hyperolius riggenbachi; assembly: GCF_040937935.1. NCBI lineage: Eukaryota > Metazoa > Chordata > Amphibia > Anura > Hyperoliidae > Hyperolius > Hyperolius riggenbachi. The sequence goes on along the minus strand of NC_090651.1, from coordinate 75,228,618 downwards.
TGCTGTATCCGGCTTCTCTCCCGAAATGTCTTTTTATTGTTTCGTGCTGCGCTTGGTGCGTGGAAGAGCTCCAGGGTCTGTGATCGCACACACCGCTTCCCACCTTCCTCATCTCTGGAAGTTTTTACTTCTGGAGACCGTTATAATTATCTTCAAATTGGGCCAATATATTTTTAAAGCCATTCTAAAGGCGGCGTTCCTGTGTAAAATGGCCACACGAGCCCACACAGCCCTATTAGTGGGGCAGAGGAATTGCGCAGCGCTCCAAACTGCCAGATCTGTCTGCGGAGGTGTGAATTTTGGTTACCGTGTGTGGTCACTTTACACCAGAATGCCTAAGACAATTTCCAGAATCTCTGGTCTGCAAGTTCCATCTATGGATTTTTACAGTACATTTTGGCCTTTGCCATATTGGTGCTTTTTTGAAAAACCTATTTTTACGGTTGATCCACCCAAATTGAGTATTTTAATGTTTCGTAGCTGAAATTATTCTACAGATGGTAAGCAAGGCTGGATTTATCCTTTGTGTGCCCCTAGGCCAAGTATGTTGTAGCTCCCCTTCCATGTGCAGCAGCGCCCCTCCCATTCCATGTGCAGCCCCCTCTTTCATGTGTATCATCCATGTACTGTAGCCCCTATTATGAATGGCTCCCTTGGGCATCAGTTTCCCATTTTCATATGTACCTCTCCATTTCCAGCCTCCCCTTTCATATGTAGTAACCCCTACTTCATATTCAGGTGCCCCTTGGCTTGCAGCCACCCAAGGCCCAGGCCTTTGAGGCCTTTTGAAAAATCCAGCCTTGCTAGCAAGTACCTTGGACAGCTTACTACCTGCAGACCAGCCCATAGATTCTGCAGGGGTACTGCTGCTGAAACTGGGTCCATTGACCCTCCTTTAACCAAAGCTGCTGTGATTCATCAGTGAATGGAGCTCTTTCATTGACTGCCAAGTGACGGTGCCATAGATAAACCGTGAATTCTCACTGCTAAGCAAAATGAACTTATTTTGACTAGTCAAGTTATGAGATGACAAACCTCTGATAAGAAAAAGATCAGACATCAGATGTTTGGCTTATAGCGGACCTGAACTCACAACTTCCTCTCTGCTTTAAACAATAAGCAACAGCGTGATTAAAACATTTCTTTGTTACAGCTGATACAAATCCTGCAGTGTGTCTGCTTCGTGGAAGCAATCATACGGTTAACGCCCTGTGTTTACAAATTAGCTGCTCTGCCAAGGCAGCCAGCTGACACAGCTGAGAGATCAAATCACGATTGTGATTAGTCATGGATGAGGGGGGAATAGACAGGATAAACTCTCTAAATACATACAGGGTGCATTTCTCGGTTTTCCTTCTGTCCTGTGCAAGAGTTCAGGTTCACTTTAAGGCGTCCATTTACTCAGATGTTCCCATTCAATTCTCTGCAGACTCCATTCATCTCATAGGAATTATTTCCGCAACATGCAAAAAAAATCACTGAAAAGTATCAATCGGACAGGATGAAAAATGTAGGTTGAGGAGGGAAGGGTGAGAGCAATGGTAGATCGCTGGCTCATGGAGTAGCACTGCATTGAATAGGCTGCGGTTCATTTGATTTTTCAACAGATTATCTGCGGGAATCTATCGGAAATCAATGTGCAGTATGTGGTAGGAATCGATTATTTTCAGAAAGGAATTGATCATTTTGGAACATTGGGGGGGGGGGGGGGGGTATGGAGTCTATGTGTATGGCCAGCTTAGCACTGGATCTTTCAGCCTGCATGGAGTACATTGTCTTTGGGTATCTATAACCCACCTATCCTGCCTCTTGGGAAAATCTTGGCACTTGTGCATTCCGACCTGACACAGCCTGACCTTGTTGCACTTCCCATTCACCTGTTATGAGAGTGGAGAGGTCCTCCTTTATACAGTTAGGAAGCAACGCAGGCCGGCAGACTCCCCCTGTACTAAATTCTCACTGGCTCCAGCAGTCCATTGTTCTATACTTACTTTGTGAGAGATGCAGCTGATATCTGAATGATGAGATGCTGCACACTCATTCCTCACTTGGCTGTTTTGAATCAAATTATTAGGTTAATAAGGAATCCTCTGAAGAATGGTGGTTTCTTTATGGCAAAGCAAAAACCTGCAATATTATATACATGCCATCATTTGCCTCATTGTGCTGCAAGACTGCATACTGCTACTGGCAATGTATGGTGCCATGGAGGCATCAGCAGAGGAGGATTTGGGAATTAGAACTCTCAGTATTAACAGGCCTGATGGAAAAGGCGTATTCCAGCATAGGCTGATAGAGATGGCAGAAAAGCAAAGCTTCACAGCCTCAGGAAGTGAAAGACGTGCTAGCAATTGGAAGCCACTGGTTTTGCTCCATTTATATTTATAAAGCACTGACTTTTCTGCAATGCTTTACAGAGTGCTTTGACCAGCTGGGATTTGGACTTTGGCCTTACATACATTGAGATTTTATGCAAATTTCAGCTTGATCAGCAGCTAGAAGCATTCAGTTGCTAGCACAGCTTTCATGTCTAGAATGAGCAGAGAACTACTTGCTAGGTAGGTTTTTCTCTCATTCCTATTGACTGATTGTTCTATGCGTACAGAAAACTGACAGATGTTGACATGGCAGGGTGTTACTGCCATGGTACCTGGTCTCTTAGTAACTGCGGGGTTCTGTATGCAGAGGTTTCTGGCTGACTTGTTTGCTGGTGTAAATTAAACTAGAGTAAAGAGAGCAGTTACTAGAGCAGCGTTTCCTCTGCTACATGAAATGATGTTTACAATCGGTTGCCTTCGGGCAGCTCCTGTCTAAAGGTGTCCATCAAGGGTAGAATTTTTATAGACTGATGTCTTTCCAATCCAATAATAGCAATCAAAATGGTTGAAATTAGAGAGGGTATTAATGATTGTTGTCTGTCGACAACAAACGATTGTATTATAGATCAGTTTCCGTGCCAGCGGTCGATCAGTCCAACGGATTGATTTGATCTGAAATGATTGGATTGGTTATAATTTGTCATCCTGTTTATGACTGTGATAAATGATTTCCATTCTTTTCCTTTCAATCGTTGTATTGTCTTAGAGAGACGACTGTCTAAGAAAATTGTACCAATGATGGGCACCTTTAACCACCCTGGCGTTCTGATTAAATCGCCAGGGTGGCTGCGGGAGGGTTTTTTTTAAATAAAAAAAAAACTATTTCATGCAGCCAACTGAAAGTTGGCTGCATGAAAGCCCACTAGAGGGCGCTCCGGAGGCGATCTTCCGATCGCCTCCGGCGCCCAGAATAAACAAGGAAGGCCGCAATGAGCGGCCTTTCTTGTTTTGCTTATATCGTCGCCATAGCGACGAGCGGAGTGACGTCATCGACGTCAACCGACGTCGTGACGTCAGCCGCCTCCGATCCAGCCCTTAGCGCTGGCCGGAACTTTTTGTTCCGGCTGCGCAGGGCTCAGGCGGCTAGGGGGGCCCTCTTTCGCCGCTGCTCGCGGCGAATCGCCGCAGAGCGGCGGCGATCAGGCAGCACACGCGGCTGGCAAAGTGCCGGCTGCGTGTGCTGCTTTTTATTTCATCAAAATCGGCCCAGCAGGGCCTGAGCGGCAGCCGCTGGCGGTGTTGGACGAGCTGAGCTCGTCCAGACCGCTCAGCTGGTTAAGCCTGGTACACACCTTCAAATTTGATTGGCCAATTTTATCATCCATGTAGTATGAGGGCCAACAGATTTTGAATACTGTGAACAGATTGTGTAGTTAAGCTCTCATACTACATGGAGGTGGCAACATTGGTCAGTGATCGGCCAATTAAAATTGGATGTGTATGCACCCTAAGGGCTGATCCACCCTGGCTGTGTTTTGCACTGCGATTGCATTTTGAGAAACCCGTTCTCATTCACTAGAATAAGAATTGTGACAAAATCGCTGTGATTTAGAAAATTCTAAGTAAAATCTATTGTCGCAATTTTCCCTTCATTTTACAAAATTGCTGCTCTTTTGCCACGATTCTCATTCAAGTGAATGAAAATGCGGTTTTTACAAAACACAACCTCAGCCAGTGTGGATGAGCCCTCAGTCTAGGGACCCACTTTGCAACCTTGCAAGCACTTTGTGCAGAGATCCTGGGCGTTTGGAAGTACTGTACAGTGCTTCCGATGTGTGGTTTTCTGTGGCAATAAAGTTTAATATACTTACCAGGTGTTCCGATGTCCGGTTTCCAGTTTGTAGTCCCACCTCCGAGCTCCAATAAGAGAAGTGCCTGCGACCTCTTGTGCTAGGGGGTGGGGCTACGAACTGTAAGCCAGACATTGGAATACCAGTAAGTATATTAAAGCTTATTACCACAGAAAACCACAAATTGGAAGCACTGTACAGTTGTAACTAGAGTTTTTAGTTATAAAAAAAATCACCCCTTAAGTGGCTGAAAAATTGCTTTTTAAAAATGATACAAAATCGATGAGGCAGTGCTCATATCTTTTTGTATTGGAGTGCAATCACTCCCAAAATCCCGCAAGGCCTGCGATTTTAGATTTGCAGTAATCACGATCACTCAAATGGGTCTTCCTCAATTAACTTGCTTTGGCTAAGCACTTAATGACATTGTCAGCTATCCAAAAATGCTCCCAAAAAAAAGGAAGTGGGTCCCAGGCCTAACTCTTGCCTAGGCATCAGGCACTGGACAAAAATCTCTACATGTGTTTGGGGGGGAGATTGGTTTCATGAGATTAAAAATGAAAATCCTCCAGGGGTAGAGTTGGCCAATCATGTTGTCATATTAACAGTACAGCAGAGTACCTAGTATACAGCACCGGCAGGGATTACTTGAGGCCCGATAAATGTGCTTGCCGGTTGCTTGAGCAACCGGCTGAAAAAGCACTAAAGTTCTCCAGTGGTACACACAAGGCTTTTAGAGCAGCTGTTAATTTCTTATTGCTTACAGTATCCCCCTCTAAAGGGAAGAGATTTAACCAGCATGGACAGTAATACTTTGTACTTTTCCCATCCTCTGTCCTGCTGAGAATAGATAATGAGTCAAATATCTTAAGCAAGGACACTGATGGTAAAAGAAACACAACTTCCAAGGTTTTTCTTCTCTCCAAAAATAATTGAGGCTGAAATCCACGTTTCCCCTAACCGTCCCACCTCACTAATTTGCATGTCAGGTGTTGAAGGCACCTGTGTTAGGATGGCACAGACAAGGCTGGAGCTTAGGTTACACATTGCAGCAATACGTAGCAGAGTGCTGGATCATGGGCTGGTCATTCATAAATCTAAGTTGCAGCGATTTTTCCTTCCGGATTTACATTTTCCTTTCCACCTCCTGGGCTCTTTTGTCTCTTTCGGAGTTCCTGTATTGATCAGTCCTGTTAGGAGTCCAGTTCCTCCCCCTCCGTCATCCTTGGCCTGAATGCTGGGGCACAGCTGAGCTTCAGGCTGGAGGCCTCAGTGGGGCCACTGAAGCATGACAGCCAATTTACATTGACCCTTTCCCCACCAGGAATCCATCTGCAACTCAATGCTCTCCTGCAACCCACAGCCCTCCATGGGCAGGAGGTGGTTAAGGACGTGAAATTGATTCTATTAGCTATGTATTGGAGATGCAGGAAATGAATTAGGAGGTTAACGTGTTGACCTGCAGTTTGACATAAGTTAGTGACCCAGATCCTCGGCAGCTGTCATCTCGGGTTATGGGAGGTCTGTGACACCTCGTGCCTCGCTGCTGGAGGCCCGTACCTCTCTCTGACAGCAATTAGAATATTTACAAACGGCGAGCCCAGAGTAATTAACGGAAAGGCTAATTACCATTTGTGTATCGCAGCCTGAGGGATCTTATTAACCATGATTATTAATCTGGGATTATTTTAGTTGGCTGCTGCCACCTGCTTTCCCACCCTAGAAGTGTTCTTTGCTCTACTAAGATTTGTACTGTTTATCAATACTTGGGAGGACTTTCTTGCTGCTCTTGTTATGAACTCAACATTTGCAGCATTAAAACATTTTGGTTTTTTTTCCAGTTTTTAAATCTTTGAACAGAAAGTAGCAGTAGAGTGTAGAAACATGTCAGCCATCAGTAAAAGCAAGAAGTTTCGATTCAGTATGATGCCATTTACTGGCTAATTTAATGAGGGATAAAACTCCGTAAAAACATGTTTTCCTACTTTGTATTACCCATAGTTATCATATTTGCTTTTGTGCACAAGTATTATTGTCTGTTTACAAATGACAACTTCCCAAAGTACAGTTTATCTGCACTGAAAGCTGCCATTGAAATTTATTGCATAGCTGCTGCATTTATAGACAGTATTACAATGTATCTAGTGAGAATGTCTTCTCCTGTGTACACATTTGGCTTTTATTCAGCTGAGACACTGCTAGCAGTGTGCATATTATCTTGATTTCTTTTCAGCTACTATTGTAATAACTTCCTCAAGGCACTAAGCTTCCCACTGAAGAAAAAAATGCAGTGTTTAATTGTTTGAATGCTGTTCTGCTACCAGTGTTTTTTCTGGTAGTACCTTTTTTTGCTGTAAAGAATCTTTTAGAACAAAGAAATGCTGAGTTTTATACCACTTTAACAGAAAAAGAGAACGTTTTTGACTACAGCAATAGAGCCTGAGGCTTATTAGCTGAAAGATTACTCTTTCTTTTAAGGTGGCCAATAAATGATATTGTCCTGATTCCAATCTTCTTGCTTGAAAAGAAAGGTCAAGACAAAAAAAAAACTGTATTGGCGATTTAATAAGAGTACAATCATATCATGTGGTTAAGCAGCGCTGCACTTTTGAGATCTACTTGTTTGGGAAAAAACCACCTTTATGTACACCTACCTCATCACACCAAGGCATTTGTTTTTTTGGGGGGGAGTAACATCTGTGAAATTTGAGCAAAAAGACTTTGCAAATGAATAAAATCTGGCCATAAAATAGATTGTCCAGAATTATTTTTAGGTCTATTAACAAAATTGAAATGATTAAGGAAATGTTATCCACAGCAGGATTGCAGGCATTTAGAACATCTACCCTAAACTGGTTTTGAATTGGAGTAGAAAAGAACGTTAGCCGTTATTTATTATTGCTGTCTTTGTAATATTTGGTGTCTTCAGCCCAGGGAGTAAGCAAAACTGACCATCGGTCATGCACACATCCTTAGGGACCATTTTTCTTTTGTTTGGGTTTTTTTTGTAAGTAGTCCAGCTTATGGATGGGTTTTTATTGCCTTTTGTGTCCCCTGTGGAGAGATTTCCTGATTCCCTTATAATTAGTTGCAGGAGATTGGTCCATTTTCAGTCTACATTGAAATTGAAACCAAATTTGAAAAACGTGCCATTCTTTGATCACCTCTAATCAGCAGCAAACTCTGGTACACAAATGCTGAGAAAATAAATTAGCTTGGTGAACCCCCACAGTTTAGCCAGAAAACAGCATAATTATTCAGAATCAAATGTTGCATCTGTGTACATCCCTCAGTAATTTCAGTGTGAGGCGGTTGTCCAGTTTGGCTGGATCTTACTAGCAAGTAATCATTTATGTATTTGATGCTGTAACAAATTTCGCTAGTATTTATCCTGGGCTAGACGAGCAAGATTAATTGTCTGAGGCGAAGAGATTTAACCACTTGTAGAAATTTGTTTCATTGCAATTAGTTATATTTGCAATAAAACAGGAGGTAAATCAGTCTCAAGCAATTGCTCTTACTTGCATAGGCTTAGCCTTAGGGCTCAAACACGCTTTCAGTTTTGGTTGGCTGAAGCAATCTCCTGTCATTGTTTCAGGCGCTTTTCCAAAGTGTGCACAGTTGTCCTGACACCCGTGGACTGCTGATACTGGGCGCCATGCCTGATCAGATGTATGAGCGTCATGAAGGATCGTTTCGCTTTCAGGTGTTGAAACAGGCCCTGTGCCCACTGCAGTTCATATGATCTGATGATTCTGATCACATGCGATAGGGAATTACATGGGCTTTCTCATAGAAGGCCCATATTGCTGTTCCCACGACTAGTGCAATGCAAATTTTTTTTTAGTGCTAAATTGCATACGCCTCCCATGCATATTTTTTGGTGCCATTGCATCTCTGTCCCATTTAGTACAAATTGCAAATCTTGAACTAGATTTACCTGCTGTGGTGTTTCAGTCCAGCCCTTGGAAATTCAGGTATACTGAGACTTACATATTTGGCATATTTTTTTTTTTTTTTGATCCTTGCTAGTTACTAGCAGATGTTATCTGCTGATTGGATTTGGAGGCTTCCAGGTCTACAACATTTCATGAAAAAAAACATTCATGATCTGGTGACTCCCCAAGTTCTTTCCAGTCACATCACTACTTTTAGGCCATATTCAGAGGTTGTTTTCAAGTATGTGTATTGTGGCTTGCGACCCCCAATGCGCCAGCAATCTGCCCGGAAGATCAGCTCACCCCCAACAACAAGTGATCTATTGTCCTCAACGCCCCACCAACAGCATGACATCACGCACACGTCGATCTATCGTCTTTCCACATAGCAACAGAGTGCGTTGTCAGCTAAATAGCTGACTCGAGTCTGTGCAGGCCAGCCAAGCAATTTTGACAAAGGGGTTAAGTCCCGATATCTGATGGGTGACATCCATCAAAGGTCTGTATGCATGTTGTGTATGTATATCACAACTCTAAACACTCGGCAACCACCAGGACCAAACACAGAACAATGAGCATTTAGCCTTGGGGGTGGAAGTTGACCAGCCACCCACCCACCTACTAAAAGGTTCTGCTGCAAAGCATCCATTGAGTGTTGGGGGATCGCCAATATGTTTCCTGGACCTGAAGACAAGGATCCAAATCATTTCTGCCAGCAGTCAAGTTGCACATCAAAGTTAAAGGTAACCTAAACTGAGAAGGGTATGGATTTTTCATTTTAAAATAATACCAGTTGCCTGACTCTCCTGCTGATCCTGTGTCTCTAATACTTTTAGCCACAACCCCTCAACAAGCATGCAGATCAGGTGCTCTGACTGAAGTCAGACTGGATTAGCTGCATGCTTGTTTCAGGTGTGTGATTTCACCTTTACTGCAGCCAAAGAGATCAGCAAGATGCTAGGCAACTGGTATTGTTTAAAAGGAAACATCCATATCTTTCTCAGCTAAGGTTCCCTTTAATAATAACCAAGTGTTTTAAAGATGTCATTCAGAACAGCTAGAGGCTCTTGCTTCCCGATGATGGCAACATTATTATGTACTTGAAATTAAAAGATGAGACTAGTTTATCATTTTATGACATGAGTAAAATCTGTACATCAGAGATCAGTGAAATGTCATAATTTCGTGTGATGATCTTTATCATGAAAATAGAAACATTTTCTCAAAAAGCCTTTCTAATTGTGAACATGACATGCATTGAAGTCAACGTGAAGAGTTGCTCTGAGCGATTTCTAGTTGTTTTGGCACTTCTAATGTCAGCACTTGGGGCAGTTGGAGGTTCAGCACATACTGTAAATAAACTGGATAGGAACCAGAAGAGAATGGGGGAGTGGGGTCCATGGGTGTGGCCAATGCAGCAAGGGAGTCTGGGAAGACACCTGGTGGGGATCAAAACAAGTGATCCTTTCCTATTGTCTGTTAATGCTAGTGATTTCAAAGTCTACAAAAAGGATCATTTTTGCTAAATCTTGTTACATTCAAATCACTTTTTTTTTACAACTAAACTGAATTTTACAATCTTTTTTCACAACTAAACTGAATTTTACATTCTTGACAGCCAGTCAGTACTGTAAAATCACCCCTCTGATCGTAATAACGAAATGTCTGCTAGCACATCACATGAAAACTTTTTAGCTCGTATAAAACTGCCTTTCAATTAATTAAAATAAAAATGTTTTATATTTACGGTTTCTGAAATCCGTTCACACTGGAACATTTCAACAGCCACCAAGATCTAAGCCAAGAATATCAAATACCAAGACCTTTGCTGGGCAGCTAAGTGGATGCGGGGGTCCAGATATACTAAAGTATCTCTGGGCTGTAAATCCTAAATTATACAGTACTTCCATCCTTGCTGGGGTTTATTCCCTGCCTGCTATCTTGGTGTGAAGGTTTGCAACCTGGGTCATATCGGACCACATCGAGGGATGCAGAAAGTTGACTTGGTGCATGTGCAGTTGCAGTCACACATTTCTCATGTGATGAGGCAGAAGTGGCTCATTGCAAACTTCCACACCAGAAACTCCCGGCGTTCAGAAACCCTTCCAGAGCCTGAATGCAGAATCTGGCTTAGTTTTTACTTTTATTTTTTATTGTCGGGGAATTTTGTGGAAATCTGTTGTTTTTGTTTGAATAAGAAAAAAGTATTTGAGGCTTAATTTCTTTGGAAAAGCTGAGAAGAAAAGAAAAAAAAAACTTTCCCAAAGAGGCCAGAGATGGCCCTTTCAGTCGTGTTAATGACGTGTGTCAATGTTTATTCTATCGAAATTGGAAAAATTACTTGTCATTACCATTTGTAAACTACAGTTGACATTAAATGAGTATAAATCTTTGCGTGTGCCTGTGTCTCTGCTTTCACTGAAAGGAGGTTTCCCAGCTGTGACACCTTAATAGAAAAAAAAAGTTTAGAGCACATTAAAAAAACAACATTTTCAGTAGAGACCTTCATAGAAAAAAAATAAGAAATACATTATTTTAAAGTTTAGGAATAAAGTTAAGGTTACGTTAAACAAAATTTTCAGTAGAAAAATACATATTTATATGTATCTACGTATCAGTCCTGAAAGAGGAACAAATGAAGAAAGAAGGACGGATTTGGTTTCCAAAGAGGTGCTGTGACTCAAGAAGACTACCATAAAGGTCCTGGAGTGGCCAAGCCAGTATCCAGACCTTAATCCAATAGAAAATCTGTAGAGGGAGCTGAAGGTTTGAGTTGCTAATCATCAGCCTCAAAACCTTACAGACTTGGAGAGGATCTTCAAAGAGGAGTGGGCCAAAATCCCTCCTAAGATGTGCACACCTGATGGCCAACTACAAAAAATGTTTGACCTCTGAGATTGCCAAAAAGGGTTTTGCGTTTTACCACCAAGTACTAAATCATCTTTTGATAGGGGATAAAATACTTATTTCACTCATTACAATGCATATTAGGTTGACTTTGGGGCTCTGGGTTTTTGAGGGTTCTTTTGTTATTCTAACTCTCTGTATGCAGGATTCGCATTAAACTCTATGTCCAGTCTCCATTGCAGTTCACAGTCATTTTAGTGCTTTCTTTCCCTCACTAAGAAGTCAGGTACAGCAAGATCTGGCATATGATCATCATGAATTGCTTGAACAGCTGGTGCTGCATGACCGCTCGATGGACGCAGTGAAAGACCCAATGGTTGTTGTTCCTCCCCTGGCAGACTTGATAGAGATTTTCCATGCCATGGCTGAGCCCTCTTTTCGATGAATTAAACTGCCCCACATTACTCCATACTTGACCAATCAAGTATAGTGGGGGAAACAGTCCTCTGGCAGATTGGATCAACATGTTTAAATCAACCAGGATTATATCAATACATTTGTAGCCTAGCCAGCCTATTGAGTGTGATGTTCAGGAGAAACTGGAGAATCTAGATGTCATGTGTGTTTTATGCAGGTTAATTATTATTATTTAGTATTTTTACTGTATAGCTAAATAATTAGTATTGTATAGCACCAACATTTCCACAGCGCTGTATAGTGTCTTGTCACTTAGCTGTCCAGCAGAGGGGCTCACAATCTAATCCCTTCTATAGTCACATGTATGTATGGTGTAGTGTATGCTGTACATCACTAGCAGCGCCAGCCACTGGCATCAGAGAAACTTCAACGGCCAGAATGGGCTTGCTTGCCTTGCATATTCATATAGCTCAGCCACTGCAAGCAGATTAGCATTAATAAAAAGGGTTTTAGCTTCAGGTACAGCTTCAGCTGTACCACAGCTATGACTGTATTAAAGGACAACTGAAATGCCAGGGATATGGAGTCTGCCATGATTATTTCCTTGCGTTTTGGCAAGTAAACGGACCGGATCCTGATGGAGTCTGCCATGATTATTTACTTGCGTTTTGGCAAGTAAACGGACCGGATCCTGATCGGATCAGGACCGGATCCGGTCCGTTTGTATCAGGCTGCCATCCGGATCCGTGGGCAGAAAATAGTAAAATTTAAATAAAAAAATGTTCGGGTCAGCAGAAGGTGCACCTGTAGAATCAGGTTCCTCTGCTGTAGGCCTCACCTCCACCTCCAACATTCTGCCAAACAGCTCCAGCACGTCTGTCACTGCTGCTCCACTCCAGACATGCTTGGCCCATGTGTCCCCATCCGAAATGGCCGCTTGGATACGCATAGGAAGTGGGGTAGAACGTCAGGTTTTTGTAGGCAGTGTGTTCTGTGCCTTCCGTTCCCCATTGGTTTCTGTGTTCCGGATGGTGCTGTCAGCAGTGGCGTAGCTAAGGAGCTGTGGGCCCCGATGCAAGTTTTACAACGGGGCCCCCCAAGCACTCTATACATACCGTAACAATTGATACGGCGCACCAAAACCTGCTAATGGCAACTACAGTGTCAGAGGTGCAAGAAGGGGATGGGGAGCAGTTTGTTAATGATTATCACTATTCAAAGTATCTATAGAAGTGATTATTATGAGCACAGGACCAATAGAGAGCTAATACTGCAGTTGAGGAAGGGCCCTATGGGGCCCCTCTGGCCCAAGGGCCCCGATGCGGTCGCAACCTCTGCAACCCCTATTGCTACGCCCCTGGCTGTCAGGCTCTGGTCCGGCTCCGGTCCGGGTGCGTGGGCCAGAGATCCGGACCCAAAAAATAGCGCATGTTGGAAAAGTGTCCGGATCCGGTCCGGCTCCGTACTGTACGGAACGGACACGTGTGAACGTTACGTCCGCATAGGCTTTGCATTGCTATGCGGAACGTACGTTCCGTTTGTACAGTATACGGTCCGTATCAGATCAGGGAAATCTGGACAGGGAACGCTAATGTGAACCGGGCCTTAAACAATAGCAATTGTCTGGTAGCACTGCTGATCTCTTGAATCCGCATTGAGGCCCTGTTCACAGTGGTCCGTTGCAATGCAGAATAATTCTGCATGTCAACTCACTACCCATACAATTCTATGTGCATGTTCACAGTAAGGGATCACTTTATTCTAACTCGTATGCAAGCTTTGTATTAAAGTCTATGACCAGTCTCCATTGCAGTTATGTATTTATAAAGCAGTTCACAGTAGCAGACGTATCTTAATCACACATCTGTAACAAGAATGCAGCTAACCTAGTCAGAATTTTGTCAGAAACATCTGCCAGTCGTGCTTGGCGAATGAATTAGATTCGGAATAATAAATAAATAATAAATAATCTGCATGCTAGTTCAGGGTCTATGGCACAACTTTTAGCGACAGAGGACCAGCAGGGCTGCCAGGTAATGTGCTTTGTTTAAAAGGAAATATATATGGCAGCCTCCATATCCCACTTACTTCAGTTTTCCTTAAGAAGCCTAGTCGGCTTAATTGTATTCATTCATTTATCTTGAAGGCCAAAAATCCGAAAACAACAATAAATTGGCTAGAAAACCTGTACAGATACATAGAGAATATTTTATGACTTGGTAGTGCTAAGATACCGTTATGTATAATGTACAAGTTGTAGGATGTAAAGTTTTACATCCATGGCTTTGTGCCAGGTGGATTATTATAACTACAATAACTAATGCTAAAAAGAACCCTCAAGGCTTGAGACAATGCTGCCACCCCCTGGTCATAGTCACACATTGCATGCCCTTGTAGCACTATTGAGTTACTGCACTAATATAACATATTATAGTCACATCAGTGTGTGGTGTGGAATGATATTGATATGTTGGATAAACTGGGAGTCTTGCTAGCTGTCAGAGCCACAGATTTCCACAGATTTTGTCCATAGAAATGGGACATTTTCAACACTGACCAGCTTTGTAACAACCTACACTCTTGCCTTGCAGCGCTGGGTCCTTGGTTCAAATCCTAGCCAGGGCACTATCTGCATAGAGTTTGTATGTTCTCCCCATGTCTGCATGAGTTTCCTCCAGGCACTCGGGTTTCCTCCCACATGCCAAAAACATACAGATAAGTTAATTGGCTTCCCCCTAAAAAATGGCCCTAGACTACAGTACAATGGACACACTACATGATATCTATGCTACACCATGTCCAACCAATTGTAAATTTGATCAATTTCACCCCCCCCCCAAAAAAAAAAAAAATAAATCTGAGCAATTTGATTTCTTCCTTCTAAGTCTAGGTTCCCAGTGGTCAGTTGCATAATGCACACATTATAATGACTGTGAACTGCTATGGGGACTGGAACATAAACTTTACAAATAAGGTGATCGTCATTTATTGCTCCTAATCTTCCAAAGTGGAGAACAAGGGAAACAGGAGAACCCTGATAAGACTGAACATGATTTAAAGGACATCCGAGGTGAAAATAAACTGATGAGAAAAACAATTGTAACTGTCCTCCTTCTCTTACAAAATGACTTTTTTTTTAGTTATCCCATGGTTTCATTTTATATTTAAATCTAGTTTTTAAGTTTTTACTGTTTCATTGTCTCTGCTCAATGAAACATTCATTGTAGTATGCCAGAGCTCAAATCTATGAATTATTGACCTTTTTTTATCTCTTTCCTGCTCTCAGAAGCCATTTGCTGACAGGAAAGTGTTTTATGGCTATGCTATAGTCTGAAGCAGTTCTGACCCGGGCAGAACCTGTCACTTGCATACCTGATATTTAACTCTTTTTCAGGAACACAGCCTAGTTATTTGTGTGCTTGGCACTGTACATACAGATGTGGTATCGCATCATGTTACATGTCATCTCGGTTGTCCTTCAAACTGATTATCACTCTAGAAATAATGCTGTTTTAATAGTGTGATTTTTAGTGAATAATCATATTTTCAGCAGAAAAGATCGTACTTATCAATTCACAGTATTAAACAGGGCCGGTTTTACCATAAGGCACTGTAGGCACGTGCCCACAGGCGCCAGATGATGGAAAGGCGGCTCACTCCCCTCCCATAGTTCCTCCCTTCTTCCCTATGCAGAGTCCTGAACAGAGTGTAAATAAGAGGTTACTCACCCAGGTCTCGGCATTCCACTGATGAGATCTCCCTTCAGTCAGGGGGCTCCACTAACTATCTAATACTGAGGATAGCTCTGGATACTCAGGGGCACCTGTAGCTGCCTATGACAGGCAAGGGAAGTAAGAGAGAAGTGACAGATGGGACAGCCAGCACACTTGCAGTGCAGCTCAGAGGGGGTTTGTAGGACCATGGATGGCAAAGTCTAAGGTGCCAGGACATCTGTGTCTGTAGGCTTCTGTGAGGTAAATCCGGGCCTGGTATTAAAGGATCTAAACCACATGTGTCGAACTCCAGGCCCGGAGGGCCAGATCCATGCCAGTATTTAGGATGGACTGAGAAAGAGAGGAATGTGCTCTACCTGATGGACCACACCTTTCCTGATTCAGACCCATCAATTCATTTGAGCTGTATCAAACATGTGTGAGGATCTCGGCCCTCGTAGGACTAGTTTGACAAACCTGATCTAAACTATCGAAACCAGTTGCGATCATATATATGAAAAAAATCTGTCATATCGATTGACCAGTACTTTCAGGAAACAATGCTGCAAACGTTCTGGATCAACTTAATCTACCAGCTTCCCTGTTTTCACATAATATAATCTCTTCAAAAATATGCTTATTCACTACCAATTGTACGATTAACAAGCACCTTTATGGTGATCTGTTAATCACCGACATAAAAAAGCTAATATGTATTTTTTCTAAAAATAAAACTGCTGATATATGTACGAGGGCCATCTAGAAAGCAACATCCTTTTTCTATGAATTAAACATTTTATTTTAGCCACACTATCCTTTGATTATTTCTTCTTATAATCACTTCCTTTATTTAAGAATGTATCATCTCTTTTCACAAGGTTTTCAATTCCTTTGTTGTAGTATCACACTCCTCATCTATGGGTTGAATGAATTGAGTTGAGGGAGGGGCTTCGTGTTAGTGCTGCTGAACAAACCGTTACCAGCATTCTGCAGTCATGTGACAAGCGGTAGAGGGAGAGAAGAGGTTAACCTGACAGATGCAACTTAAATTACACAGAAAGAACACCTTGCCCAGCAGGAAAAAAGTAAACAGCTTTTACTTTCTAGATGGAGTTCCTAGATCTGATCTGTTCACGTTCTGGTTCTGAAGTTTGCCTTATGTACAAAGTAACAAATATTAGATTTGTTCCAAAATCAATACAAGAAATCTCCACTACTCATATCTGACAAATAATCCTTGTTTTCAGTGGCTCACTATGTAGAGTGGCTTAGGGATCACCATAGTGGCTGCTATGGGGCCTGTAGCCAAGGGGGACCCAGTGGCAATGGATGGCAGCAATAATGGGGTCCTCAGTAGGCCCTCGTGAGGTGAAGAGTAATGGAGATAAGTCATCGAAACTGGAGCCTACCTAACACCGGGGTCCCTCTGGCTACCTATACTGGGACCTGTTACTGGAGGCACCTCTGACTAAACATACTGAGGAGTTACCTAACACAGGTGGCTGCCTTTAGTGGGGAGCACTTCTGGCTACCAATACTGGGGGGTTTCCTGATTCTGGGGGTACCTCTGGCTACGTAAAACTAGTGTGCGTGGGAGGGCACAAAGGTGCCTTATTTTTTGTGGGCCCGTCCTCAACCAAAACTTTGCTATTGGGCCCCATGGTTCCTAGCTCGGGCCCTGGCTGAGCTGTGTAATTTTATATACTGTATATTATACAACAAAAAGACTCTTCCTGGAATGTGTTAATTCTTCTCAATTTCCCTTGCCAGGCTTCTGTCCAGTTATTTCTTTGGCCTTCATATGTCCACCTTGCCAGAGGGCTCTGTGGTCTCTCTACACCGGGAGGGGGTTGAAGGCCAAAGAGCTGTTTAACCCCCATTCATCTCAGGCCTTGTTATCGCCGGTTGGCACGCATTATTTAAAGCAAACACAGCCGCTTTGGAGGGGATTAAGAAGTCCCCGATCACACAGCAGATATAAAAACCAATTTCAATTGATCAGTTTGGGCATGTGTGCTCTGGCCCTTGACCTCATCAATACGGCTGGGGAGAGGTGAAATGTTATTGTCAAGCTGGAGGGCAGGGGCGAGCGGGGCGGGCGAGGAAGTCTTGCCTTTGTTATGGGCCAGATGTAATGAAGTCAAGAGAGGCATTACTCTCCAATTTTCCTTGACAGAGCAGGAGGGAGGGAGCGAAACACAATCCACAGCCCAAACAGATCTATAGACTTTGCATTAGTAGGCCAGAGAGCGCGGTGTTGGGTTACGTGGCGGCCCGGGCCTGACTGTTATGGTACCTGTTATGTGGCACTCAGGTGCAGATCTATAGAAATCGCATTTGGAGGTCAGAAGCTGCAGCGCCCGGGGAGGCTACAATGTGGCGCCATTATCACCAGTTTACAAACATTTCTGGAGACAGATCGATGGTGCTGGGCCGCTTGTCCCTTGTCCTCGCGATTCCTTCATTACATTTTCTGTCTGTTCCACAGCTAATTCACACCTCGCCGGGCACACAGGCCCACTACTCCTTCTCTGGTTGCAGAGCCCATGCTGCTGATTCAGTTAGTGAGAGTGACGCTGTGTAGTGGGGAACCTGACCCTCGTCTTCCTTTATTTCTCCATAAACATTTCCTGTCCAGCGGGGACAGTCATGGAGGATGCGTCTGCCATGGCGACAGTGAGCGTTCAGATCCCAGCTGTTCCCATTGCACATCCTGCCTGAGCAGAAGCCACTGATCTCTGATGCTCACCACACATGCAAATATCAGGATTTCTGAAACCTCTGCTTGTAATCCTATCTGAGTCGCTCACTTGGAACAAATATGTAGATCAGGTGAACTCAGTGGCGTAGCTAACGAGCGCTGGGCACCAGTGCAAGTTACATTGGACAACATACTCGAATGCTATTCTCTCAGGCAAGCAGCATCCATCTTCTGCAGAAGGTAACTGATGTGAAAACCCAGCCAGGTAATAAAAAATAAAAAATGCAAAAATTGTTTATATGCACAAAACTTCATGCAAAAGAGGATATTTTTGCACATTGGGCTCTATTCATAAAACCTTACCGCAAGTTTTCCGCTCAAAACAGCGGATTTTCCCGTCCATTTAGCAAAGTGGGCATTCATAAAAGCTGTTCCCGCATGAAAATCTACAATCCCCCAGCAGAGCGAGAAATTTCCGCCTTCTCCAGTGTTTTTCTAGATTTATCTAGAAAAAAGTAACAAAATGTCCATTCATAAAGATTAGAGGAAGCGGTATGTGGACGGGAAATACCGCTTCCTCTGATTTTGCGGATTACATACAAGTGAATGGGACAGACCTCCCAGAGAGAGCAGTGCACGGAGGGACTCTGCCGGCTGAAGTGTTTCCGCATGCCTTCCGACAGCTTATCGCCAGCTTTCAGCGGGAGATCTCCGCTCTTGCATCCCAGCTTTCAAGATTTCTTTGAATGACCACCCAGAAGTGTAAAATACCGCTGCGGTATTTTCCCTCCAGGAGTTTTCTCGCAACAACTTTTTTATGAATAGAGCCCTGTATGCATAAAAAACGCAAGCCTGTACTGGGGCGTTAACCACTTCCAGACAAACAGCCTCTGGCCCCTTAGGGCCCCCTCGCACTTGAGCGGTTAGCGGGTGATTCCTGCTAATCGCCGAAGCGCTAGTGCAGCAGAAAGTATATGGCCGTGATCTCACTGCTGTGATTGGCGACGATCGCAGGCAATTTGCAATTAGCAAAACGCATTACATGCAGCATTTTGCCGCGATTCTGGAGTGGTCACAGAACAGTACTTAATAAAGCGCTGATCACGATCGCTCTGAATCGTGGAAATATAAGCAGTGATTTATCGTGCTGATCGAGGTTAAATCACCCGCGCAAAACTGTAGTGCTAAGCGCTACCGTTTTGCGATTTATAATGTGAATGGGCCCTTAAAGGCAGCCTGAAGTGAGAGGTATATGGTAGCTTCCATATTTATTTCTCTTTAAACAATACTAGTTGCCTGACAGTCCTGTTGATCTCTTTAACTGCAGAGGTGCCTGAATCACACACCTGAAACAAGCATGCAGCTAATCTTGTCAGACTTTTGTCAGAAATAGATGATCTGCATGATTGTTCAGAATCTATGGTTAAAAGTATTAGAAGTAGAGGATCAGCAGGACTGCCAGGCAACTGGTATTGTTTAAAAGTAAATTAATATGGCAGCCTCCATATCCCACACTTCAGATTCCTGTTAAAGACCAGAGACTTTAAAAAAATGATCACAGGGTCAGGAGCCAATAAAATCAGCTCCTGAGTCCTGACCAGCGCACCGAGTTCTGCTGTCATTTTACAGCAGGGCGATTGGCCTGCAGAAATGACAGAGTGGCACAAATGGTGAGGGCGACAGGACTGTGCAGTGAGAGTGATTGAAATCTATGCCCTGGCAGGAATAACAGCTCCCAAACAGGGTGTACATTTCAATCACTGACGTTCAGAAGAGGTTAAAGTATACCCCCAAACACAGGCACAAGACATGGGCCCAGGTTGAAATACAAAACCTGATTATTATTTTAATTTTTCTTCATTACATCCAGAACTTATGATCTCAGTGCAGGAGAACAGAGGCGCCAAAAGGATAAAAGGAAGTTAAATGAGCCTAAAAACCAAATTCTTGGTAAATAGAGGATGTAGTGGTGGACTTACCGCCTCCAAGTAGACACACAACGACTGTAGTAAAGACAGTCAATATATTTTATTTATGAACTCCAAATATGCAACGCGTTTCGCTGGTTTGATCCCGCTTCATCAAGCAATAACAATAAAGCAATAGCATATGTGGTCAGTAGAAGAGCCAGGCACCTCTGGCTCTTCTACTGACTACAGAGGTTTCTGGCTCTTCTACTGACCACATATGCTCATTTAGCTTCCTTTTATCCTTTTGGCGCCTCCGTTCTCATGCATAATATTGAGTCCACCCTGGGTGGAGGGTTGAACCCCCTTTTTCTCATCTACAGAGAGAGACTTCTTATTCCTGAGTGGGGTCAGGAAAATCTCCCCACCTGCCTTTACAGTGGTTGCCTAATGGTAACCCTGGTTTGTGAGTATTAATATTTACTCTATCTAGTAACCATTTACCAGTACATATTAAACTATTGGGGTTCTTGGTGTTCCTTGTTTTTATGATCTTAGTGGTAGGGTTATGACACAGAATGTGGATGTAACCCTGCCATATGTATAAACATATGCATGGCTGGTGGAAGTAAATTGGTGCCAGAGATTGAAAATAACAGACACTGCATGCCATGACTCTTCAGTGAAGATACACAAGGCTGCTAACAACACAGAAAATGGAGGACTTAAGCAAGAGAACAGGATCCTTCAAGCAGTTGCAGAGGCAATACTACAAACTTCAAATAAGAAATGAAGAGCCAACAAAAAAAATATGGAGTGCCAAAAAAAAAAAAGTTTGAAATACTTAAATTAAGATGAAGGTTTGTTGTGTCTCCAGTAGATTACGGTGTCTGCTAGAAGATCCCTGTACACTTTGGCCAGGATAGTGGGTATTTATCTATTGAACCATAAATCTGAGGTCTCAAAAGAGCTCTCATACCCAAGAGCAACGGGTACAGTACTTTGTGGAGTGGGGAGCAGGGTGTAACTACAATCTGCCAAGCCCTAACAAAGCTATGCCAGTCAGATCCAACCCCCCAGCAAACTCCTGCCGCTACCCCCCTTCCCCAAGTCACAGTATATTAGTAGCATCTAGTCAACTCCCCACCCAATTAGACAGAGCAGCAGAGGCAGCGGGGGGGAGGGGGGGGGTATACTTTACCTGCTTTTGGCAGCAGGAACAGGTTCTTCTCCCCCCCCCCCCCCCTAAGAGCAATGCCGCATAATACAGTCTATCACTTTGTGGCTCTCATCTCTGCATGTCATGTGATATGCATTGGAAACCACAAGGTGATAGGCTGTACAACACAGAGGCACACCAGAGGGGAAAGACCTGTCATGCTGTTGTAAGCAGGTAGAGTATGATGCCCCACTGCTGTTGCTCTGCATTTAAGGACAGAAGCAGGCCTCCTTAGCCCTCGGGCCACACCTGGGATGGCTATTAATTTGTCCCTGAGATTGCAGACCTACCACTTTCTACCAGCCAGCCAATGAACATACAGGCACTAGCACAGGAAATATGCTTTTCAGACCCACTGCAGCCAGGTAAAATGCATTATATATTGCAGAAAGGAGGTATGTGCATTGCTCAATACCTTACGCATTGCTTGAAACTTGAAATAACGACCTTCCAGTATATATGCATGAAAAAAGTGTAGGCCCAACCAAAGTTTAAGTCACGCATGAAATAGTAATACTGAAAAAGCTAATTTATGTATGATTATTGCCCATAATTGGGGACTAAATTATAGCCTTATCCTGCTTATGGTTGTTTAATGCTAATTAATCATAAGGTAAGATGAAGTTAGCAACATTCTAAAAATATAAAATTAAATAGATGTGGAGGCCCTAAAAAACATTTAGTGGACCAGCCAAAATAACAGGGATTTTTCCTTTTGTATGAGTTCTATAACGAACCAACAGCAGCTCTTTCTGTGGCATCACACTGAGGAAATGCTGCCACTTTTAATCAGGTCATATATAGTGTTGCTAATTAAAGATGCCACTAGTTTTGAGTTGATGCACATTTGCATACATTTTGGGATTGGATCAATTAAAATAATCAGCTATTGCAACCGTTTGGTGTAATTCCAACCTGCACAAATTATGTTTTCCTATGGTTTCTCAAATAAAAACTATTGAAACTAAGCTGCACAAATGACAAGCATCTCATTGGCCAGGTCTAGTTATAACACTTTTGGTCTGCGCTGCACACCTGCTGAGGCCGTTACTAAGGACTTCTACTCGTTATGAAATGATTCTTTAAAGAGGAGCTCCAGACTCCTCCAAAATCCCTCAATCACATTCCTGAGCAAACTCTCATTGGGTTGACTTGAAGAGAGGGGATTGATATGTGTTATTTCTGGTTGCTTGAGAGTTCAAGTAACCCGGGGGGGGGCCAGGGGGGGGGGGGGGCTCAGCCTAAAAACACACACTAAGGGGTACCCCAACTGCTACTTCCCTCCCTCGGGATCCATCATTCAGATCAGGTGGTTTTGTGGCTACACTCGCTATGGGTATGAAGATTACAATAGCCACATTATTTCATGACCCTTGCAAGATGGACCCCCAGGCTGTGAGGGTCACCAGGGGTAGACTAAGGAAAGAGTGTGAACATTGGGGAGCCCCATCACATTTTTGCTGGGGGCCACAAAGTTTTGCTGGGGGACCCCATGATCTGTAGTTACGCCCATTTCCTGCAGCTGCTTGGCTGCTTTGCTGCATCCTCTGCACGGCTCCTGATGCATGCATATGACCCATCAGGAGCCATACAAGCATGCACAGCAGAAAGTGAACAAGACCAGCATCCAGAGCTCTTCTAACTGGTTTCTGCTGTGCGCTGCCTGCAGGCTAGTGACACATCTGTACAGCATCAGGTCCCAAACTGTCACCTGAGGGTTCTAAACCTGCTGGGCGAAAGTAATCTATAGCAAAGCAGAACAAATAGGCGCCGGGAAATTTGGGTGCACCATGCGCCACCATAGGCTGTAATGTGAATTACAGCTATAGTGGAGCTCAGAAGGTAATTAGGGCGATGGCGAAAGACAGCATAATTCAGCCGCAGCAGACGAATTACGTCTTTCCCCACTATTGGCTTAGGGAGAGTAGTGATTAACGCAGCCAGGACTTGTGCAGAAGCAGGGTAAGATGTTTATCAGCTGTACCCCGCGCCAAAATATACCGGCACCATTTGAGAGGCCATAGTCATTTTTTGGTACCTTTTACAGTAGAAGATAAGTGATAATAAACTCACAAAGCTCAGTGTAGATTATAGACTCACAAAGCTCAGTATAGATGTGGTGGACATTGCTTCCACTTTTCGTTGGTGACTACATCCTCCCCATAATACCTGGGGCTTCCTCCAGCCCCATAAGCTTGGATGGCTTCTGTACCGGATCCCTTCACTTCTGCCACTCGGGGCCAGCCTACGCAGGAGAAATGCGCCCTCTACGTATCTCTCCAGCGGCTGCTGGAGAGATATGCAAAGAGCGCACTTCTCTTACGTCAGACAGTGGAGGACGGCGGCGTGGGAGCGATCCGAGCCTATGGGGCTGGAGGAAGTCCTGGGTATGTATAAAACTTTTTATTTTCTTGAACTCTGATTTCCTTTAAAGCATACCTCAGTCAGGGGGAATCAAGTGAAGTTGTACTTATCTGTAAAGTTGTGAAGTTGTTCCAGTCGCCCGCAGACCACCAGGTCCCTCAAAGTCCTCCCAATCTTCTCCAGTGTCCCGCTGTCCCCAAATGTGGGAGTCACAAGCTACTGTGCATGTGCGGTCCAAGTTGCGCACCTCCTCGATTGCACTCTCATGGCATTCTGCACATGCACTGTTCCTAAAGACTTAGGCCTCTTTCACACTTGCACTCCTTCTGCAATAGGATACAGCATTTTTGGGTGACGTGATGGAACATTGTACGTATAAAAGGGGTCTTAAACCCAACGGTGGACAGCGGCCCAGTGGAGGGGATCGGGAGGACTGAGACCTGATGGTGGGGCTGTAAGAGGTTCTAGGTAAGTAAAACTCCACTTTTTCCCCTCCTCAGGTTTTCTGTAAAGAGGAACTTCAGTGAAAATAGTGCTTCGTTTTTTACAATAATTATGTATAAATGATTTAGTCAGTGTTTGCTCATTGTAAAATCTTTCCTCTCCCTGATTTACATTCAGACATTTATCGCATGGTAACATTTTTACTGCTGGCAGGTGATGTCACTGGATGTTGCTTGCTTTTTTGGCAGTTGGAAACAGCTGTTATTTCCCACAATGCAACGAGGTTCCCAGAGTGTGATGTCAGAACCATGGTCCTGACATCACATTGTGGGAGGGGTTTCACCACAAAATCAGCCATACAGAGCCCCCTGATGATCCGTTTGTGAAAAGGAATAGATTTCTCATGGGAAAGGGGGTAACAGCTACTGATTGGGATGAAGTTCAATTCTTGGTTATGGTTTCTTTTTAAGCACTCTCCTGAGCCTGTAGCTTGCAGTTGCCAAACTGAGAACTCACTTTTGCTCACAAACTACTTCCTGTGACCAGGGGCGTAACTAGAAACCATTGGGCCCCCCTGCAAAACTTTGGAACTGGCTCTCCAGACTCCTCCAACATCGCTACAGTACACAGCACTTGAAGAGGGGTAGTGAGGTCGGGGGCTGAGCAAAGTACACAAGCGCCTGCTTCACAATGAATAGGCACGGTCTACAAATCTTTGTCTTCAAAACAGTTGCTGAGCAGATGCAGTCATTAGAACAATTGTGCAGAGAGCAGAAAGCTTTTTCTCTCCTTGCCCTTAGTTGTCAGTCTCTCAGGACAGGGAAAAAAACTTCTCCCCCCACGGGGCCCCCTGAGGCTTCTGGGCTCCCCTGCAGCTGCATCTATTGCAGGGTGTATTGTTACGCCCCTGCCTGTGACTCCAGGTGCAACTTCCTCATGTAGACACAGGATTTCAACTGTGATGAAGGAATACTGGCAAATGCAGTCTGGCATCTACTGTTCTTCCTGCTGTGTCACATGGTGACATTTAATTGACTTGCCTACCAGCGGAATCCAGAGAGGACAAGAAGCAAGCTATGGTGCATGGATACATACATTTAATCAATTAAATAGATATTCTGTCCACCACTTTACCTTTACACTCTTTGCATGTGCTTATCAACTTGATTGCTAATAGAATTTGCCTTTTTCAATTTTTGGTTTAGTTAGGCTTTAATAGACACCTGAGCTGAGAGGTATGTGGAGGCAGCCACATTTATTTCAATTAAAATAGTACCAGTTTCCTGATGTCCTGCTGGTTTTTCATGCATCAGTAATATCTGAATCACACACCTGAAACGAGCATGAGGCAAATCTAGTCAGACTTCAGTCAGAGCACCTGATCTATATGCTTCTTCATGGTCTATGGCTAAAATATTAAAGGCAGAGGATCAGCAAGACAGTCAGGCAATTTGCATTGTTTAAAAGGAAATAAATATGGCAGGCTCCATATCCCTCTCACTTCAGGTGTACTTTAAAGGACATCCTAGCTGAGAAAAGTTAAGCTTTACTTAACTGGGTATTCTTCCAGCCCCTAGAATACTATCTAGTCCAGTGCCCCGCTAGCCTCTCGGAAAGACTCCCAACCACAACTCTGGTCACGGCGGGTTATTCTGCGCATGCGCAGGCTTTTCCGCGCACCTCTCTCTATTGCGCTTCTAGTGCTGGGAGCATTCTGCGCTTGCACAAAGACAAACTGCGCAGTCTCAGAATGCTCCTGGCCATGGAAACACGATCAAGAGAGGCATGCTCAGCAGCCTACAACCACAGCTTTGGTCGACAGTCAGTGGTGCAGTGGAGGGCAGCAGAACTGCAGTGCTAGACCAGATATACTCCTAGGGGCTGGAAGAAGCCTGAGGTAAGTAAAGCTTAACTTTTCTCTTTCAGCTCCTATGTCCTTTAAGAGAAACCTGGAATATGATAGCTGCAATCACTTTTCCCTTTTAGAAAATGCCCGTACCTTGGCTGCGGTGAAGATCCTTTGTCAGTCTCTGCAGGGGCGTAACTAGGAGCCACCGGGCCCCCCTGCAGAGATTCTGACGCCCCCCCCCCCCCCCCCCCCCGGGACCCGCTCAGGGCCGTTTTGGGGGGCTGGAGGGGACGCAGCATGAGGGGAAAGCCATGGCCACACTCGGCGAGGAGGGGGGACGGTCCCCCCCCTCCTCCCTCACCTCGGGCTCTCCCCTCTGTGCTCCCCTCCAGCTTAAATTAGTGTCTGGGCAGCGGCGGGCAGTGGGCAGATACCTTTCTTGCGTTCCACCACGGATACTCCTCGCTCTAGTGTCTGACGCTACTTCCTGTTTATACAGGTGGAACGCAAGGAAGGTATGTATCTGCCCGCCGCTTCCCAGACACTAATTTAAGCTGGAAGGGAGCACAGAGGGGAGAGCCCGAGGTGAGGGGGGGACCGTCCCCCCTCCCCGCCGAGTGTGGCCAAGGCTTTCCCCTCATGCTGCATCCCCTCCAGCCCCCCAAAACGGCCCTGAGGGGGGGGTAGCAGGCCCCCCCCCCCCGCGGGAGCAGGGGCTGCAGGCCCTATTGTTATGCCCATGAGCCTCTGTAGTTATTGTTACATATCTGTAACATGCATACAGCCAGTGGGACCAGACCTGAGTCAGTGCCTCAGATCTCAATGCTCGTTCTGGGTCAGTGCCTCACCAAATATTAGAGGCACTGGATCAATGTGACAGCAAGACAAGGACCATTCTTTAAAAAAAAATAGAAAAAGAAAATAGTCCCTAAATCCCTCCCTTTACCTGACCATCAGCACTCTCAGAAATGAACATTAAAACCTGCTCAAACTTCAGACTACGGATATAAATGTAAATAATTCTACTCTTCAAGTGTTGGAACGGCCGTTCCCGCGCTATCGAAAACGCCTAAATCACTGAAATGGGCGAGGTATGTTTGATATAAAATATCTCCCCTCTCCTGCCCCCATCGGATAAAGAAGAGGAGAGCATCCGTGATTTATCGGATACATTGGAAACATGCTAATCGTGTGACAGTGAGCGCCTGGGGGGCAATTTATCAAAAAGGACGATGTTGTTGGGAATCTATATCTAATTACCAGTAATGAATGAGGTGCGTTGCATTAAGACAGACTCTCCAGTTTGTTATGGAAATAAGAAGATCCCAGCAGGCGAGGCACTTAATTAAACCGCCGCGCAGCACAGCACTGGCGAGAAACGCAACCGAAATGAGCTGATTGTTATTATGAGTTTTGATTAAGATTATTTTTACTTTCTCTTCGTCACTCCGATTACAAAGTGGAAGAAAGTCGCAGAGAACGCAAGACACTTAATAAGCAGCCTGGGGGACAATTGGCTATAAATTGGATGCTGTTCGGTCCCAGGACTACTCTCCACATTGTCCCCATCGTCACACT
Source organism: Hyperolius riggenbachi (assembly GCF_040937935.1). Taxonomy (NCBI): domain Eukaryota; kingdom Metazoa; phylum Chordata; class Amphibia; order Anura; family Hyperoliidae; genus Hyperolius; species Hyperolius riggenbachi. Next base: position 75,201,473 of record NC_090651.1, on the reverse strand, counting down.
AAACAACGCACATTGTTACTCCACTGTGGTCTTAAGGTGTCCATACATCTCTCGACTTGGCTAATTATTATCATATTGGATGAAAATCAGTGCCACCAATAGCATGTTCGATCGACGAGGTGTCCAATTTTAGGCTGAAATTGGTGGCATGATGTTGGGCCATCGTGGTTAATCGGTGGCGCTGGGGTGACAAAGAGCAATATCGGGACAATCGATAAACGTGATGATACATGAGGGCACAGGTATGGTTGTGCCCCCCAGTGTGTGCATTTATACATTACCTGTCCTATGTCGCCCACCGTATGGAGCTCATCGGTCTTCTTCCTCTTCCATGTGTGCCTCACATGTTGCCAGTGTATAGTGCGTGGCGCATGTGTAAGGCAAACGCCGGTGGCGGGTGATACTCAAATGGTGGAGTGAGAAGCAGAAGAAATATGGGCACCTCGGACAGGTAATGTATAAATGCACACACAGGGGCACAATTATACACTAGGGGGCAGAGGCGAGGCTGTGGATGCGGCGGACTTGGCCTGCAGTGTATGGGCAGCCGACAGATTCGATTGAAGAGAGATTTGTCTCTTGGTTGAATCTGTCCATCATCGCTAGATGTATACGGGCACCTTTGGGGCTCGTTCGCACCTGGGGCGTTTTGTGGTTTTTTTTGGAGCGCCAGCGATTTAAAAAAAATAGCTAAGGCAATGAATCCTTATGGGTTAGTATATATCTAAACCTTTTGTCAGCTTTCCGCTCAGCAAAGCGCTACATGTACCATTTTTAGGGCGATTTTGCTACAGTGGAAGGTATAGGAAAAGCGCAAAATGCTCACAAAATCGCTTTATGCTGAGATTGCGCTCGTGCTTTTAAGAAGAAATACATTGTATTTATTCTTTTCCGGGCCAAATAGTTCACTTCCTGACTTGCGCCAGGAAGTAAAAAAACACATCGCTCTGCAAAAGCGCTTTGAAAAGCGCTTTACAAAAAATGTAGCCCGAAGGTAAGCGCCGGGAGGGGGAAAAAAATCACTCACAAAATCGCAAAGCGCAATTTTAATTAGGAACAAAGCCTTACTGTGAAAACTGTAACTGCCAATAACAATTATATATTTCCTGATTTGCTCATCCCCACCCAGCAGTAAGTGACACACCCCCAAGCAGAACTGGTTTTAATCTTTTTGCCCCCACCCCCCATAAGCACAGCCAATAAAAAAAAAACAGCTGGTATCGGTGACACAAAGACGTAAGTGTCCTGCTGTATGCATTCATTTGAAATTGGCGCCGGTAGACTTGGACGCAGGATACAGCCGGTATATGGCTGATCCTGCTTCTACACAAGTCCGGGCCGTGTTAATTACTATTCCACCTCCAGGCCGCCATGGATAGTGGGGAATGAAATAATTTGGCTTCCAGCTATTGCTGGAGGCCGAATTATTGTGTTTTAAAAGCAACTTCGGCTCTGTCTTCTGACGGCGCCGACGTTACTCACTGAGCGCGCTATAGCTGTAATTCCTATTACAGTCTATGGTGGCGCAGGCTGCGCCCAAATCTGCCTGCGCTGGAAAGCACTGCTCCGTGCTGTATCCCCCACCTCAATTGATTATGCAGAGCGGCAGCAGCAGAGCACAATTACCTGATCCAGCGCCGGGTCCTCTCCTCTTCTGCACTGCAGCCTATCACTGTGCGAAGGTGCGTCAGCGTCTCTCCGTGGGCTCTCGATGTCACGACATGCAGTACATGCTGAAGAAGAGAGGATCCGGTAATGGACCTGGTAATTTGTATTCCACTGTGGCTGCTCTGCATATTGAGATAGATTTTGCCACCTGAATCAGGTAGCTTCATGGTAAGACTGGCACTGCCTCCAAGACACTACCTTAACGAACAAGTGACACCCATGCTAACCTGGAAATAAAAAACACATATATAAGTAGATAAATACTAATTCTAATTACATAGCAGATGTATTGCACTGTCCACATCATGATTTCTGTCAATTTTATAAAAGAAAAGCAGAGAATCCTATTGTTGACAGTTGCCATCTTGGTTACCTCCTGACATAATTTCCTCCCTCGCCTCCCTCGCCCTTTTTTTTATCCTCTTGCTAATTGTGTATTCGTTACCCGCCCTCCTCCCAGAGTCTTCAGACACTCCCACTGAGGTCTATACTAGGAAGTGCACTGTCCTATGTCATTAGAAGGAGGGGCAAATAAAAAGAAGAGGAGGAATATATTATAGATAAAAAGACCCCTCAGCATGCAACTGTTTGGCAATGGCAATTAAAGGGCCAGTGTTCCTAAGGTATGTGATAACTCCAAACCATAACAGCAGAAAAAGTTTTGCAAGTTTTGAATGGAGGATTAGTATCTTTATCACTAAATACACTCAGACCAGTTGCTGTTGAAATTTTTAATGTTGACAATCCCGTATTCAGTGTAAATTTAGGGTGCTTAAGATTTGCTGTAAATGTTGTTTTTGACACCAGAATTGGTCCAACAGTTAGAAATGAATGGCAAGTATAAACACAGAACAGTTTCTATACAGTATATGTAAAAAGCCTTATGAACAGATCCTTCCATCCTAACAACAGGTGGCCAAGCTGCTGCAATTCAAATCCAACTGCTGGGGGTCACTGTAATAATAGGGCTTTAGGTGACCATACATCTAGTGATTTTGTGGGCCTATCAACCATCCGATTCCATAATCTTATCAAATCAGATGAAAACTGAAACATGTCTGCCCGATGGATGATTCAATCGATTAAGGCTAATTTCACACCAGGACGTTGCGTTAGAGGGGGCGTTAAGGTCGCATAACGTCCCCCTAACTCAACGCCTGGTGGTGCTGGATCTGGACGTCAGAGTGAGCCGCGTTGTGCAGCTTACTCTGGCGTCAGTGATGCCGTGATGCGCACTCTTGTGCGCATGCGGCATCACGTGGTCCCGCCGGCCAATCGCCGCACAGAGCAGCTGCTCCAGGAAGTAAACACTGCACGTCATAACGTGCAGTGCATATTAATAAGCCATGTGCCTGGCCGCTCTCCGCTCCTCCCCAACATTACTGAGCATGTGCAAGCAGTCTAACGCGGCTCAGCCGCGTCCAAAGTACTGCATGCAGTACGTTGTCTTGTGACGCAGCGTTACAATGTAACGCAACATCCGCACTGTGAACAGCCCCATTGATTTTTCATTACTGTGCGGTGGGCTGCGTTACAGGCTGCTCTAACGTGCGCCTGTAACGTCCCACTGTGAAACCAGCCTTAGGGTCGAAATTGGTCTGTGCATAGATTGGACATGCTGTTTAATCTTCCAGCTTGATTGTGTGTGCGGTGGCAATGGCATTCGATATCGCGCTGATCATCGTACACTTTGGACCCGTGGCCAGTAGCCCCCCCCCCCCCCCCCAGTGCCCGTGCTGTGTAAATTCTCACCTGTTCCACTGACATGACTCCCGGTGTCCTCCACTCTCACCGTGTATCACGTGGCACCAACCGCATGGCAGCTCTCCCTGCATTTTACATCATGTGCCGCTCTGCTGGCCCCCCACCCACTACATGTCACTTATTTTCTGTAGACAGGGCTGGATTTACCATGAGGCACTGTAGGCACGTGCATACAGGCGCCTGATGATAGAAAGGCGGCTCACTCCCCTCCCAGAGCACCTACCTCCTTCCCTATGCAGAGTCCTGATGAGAGTGTAAATTAGGGGTTACTCTCGGCATTCCACTGACGAGATCTCCCTTCAGTGAGGGGCACCTCTAGCTATTTCTGTCTGCCTAATACTAAGGGGCATCTGTAGCTACCTATGACGGGAAGGGAGAAGTGACAGCTGGCACACCTGTGGTACAGCTCAGAGGGTGTTTGTAGGTTCATGGAGGGTGAAGTTTAGGTTGCCAGAACATCTGTGCCTATAGGCTCCTGTGAGGTAAATCCGGCCTCTCTGTAGGTAGCTATTTTATACCAACTGAAGAAGGAAGGAATGTGATTGGATGTTTTCTGTGGCACATTTCAATAACTTATTGGATTTTATTAGGATTTCACCATCCCCCTCCTCCCTGGAGCCCCTTTCCTCCCCCCCCCCCCCCCACACATAGCAATGATGGGTTAATAAAAGTGACGCACTCAGCAAGTTTATTGCTGCGATTTATTGCAGGCCAAGTTACACCTCTAACATTAGAAGATAAAACACACATTATGTTGATTTATGGTTATTTCACACATAAATCATATGGCGTTATATGTTAGATAAAGCGTGAAACTTACTGACATAACACTATCAATAAAATAATATTTCACAGCAGTGTGTCAAAGGTTCAATATTAGGAGTACAACAGCTTATAGATTGCCGCCTTCCCCATATGTTCATTCCTGGGGAACCACGACTACTTACACGTGACCGGTCTATTGTGCTGTATCCTGGGTGTAACTCTTGGTATCTGCTCTTGTTCTTTCTGTAAGGACACTGCACAGTACCACTTCTTTTTCTGTACTAATTACAGTGAATGGTCTTAAAGTGGACCTGAACTCCGAACTTTCTCTCTGCTCTAAAAGTGATGCAACCGCATAATAATAATAATATCCTTTAAAGAAAAACATTTCTTTGTTACAGCTGATAAAAATCTTGCAATCAGCCTGCAATGGGCATACTTCCTGCTTCCGTGGAAGCAGACATATTGTTAACATCTTGTGTTTATAAATTAGCTCCTCTGCTGTGGCAGAGGAGAGATCAAATTACAATTTGTGATTAGTCACAGATGAGGGGAAATTCTCTAAATACATACAGGGTGCATTTCTCTATGTTTTCCTTCTGTCCTGTGCAAGAGTTCAGGTCCACTTTAACCAAAATACACTGTACAATAATACTTCTTTTGCTATGTACACTGGTTATAATCAGGTCCAGGTCTAGCTACAATGGGGCAAAAGTAACTTTGGGGGCCCCTCTTCCAACCAAATCACACCCAGTGTCCCCCAGGCCCGATCCAATCCCCCCATCACACAATATCAGTAAGTGTCCATCATGTCCCCTAAAAAGCATTTTTGGGTACCCATTATTATCTCCTCCTTTTCCTATACAGAGTAAACACACAGCTTCCTAACTGTCATGGGTCACCATAGCTGGAGGAGAGGGGGGCCCTCACAGGCTCTGGGGCCCTGGGGCAATTGCCCCCTTTACCTCTATGGAAGCGCCAGCCCTGGTTATAATTCACGGTATCTGTTTAGACTGGGCAGCTCAAAGGCATAGCGTATAGCACTTTTGCTTTGTAGTGCTAGGGTCTCCGGATCAAATCTGGTCAAGACTTTTCTGCATGGAGTTTGTATGTTCTCCCAGTGTTTGTATGGGTTTCCTTGCACTTTCTATATTTGACACACACAAGCAATAGAACACAGCAATACATGCATGCAGCTACATTTAAGTCGTCAGCAGGTGCTCGTCAGCCAATCAGGATGCACTGTCATACACCCTTTACCTGCCATACCACATCTAGCAGCCATTAGCATTCAGGTGGGAGGCTTCAGTTGGACGCAAACCGCAAGATTGCGTCGCTAGCAGGACCGCCCCGTGCAGGCATTCCTCCCACAGGGGTCCCTCCCTAACCGCTCACCTGTCTGCCATGTCCTAGAGCTGAAAAAAAAAAAACGTTTAAAAACACACGATTGGTTCGCACGATGGCCAGGGGCCCCGGACCTCTCCCACTGGCCGGGGCCCCAAGGCCAATGCGCGATACCTGGAGGGGAGTGCAGGTGGGCCTGGACCTCTCACACCCAGGCTCTGGACCTCTCACATCCAGAAAACCCACCAACACTGCCTCCATACTGAATGCTAAATTCGACACACACAAGCAATAGAACACAGCAATACATGCATGCAGCTACATTTAAGTCGTCAGCAGGTGCTCGTCAGCCAATCAGGATGCACTGTCATACACCCTTTACCTGCCATACCACATCTAGCAGCCATTAGCATTCAGGTGGGAGGCTTCAGTTGGACGCAAACCGCAAGATTGCGTCGCTAGCAGGACCGCCCCGTGCAGGCATTCCTCCCACAGGGGTCCCTCCCTAACCGCTCACCTGTCTGCCATGTCCTAGAGCTGAAAAAAAAACGTTTAAAAACACACGATTGGTTCGCACGATGGCCAGGGGCCCCGGACCTCTCTCACTGGCCGGGGCCCCAAGGCCAATGCGCGATACCTGGAGGGGAGTGCAGGTGGGCCTGGACCTCTCACACCCAGGCTCTGGACCTCTCACATCCAGAAAACCCACCAACACTGCCTCCATACTGAATGCTAAATTCGACACACACAAGCAATAGAACACAGCAATACATGCATGCAGCTACATTTAAGTCGTCAGCAGGTGCTCGTCAGCCAATCAGGATGCACTGTCATACACCCTTTACCTGCCATACCACATCTAGCAGCCATTAGCATTCAGGTGGGAGGCTTCAGTTGGACGCAAACCGCAAGATTGCGTCGCTAGCAGGACCGCCCCGTGCAGGCATTCCTCCCACAGGGGTCCCTCCCTAACCGCTCACCTGTCTGCCATGTCCTAGAGCTGAAAAAAAAACGTTTAAAAACACACGATTGGTTCGCACGATGGCCAGGGGCCCCGGACCTCTCTCACTGGCCGGGGCCCCAAGGCCAATGCGCGATACCTGGAGGGGAGTGCAGGTGGGCCTGGACCTCTCACACCCAGGCTCTGGACCTCTCACATCCAGAAAACCCACCAACACTGCCTCCATACTGAATGCTAAATTCGACACACACAAGCAATAGAACACAGCAATACATGCATGCAGCTACATTTAAGTCGTCAGCAGGTGCTCGTCAGCTGACAGGTATCGCGCATTGGCCTTGGGGCCCCGGCCAGTGAGAGAGGTCCGGGGCCCCTGGCCATCGTGCGAACCAATCGTGTGTTTTTAAACGTTTTTTTTTTTTTCAGCTCTAGGACATGGCAGACAGGTGAGCGGTTAGGGAGGGACCCCTGTGGGAGGAATGCCTGCACGGGGCGGTCCTGCTAGCGACGCAATCTTGCGGTTTGCGTCCAACTGAAGCCTCCCACCTGAATGCTAATGGCTGCTAGATGTGGTATGGCAGGTAAAGGGTGTATGACAGTGCATCCTGATTGGCTGACGAGCACCTGCTGACGACTTAAATGTAGCTGCATGCATGTATTGCTGTGTTCTATTGCTTGTGTGTGTCGAATTTAGCATTCAGTATGGAGGCAGTGTTGGTGGGTTTTCTGGATGTGAGAGGTCCAGAGCCTGGGTGTGAGAGGTCCAGGCCCACCTGCACTCCCCTCCAGGTATCGCGCATTGGCCTTGGGTCCCCGGCCAGTGAGAGAGGTCCGGGGCCCCTGGCCATCGTGCGAACCAATCGTGTGTTTTTAAACGTTTTTTTTTTCAGCTCTAGGACATGGCAGACAGGTGAGCGGTTAGGGAGGGACCCCTGTGGGAGGAATGCCTGCACGGGGCGGTCCTGCTAGCGACGCAATCTTGCGGTTTGCGTCCAACTGAAGCCTCCCACCTGAATGCTAATGGCTGCTAGATGTGGTATGGCAGGTAAAGGGTGTATGACAGTGCATCCTGATTGGCTGACGAGCACCTGCTGACGACTTAAATGTAGCTGCATGCATGTATTGCTGTGTTCTATTGCTTGTGTGTGTCGAATTTAGCATTCAGTATGGAGGCAGTGTTGGTGGGTTTTCTGGATGTGAGAGGTCCAGAGCCTGGGTGTGAGAGGTCCAGGCCCACCTGCACTCCCCTCCAGGTATCGCGCATTGGCCTTGGGGCCCCGGCCAGTGAGAGAGGTCCGGGGCCCCTGGCCATCGTGCGAACCAATCGTGTGTTTTTAAACACTTTCTTTATTTGCCTGTAGCGATTGGTAGGGATTAAGCTATGTACACATGCTGGATTATACTCAACCAAGGTGACCATTAGGACCTTAAGCCCTCGACCGAGAATCTAGTGTGTGTACAGAAGCATGTCTGCATCACCCAAAGTTCTGGAATGCTGGATCTTTACCAACTCCCAAGCAACATTAAAGTGAATTGTACGTAAGTTAAAACACTGTGCCATCCCTGTCCCCTGTGCCTCCACTGTGCTACCTCTGTTCCCCTGTGCCTCCACTGCGCCCCTCTGTGCCACCTCTGTCCAACTGTGCCTCCTTCAATGCCCCTGTCACTGTGCCTCCCACCCCTGTGCCTTCAGTGTCCCCTCTGCCGACATTTGCCTCCAGTGTATCCTTCTGTGCCACCTCCGTAACCCGTCTTTGTGCCCCCTTCTGTCTACTTGTGCCACTTTCTGTCCTCCTTTGTGGTTCATAGTGTTGCTCGGATACCCTCGATCACGGATTCAAATAAATCTGGCCAGTGCTGTCCCAAAATCCAGATTTTATTATTATTATTATTATTATTATTATTTAGTATTTATATAGCGCCGACATATTACGCAGCGCTGTACAGTGTATTTATATATATTGTCTTGTCACTAACTGTCCCTCAAAGGAGCTCACAATCTAATCCCTACCATTGCCATATTATGTTGTGTAAGTACTGTAGTCTAGGGCCAATTTTAGGGGCAGCCAATTAACTTATCCGTATGTTTTTGGAATGTGGGAGGAAACCGGAGTGCCCGGAGGAAACCCACGCAGACACGGAGAGAACATACAAACTCTTTGCAGATAGTGCCCTGGCTGGGATTCGAACCAGGGACCCAGCGCTGCAAGGCGAGAGAGCTAACCACTACGCCACCGTGCTGCCCATGTCTGGGCCCATGCCCAGATAAGCCTTGATTGTGATCTGGATTTGAAATTGACTGACGAATTCGACTCGGATTTTATCTGTGATTGCCAGTCAAATCCGTGATCACGGGTTCGTGGATTTGACTTTAACGTTAACAGCAAAGCCCTCATACATGCCCCAATCCTCAGAATTGCATGAATTATAAAGGTGATCAGTGGATACAACTTAAAATTTTTTTTTTCAAAAAGACCTTATAGGTTTTTTTTTAGAAAATCTAATTAAAAGTTTACAATGAAAAAGTATTTGTGATTAAATCCCGCCAAAACCTGCTGATTTTAGTGGTTAATAGCAAAGCCCCCTTATATGCTATAAACAACAAATGTGCAGGATATGTTAAAGTGAACCTCCAGACTAAAAATCTACTGAGCAGCACTGAAAAGGCTTGGTGTTTCTTTAAATGTTTCACAGCATCAGAATTTTGTTTCTCTTATCCAAAACTCATTTTTAGCTGCACAGAAGAAAACTGCCTGGGCATTTTTCCCCTGATGCTGTGCAAAGCATGATGGGATTTCTGATGTTGTTGCTCCCGTTCTGCTGTTTTGGTGCAGTTTTTTTTTTTCTTGAATTTGAGATTTGAAGCCTAGCGTGCGCAGCTGGGAGGGCTGATCAGGACACAGGACAGTTGGAATTGTGTCTCATGCTCCCTGTCACCTCCTTTCAAACAAAAAGATGGCTGCCCCCATGAAATCACAAACATTTGCCTGTTCTTTTAAAACAGGGTGGGTAAGAGATTATATTACCTATCTATTTTAATTAATATAGCTAATGTAACTTAATGACAGTATGTTTGTTTAGGCTGACGTTCCCCTTTAAGTAGAACAGTGGGAACAAGGGAATTTTTTTTTTTCAAAAAAAGTAGTTTTTGAAATAATCGATTTTAAAGGTTCAAAGGAAAAAAGTATACATGTAAATGCGGTAAATACATTAACTGTCATTTACCGCATTTAAATGTATACTATTTTCCTTTGACCATTAAAAATTGATTATCTCAAAAAATATTAGGTCTTTTTGTGAAAAAAAAAAATTCCCTTGTTCCCATTGTTCTACTTAATATATCCTGCAAAATGTGGTATTTATATCATGTAAGGGAGCTTTGCTATTAACCGCTACAGTCAGCGGCTTTTCAGCTTATAATCACAGCTATTTTGTCAGTGATCACGGGCCGAATGTGTGAAATAACGGCCACATCCGTGATTGAGTTCCGTGATCGATTCCCGATCACAGATTTGGATCACGATGTTGGATTGTGAAAATTTGCTTGTGAATCTTGGCTATGCCGTGATCACGGATTGTATCCGAGCAACACTGGTGGTTCATTCCATCCCCTTGTGCCACATTTTCCACTACAGAGTACCACTGCTCATGCTGTTATGCTGGCTGTAAATATCACTATATAGTTGAATTTGTATATACAGACGCTACACAGTATCACTGCTTATGCTCTGTAGGGTGGGTATAATTCTCACTATATTTGTGTACATGTATAAGAAGACACCACACGGTACCAATGCTCATCCTCTGTATGGTCAGTGTAAATCTCCCCATCTCTCTATATCTGTATTTCCTATGTATGCTGGCAGTAATTATTGGTATCTGTATGTATCTGTAAGTATGAACACTGCACAGTAGTACATCTCTGGGTAAAGAGAGACTGAGCGCAGGAGCTAATTGAAAAATCAGAGGTGTCTGCTAGAGTTATGCCTATAGTCTGTAGGATGAAGTCTAGCAAATGATTAATAGCACAGAGTGCACAAATCTCAGGCTGATATTAGCAATGTCACTGACTCTAAAGAACTGACTGCTAAACATTAACTCTCCATCGCCACCTAAATGGCTTCTTTCCGGTTTATATATGACAGGTACTCTTCAGTCAAGACACCGAGCCGGTGCAATCTGATTAAGGTTTATCTAAAGCTGAGCATACATTTTTTGAGGTGCCCATACATGTGGCGATGTGTGGGCAGATCGACCAAGAGACAGATCTCTCTGATCGAATCTGATCGGAGAGAGATTTGTCAACTGCCCATACGCTGCAGGCCGATTCAGCATGAAATCTCTCGGGAATCGGCCATATGATGCCGCATGCCGATATTTTAAAGGACACCGATGTGAAAATAAACAAATTAAATAAACAATTGTATCTATCCTCCTTCTCTTAAAAATGACTTTTTAAGATATTCCACGGTTTTATTTTATGTTTAAAGTTTTTTTTTAAGTTTTCACTGTTTTATTGCTTTTGCTCAATGACACATTCATTGAAGTATGCCGGAGTTAAAATCTATGAACTATTGACCCTTTTTATCTCTTTCCTGCTCTCAGAAGCCATTTTCTGCTAGGAAAGTGTTTTATAGTTGTAATCTCTTATCAATGAAGTTCACTCTGTAAGTCTGACTCAGCCCTGACTCAGAAAGAAACTTACATACCTGATGTTTAACTCTTTCAGGCAGAGAAAGAAAAAAAAAGGAACACAGCATAGCTATTTGTGTGCTAGGCACTGTACATAAACATGTCTATCTCATCATGTCACATGTCACCTCGGGTATCCTTTAAGGCTATTTATAGAGTGCTTGGGGGGCCCCAATGTAAAGCTTGCACTGGGGCCCACATCATCTTAGCTATGCCACTGGACAAAGATGTCTCTTTTGCAAAGACAGAAGCAAAGCATGAATTTAATATCTCAGCTGTAGTTCAGTCATCCACAACTAAGTCCCCTGCCCCATCGTTTATATGATCTATAGTTTCAGACTTCCTTTTTTTTTGAACATTTATATATTTTTAAAACTTTTCAAGATTTTACTTAATGTGATGAGTGATATGTTTTTAGTTTCCAGTTTTGCTAGTCTGAATTCCTCCTGTTTACAGATTTATTGCGGAGGCTGGATAGTGTACTGGTTAACCAGTTCACCTCCAAGGGTTTTTACTCTAACGGACCAGAGCAATTTTCACTTGTCAGTGCTCCTCCCTTTTATTCCCTAATAACTTTATTACTACTTATCACAAGAAAATGATCTATACCTCGTTTTTTTCACCACCAATTAGGCTTTCTGTGGGTAGTACATTTTGCTAAGAATTTTTTTATTCTAAATGCATTTTAATGAGAAAAAAACAAAAAAATAGAAAAAAAAATCATTATTTCTCAGTTTTCAGCCATTATAGTTTTAAAATTAAACATTCTCCTGTGGATAAAACAAACACATTGTATTTGCCCAGTTGTCCCGATTATTAAACCATTTAAATTATGTCCCTATCACAATGTATGGCGACAGTATATTATTTTGAAATATAGGTGTTATTTTTCTGTTTTTTTTTTGTTCTGGCCATAATTACAAACCCCTATGTAATAAATTAAAATAAATTTTTACCCCATAAAATATAGATTAAAAAGGGTGAGTCCCTAAGGCAAGTATTTATTTATTTATTTTAAGCTGATTTTTTTTTACAAGTGTTTTCTTTTGGAGGGGGAGTGTTGGAAGTGGAATTTTATTACTTTTATTACTCATGTGTATGTACTTGTAAATGTATGTATTTTGTACGTGTCATATACTTTTTGGCCACAAGATGGCGCTAATGAACACTCGTTATAGTAAGTGTTCACTTTTTTTTTTTTTACACTTTATTTAATTGTTACATTTCCTGCTTTTGTGAATGGACGTAGCCGCTGTTCGCGGTCACGTCCATTCACTCCAGGCACTGCGATTGGGTAGAGGACCGTTTGGTCCGTTTGGTCCTCTTCCCCAATCCCTCAGCACGGGATCCCGATGGAAACGGCGGCCGTAGTGGCACGCACACGGCGGTAGCAGCGGCGGGAACGCGCGACTTATTAATACGTCATGTTGCCGTTAATAGGGTAAAGCATGACGTTTTAATACGTTAGGATGCCACTAAATGGTTAAGGACTCTCCCTCTGACACAGGAGACCTGGGTTCAAATTTTGGCTCTTCCTGTTCAGTAAGCCAGCAACTATTCAGTAAGGAGTCCTTGGGCTAGACCTTATGCTGCTATTGCCTACTGAGCGCGCCCCAGTGGATGCAGTTCAAGCACTTTGAGTCTGCCAGGAGAAAAATGCAATATAATCATTATTTGTCTTGTCGATTGCAGTCTTTCTCCTTCTTCCTCTTTTTCCATGCTTTAGGGCTGTCAATGCATTGTTTTTCCACTTGTGCTTTTTGTCACGTGCAATACGTTTATTTACCCCTAACAGCCTCTTGTAAACCTCAGTTTTGTTTGCTATCCCAGTCTGCACTTGCTGAGCTGTTTTTATTATTATTTTTATTGATTTATAAAGCGCCAATATATTCCATGGCGCTGTACAAAGAAAGAAACAAACATAGGGTACAAAATAATACAGACAATTTATCTTTTCTCGAATGTATAGTTTGAATGGCTTTTGTTCAAAACTCTTGTTAAATGCTGGATCAAATGGAGCCATAACATAATTACTATTCTTCCTCAGTTCTGTTATTCTGTAGCAGACAGAAGTATCGGAAATGGAAAAGGTTTGCTGCCCTCTGGTGGTCATTTCTGAGAATAAGAAACATAGAAGTTTGCAATCTATGAAAAGAACAGCAGAGAGTGCTGTAATTCCAGCTTCATGTGAGACAAATTTCAGGAATTAACTTTACTGCAACTTTGTACTTTATTATTCATTTCTGGCTATTCATAAGTCAGTCAATATATTCATTGTGGACATCAACACATCCCCAGATTATAGTACAGCCAGACATTGGCCTCAATTCACTAAGGGCAGTTCAGTAAAATAAATATTGATCCTCTGTAACCTCCTTGGCGGTAACCCCGAGCTACAGTCGGGGTGGAAAACCTCAGCTCAGAGCGGTAACCCGACCTGCACTCAGGGTAGCCCCCGGAGGCTCTATGCAGAGCAATGCGCGCAGTGCCATTTCAACTCACCTCACGGGGGATCCCGAAGTCAGCCGCCATTCTTCTTCCGCTCCTCCAAGGCTCTGCTCCCCCCTCATGATGTCAGCCAGCAATCTCACTTTAACCACATCAGGGCCACGGTGCTAAATCCCCCTAAAGACCAGGCTATGTTTAGATAAAGGGAACCTCATGTATTTTACCATATATATCAGTAGGAACATTAGAGAAACACCTACCTTGCTTTCTGTTCCATTCTGCACTGCACAGCTTGCTTCTAATCAGCCCTGATAAAATCCCCGACTGAGCATTCAGTCTGGCTCTGCTCAGGAATATTTATAGCTCAGTCTGTGTTCTCTGATGTCTTTTCAAGTCCAAGCCTGCCCCCTGCTGGCTCTGCTTAGGAATCATAGCTGAGTCATTATAGCAAAGCCAGACTGAATGAACTTTAAGGCCAAGCTGCAGGGCCGCACGACATAGCACACTAGTGATCCCCCCCGCATTTTTTTCCCACCAACAGAGCTGTCTGTTGGTGGGGTCTGATCGCCCCCCCCCCCCCCCTCCCCCCCTGTGTTTATTTTTTTTTTAATCAATATTTATGTTACCTTTTTTTTTTTTTTTTTTTTTAAATAAAAATGACATTTTTTTTCCAGCCTGCTTTCTCCCTCCCTCCCTCCCTCCCCCCGCCAGCCAATCAGCGTGATCAGCTGTCATGGGCTTCAGCCTATGACAGCCGATCACTCCCCAGCCTCAGGCCTCAGCAGGCTGCTGATTGCAGCACTGTACATGTTAATTAGACGGCGGTTTCGCCGTCTGTAAGTCTCCCAAGCGGCGACCGCCGCTCAGAGGCTGAAGGCGGGGCGGAGCATTAGGCAGTCCTGGAGAGGTTAAGGTTGTAGCGCCATCCGGAGGACGGAGGGAAAACTGCACTGGAGCCAAGGGACGTAAGTGCTGAGGCTGCTGCAGACGCTCTGCTGGTATGATTTTTTTTTCATGATTTTAGGGTCTAAAAGCACATGAAAAAATTGTACTGCTTTCAGACCCTAAAATCAGAAAGAATCATACTGCCAGGGAGGTTAAGATGTAATAGGTGAGGTAGTAATTTTAGTGTCTAGGCAAGGTAGGTCTTTTTGGTAAGCTGGAGTGGAGAGAGATCAGAGAAGGTGGCTGGTTGGCCCCTTGACACCCACTAGGCCCCAAGCACCTGCCTAGGTTGCCTGGTGGATGATCTTGCTCTGTAAGTGACACCGACAGAAGAGCTAATGAATGCATGGACATATAGTCCTGTATATGGTGATTGGGGTGGGGTTGAAGAGGGAACACCTTTGTCTGTCTGCTGAAGCAATTTCTGATTTGAAGAGGGAGGGGAGTGTCAGGGCATAACTCAAACTCAGCCTGAGCAAGAAATTGAGAGGAGGGGAGGCCACTGAGGCCTGGGTGAGTATCCGAGGTCTGATGGGTGGGGACACAATTCCATGGGGCGCTGCAGAATCTTGTACCGGTCCTGTAAGAATAGATGAAGAATCCATGGAAAGATGTAGCTAAATTCTCCCGAGTCAGCTGGTGAAAGGTCCCTCTTGTATTCTGACTTTACAGCCGCCATCCACGGCCATTGCAGAAGAACATTTCACCGCTAGAACAATTTTGTCTTTTTCTTTCATATTACAGTAAGTTCTACTTCATTAAATTTAACGTTTTCCCTTTATAGGAGTGACCTCGGCTCCATTAGACGCCGTCTCTGGATACTGCTCAGTCTGCCAAGCAACAAGCGCGTCTAATGATCCTGCCGGTCACTGCTAAATGCCAGAACAATGTTATGTCACACGAGGGTGTTAAAAATGAATTATGAAAAAAGCGGCAGAACGAGAGACGGGAATCCTTAGATCACCGATATTGAAGAATTACTGTATAATCAATTTACCCAGAATAGAGCATATTGACTGCCGGCTGCCATACACATAAAAGATGGGGTACTGATAAGGTTGTATTTTTTGTTAAATGGAACCTAGAGTGGGGGGATGGGCAAGACTGCATACAACCCCTATTGGTTGTCCATGTAGTACTTTCTGGGTGTGTAGTGTACATGGAGTGGCTGCAAACCATGATTCTTTTTTTTTTTTACTTTTAAAATGGGGACTTTGCTCCTAAATTTTGTATTATTTTTGGGAGGTTTGTGATAGAGTGTGTTGTCGGGGGTGCTCCCATCCTTATTGGCTCCGCCATCTTCTCCACAGACCGACCGCATCTGCAGCACATTGAAGTTCCCAGGGCAGACTCGTCGCAGTACAGAGCAGGATTATCCACCAGGCAACCTAGGCAGGTGCCTGGGGCCTCATGGGTGTCAAGTGGCCCACCTATCACCTTCTCTGTCCTCTCTTCACTTCAGCTTCCCAAAAGGACCACAACAGGGTGCCAAATCTATTACCTTGCCAGCAGCCCAGAGTCCCATTACATCGTAATCTATCTCTGCCGCAATGCATGCCAGGAGATGTGATCTGTGGATACGAGTACAGAGATGTTAAAAGGTTTTTTTTTGTTTGTTTGTTTGTTTTTTAACAAACAAAAAGTAATTTCAGATGAAGAATTCCCATTCAAAGCCCGTCACATTCCCAGTCCCATGTTAAGTTTATAATGCCAGTTAAACATGTAGTGCCCCACATATAGGGTTCCCCAGTAACTGTAAGGACTCGTTCCCACTAGAGGCGTTTTCGGCCTTTTTTTCAAGCGCAGGCGATCTTTAGAATCGCCCCCAAAATGCTTGTGCAATAAAGGTCTATGAGAAGGTTCACATCAGCGCGGTTCATGCGCAGTGCGTTTAGCAAAGCGGCGCCTGGACCATTTTTAGGGCATTTTGGCTATAATGTAATGTATAGGAAGAGCGCTAAACGCTCACAAAAATGCGCAAGAAGGTGATTGCGTTCGCGTTTTTAAATAAATACATTGTATTTAAAGAGTTTATTTCCTGACTTATGTGTGAGGGAGTGAATGAAAAAAAACGCTTGGGAAAAGCGCTTAGAAAAGTGCTTTTCACAAAAATGGAACGCCGACTCAAGCAGCCGGAATCGAAGAAACGCGAACGCTTTTGCGAGCGGAATGCAATGTGAACGAGCCCTAAAAACCACTGCTTTTGCCCCCATTAAACCAGAGCTGGGACAAGGTCCTCCAGCACCCAAGGCTGAGACACCAAAGTGCGCCCCTCCATCCCTCGAACCCCAGCCAACACACACTGATTGCTATTGGACTATGAGGCACCCCAGAGCCCCCACCCCTCTTACACCTTAATCTCTACTTATCTGGCTTGCAGTCACTGCCATATATCCCCTTTTCTTATTTATCTCTGCTTCAAACACAATAAGGGAATGATAGCTGAGTGAGTTGTGTGCCCCCTCCTACACTGCGCCCTGAGGCTGGAGCCTCTCTCGCCTCTGCCTCCTCCCGGCCCTGCATTAAACATACGGTCGGTTGCATTCCACACTTATATAGCTGCATAGTTTAGTTGAAAAAAAAAAAAAAAGACATTCAACAATTTTGACCAGGAAAATAATAAATAAAGATAAAGAAATAAACTTTATGAATATTACATACTGCAGCTCTATTCCAGACAAATTCTGCCTGATTTACATGAACTAGATTTAGTAGAATACATGACAACCTATCTCTGCCATTATCTTCGAAAAGATCTTTACATCCTGATTGAAAAAGGATATTAGCCTATATGATCCTTGTAGCGTTAGATCCTTCCCCTCCTTAGGGGTTAGTTTCACATAGGTCGACAGCCCAGACTGGGAAAAAATCTTTTGTGTAAATATTTTATAAAACATAAGCATTCACAGGGTGGTAATTTCATTATTTAGGATTTTAAAGAATTTGGACGATAGACCATCTGGCCCTGGTGATTTCATGTTGTTCAAACCCTCAATAGCCTTCCCAGTCTCCTGTTCTGTAATTCTGACATTCTTCTGTAGTTATCTTTGAAAGTCTCATCTTTTCCAATAACTGAGTAATCTCTGTTTTATCGTCAGGCCTCACATTTGCATATATTTTCTGATAGCCGAGACAAGGTAATCTAGCACCCAAGGCTGAGACACCAAAGTGCGCCCCTCCATCCCTCCCCCCGCAGCCATCACACACTGATTGCTATTGGACTAAGAGGCACCCCAGGGCCCCCAACACCTTAATCTCTAGTTATCTGGCTTGCAGTCACTGCCATGTATCCCCTTTTCTTATTTCTCTCTGCATCAAACACAATAGGGGAATGATAGCTGAGTGAGTTGTGTGCCCCCTCCTACACTGCGCCCTGAGGCTGGAGCCCCTCTCGCCTCGGCCCAGCCCTGAGTTTCTTATGATAATTTTAAAAATATATACTGTTTACTCCTTCGGTGTGATTAAACAAGGTCCCTGTTACATATTTTACTAATACAGGTTTATAATTTGATCTACCGTGTCTTGCCACCATATTAGCCAACAGTCGTCCTGATTTTTTCTCCCAGTTTATAATAATGTAGGTCCCCATAAGATATATTTGGTTTCAAAAAGTTTATCAACAGTTTCAAATAAAACTTACAGACATTTGGCTGTGCCGATGGTGCAATATTGTCACATAGTGAGAACAGTAATAAAAAGGTATTACAAAACATAAGATTTATTTAAATTTTCTCTCATCTTAAACCATAGATCTACTTTACTTTTTTTTAACCCAGTTAAAGTCAATGGGATTGGGTAACTGCAAAAAAAATAAATAAATAAAATAAAAAATCAAACAGATACTTACCTAAGGAGAGGGAAGGCTCTGGGTCCTATAGAGCCTTCCTGCTCCTCTCCCGGTCTCCTCACTCAGGTTCCCGAAGACCTCCGAATCCTCCTGCAGTGGAAGAGAGCAGTTTTCAACAGCACTGGAATGAGGGATCCATGAGGAACCAGAGCCTTTCCTCTCTTTAGGTAAGTATCTGTTTGAATCTTTTTTTTTTTTTTTTTTTTGCTGGTTCCCATTCACAAATGTTAACTTTTGTGCCTACTCCTTCACACTTTTAGGTAGCCAGGGGTGCCACCCCATGTTAAGTAGCCCTCCAGCATAGGTAGCCAGAGGTACCCGTAGTAATAGGTAGCATCCCTCAAGATAGAAAGCCAAAAGTAGCCCCCAGTATAGGTATTGTGAGCTGTGGGCATGTAGCGCATGCTAGGTTCCATGGAGTGAGCAGCCTCTTCCGGGTACAGAGACCAGTCCAGTGGCTTTTATTCAAACAGTGGTGTGTTTATTTGTGCAATTTACAATAATGTACACACATGCAGAAAAGGTGCTTTAAATGACAACTGAAGCAAGAGGGATATGGAGGCTGCTATATAGCAATACTAGTTGCTTGGCTGTCCTGCTGACCCTCTGTCTCTAATACTTTTAGGACCCTTTCACACTGCTGCAGTACGTTGCTGCAAATTGCCACACTGCTACCGCACCATAATGAAAATCTATGGGGAAGTTCATACTTCCTACATTGCGCTGGAAGTGCCCGAATTAATGCTAGGGCATATCCACATTACCGTGCAGCTCCTGCTGTGATCTGCATCAGCCAATTTAGGGCCCGTTTCCACTAGGAGCGGTGCGGCTACATAGCCGCATCGCACCACAAGTGTCCTGAAACATATGCACGGCAATGGAAGAGTTTCCACTGCATGCATGTTGTGCGGAGCAGCGCGGAGCGATCTGAGAATCTGCAGCATGCCTGCAGCATGCTGCAGATTCTCGCACGGCAGCGTCCGCCCGCAGCCGCGTCCCATCTCCTCCAATACACTTCTGCATCGGGAGATGCGGAAGTGATGCAATGCAGCTAGGTAGCTGCATTCGCATCACTTAGTAGTAGAAACGGGCCCTTATACTGTGAAGCCAGCCTTAGTCATAGATCTTGAACAAGCATGCAGCAGCTCAGGTGTTTCTGACATTATTGTCAGATGTGACAAGATTAGTGGCATCCTTGTTTCTGGTATTATTCAAACACTACTGTAGCCAAATAGATCAGCAGGGCTGCCAGGCAACTGGCATTTAAAAAAATATAATTAATTAAAATGGCCTTGCGCTATGATGAGGAGTCAGACACTATACTGTGACTATTTCTGCAAGACGACATGTTGATAGGTCCTATGTTAACTATAGAATCCATTCAGACAGGTCTACCCTGAATGTGTGCAGTATGCAAAATCATATAAAAAAATGTCTGCAGGCACTCCAAAATATTCTTCACATTTTTAATTTCACATTAAACCCCAAAGGTATACAATTAACAGACCCCAAAGGGGGAGGATCCTTCACTCCTCAACAGACAATGTGCACAGCATGCACAGCTGCTACCATGTGATCTATACTATAGGATCCATTCAGACATGTCTGTGGTGAATGTGTGCAGTATGCAAAGTCCTGACCCTGCACAAGTTTTCTGGACACAGCACAGAACATGGACATGTGATAGGTACCATAGATCCTATGACATGTGACATCAGGTCATATATCGAATCCACTGTGGCTGTCGATATTGTGTCTGCAGCATAATGACCACCTCAACAACCATATCTCCTTGGCCTCCTCGGTGTCCGGCCGTAAGGTGGTTGCCTCGCTGGACACCGAGAAGGCATTCGACTCGGTGGAGTGGCCGTATCTCTGGGAGATCCTACACCGGTATGGCTTTGGCCCTACCTTTATTAAATGGGTACAAGCATTATATAAAAACCCTAAGGCTAGGATACGTACGGGCAATAATATTTCGGAACCCTTTCAGCTGTACAGGGGAACGAGACAGGGCTGCCCGCTCTCTCCATATATTTTTGCCCTTGCAATTGAACCCATGGCTATACAAATTCGAGAATCCACTCAAATTCGGGGAATCCCTGTTGGGTGTATAGAAGAGAGAATTTCGCTATATGCGGACGACACACTTCTCTACCTGAATGACCCGGAGGACTCCTTGGTAGCTGCTCTCGATATCATCTCCACATTCGGTTCATTTTCTGGGTTGAGAGTTAATTGGGATAAGTCTGTCATCATGCCCCTGGACAACTCACAGCCCAACCTACCATCCCAATCACTACAATGGGTCTCACAATTTAAATACTTGGGTATTCTAGTTACTAACTGTGTACATGATTACTTCAATCTAAATATTAAACCGGTGGTGGAGGCCTTTCGTACTAGGTCTCAGACGTGGAAACATTTGCCTCTTTCTCTCATTGGGAAAATTAACATCTTCAAGATGATATTTCTGCCTAAATTTCTCTATGTACTCCGTAACTCACCTACTGTAATCACAAAAAAGTTTTTCAAAACTCTTCATTCCTTAATATCCACATTTATTTGGACGGGTCAGATCCCTAAAATAGCTCTGAGTACCCTACAACTCCCTATAGATCAAGGCGGCCTGGCCCTTCCTAATATGCAACTATATTACTATGCTGCAATTCTAGTTACTGCAAGATGGTGGTTTGCTCAGGACAGATACAACCCTGCTGTGGTAACTGAGGCGGCGCGTCTGGGATCGTATGAGAGGCTTACACTACTACCGTATAGAGGTACAACAAATGATGAACGTTGCACGGTTCCGATGCAGACAGTATATAAGGTGTGGGTAGAGGCGGGGAAATTTTTGGGTGTAGGGAATATAACCTCCCCATATACTCCCATATGGGACAACCCTAGGTTACCTCACTTTACTCAAATTCCTGATCCTAAACTATGGGCTACTGCGGGTATTAAGAATTTACAACATATTGTTAGCAATGGTTCGCTACTAACATTTAACGAACTTAAACAAACTTTTTCCATAACGAACAAGATGTTCTTTCGCTACCTACAGCTTCGACATGCTTTTTCTGCACAATTTCCTGATGGTGCACCAGAATTGATAGTACATGACCTAGAAAATATACTCCTGACACAACAACTAGATAAACCTCTTTCAGTTATATACTCAGTCCTATTAAACAAGAGTAATGAAAAGCTTCTCCGATCCCAAGAAAAATGGAATCTGGATATTCCGGGCATAGATAATACGGATTGGGAAGATGTACTAGAAGACTTTGTGAAAACTCCTATTTCAGCTAGGGATAGACTAATTCAGGTCAAATTCTTACATAGAACATACCTCACCCCGGTACGAATGCATAATATCTGCAGTTCCAACAGTGCGACCTGTCAGAAATGCATTAACATGGATGGCTCGTTTATACATATGTTTTGGTGCTGTGTTAAGATCCAAAAATTTTGGAAAGATATTTTTGATATTATAAATCAGATCCTGGAATCACACTTTGACTGTACACCTAAGCTGGCCCTTTTAGGCCTCTTTGAAGAACAAACATGTAGCAAATATGTACAATACCTAATCCGTATACTATGCTTTTATGCAAGGAAAGAAATCCTAAGAGTATGGAAGGGCAATGAGAATCCGTCCATCAATCAATGGAAACGTATAATTAACATTGCCCTCCCTTTATACCAAATGACATATAAAAATCGTAACTGTCCAAATCGGTTCCATAAAATATGGGCGCCGTGGTATAATAATGTTATGACGGCTGGTTCTAATACCACAACTTGATATGTATTTCCCCTTATGTTACTATACTAATGGGCTGTTGATGTGGTGATCAGGGTCGGGATGGGGGGCCTGGAGTCGTCTTCTTCTTCCTTTCTCCTCTTCTCTTTCTTCTTTCCCTTCTACTTCTTCTTCTCCCTTCTCATGGCATAGTACTCCTGCTGAACATAAGTACGCTATGTAGAAGTTGTGTACCTCTGATATGCTTAAACTTATGGCCAACAAGGTCAATACGCTGGTGACCTATCAATATTATCAGAATGTAGTCACGTTCAAATATGAATATGTAAAACTAAGCTATGACATATGTATGTTTTCTAACTAACTCCTGCATGTAGGAGCACTGTGTCAGGTTCTGTATTGTACTGTTTTTTCTCTTGTTCTCAAAACAATAATAATAATAAAATTGATTTGTGAAAAAAAAAAAAAAAGTGAACCCATAAGAAAAAAAAGAAAACTAAAAATAAAATACTTACCTCAGTAGAAGGCATAATCCAGAGGATTCCAGGATAGTTACTTGTGAAAGGTCCTTCTGAACATATGCGACAAGAACTTGGCTAGTGATGTGCCTGTAAACACTCAAGTTTCTACAGGGCAGCTAAATGTAACGTGACAAAAATGGGTGTGCACTAAATAGCGCCCTCAGCTATGTGAACTGTGGCTACCATTTAGTGGGGGACCATCTGTGTGTGTGTTTCTGTGTGTGTGTGTGGGGGGGGGGGGGGGTGTATAGGGTGGGGGGTGTAAGTAGTCCGGGTGGGAGGGGTGTGTGTTCTTAGTTGGGGGGGGGGGGGGTATTAGTTGCCCAGAGGTGAGTTATTAGCTGGTGGGGGTGGGGGGGGGGAATATTAGTTGCCCACCAAGGGTTTCTGTGACAGTAGGGAGAGCTTAGGTTATAGTGAAATATCAGCAAATTTTACTGCTTCTCAAGTGACAGTAGGGAGAGCTTAGGTCATAGTGAAATATCAGTAGGGAGAGCTTAGGTCATAGTGAAATATCTGCAAATCTGTTCTTATCAGTTTCAGGGGCGGATTGGCCTCTGTACTATGCTCTTTCCACCCAGTAGGACTAAGGCTGGGATTGTATTGCGAAAAAGGAATTGGTGGCAACATCAGTTTCTCTAGTAGCAATGCAAAATTCCTACATTCCCTTGATCCTGACTGCACGAATAGATCTACCATGATTGAGGCTGAGGGCTTTGCTGAGGTGTATTGCCCCTGGAGTAGCAATCCAGGAGTATCCGAAAAAACCCGGGGCCTGGGAAACCCCGTGGCGGAATAGGGAACTAAGGTCTGTACTACCTGTATGCTTAGCCAAACAACACAGCACCCTGGCTTTTTAGCTAGGGAGAGAGTGGAATTTTTATAACGCTGGCGGAAAGGGGGGGGAGGGCTTGGGGTGGCGGGGTCAATGACCCTGACCAGTGGGAAACCACGTGGCAAGTCAGGGTCCTCCAATCCTTCGAGTGTGTCGTAGGACCCCAAAGTCCCCTGTGCCGAAGGCAAATGGGGAGGTTTCCCTCCGGGGGAACAACAGTAAGGCCCCGCTTCGCTGGGGCTGCCCATGCACATTTTTATGGGGTGTTTATGCACTTCCACTTTTTCTGTACATGGGCATAAAGCCTTGCTTACACCGGGCTCCTGTTGTGTGCAACAGGAGCTAAGAAAGCTAAAAGAAAAAAAATCTGCAAATATTACCGATATTACACTATATCAATTAAGTTGTAGAATATTGGTAAATTTACCGATCTTCTACCACCGCTTTAAAAAACACCCTTAAATGATTTTTTTTAGTTAAGCTTGGGCCCAAATTAGCGTGTGGGGTTGTGAAATGTACACAGTTCCGATCCAGCCTGGTGACAGTCCCCAAAAGCCTTCTACACACGTATGGGGACTCCCCATACGTGTGTAGAAGACTTTAGATTGTGAGCTTCTCTGAGTAACAGTAGAATAAGCAGCTGCTTCATTCTACTGCATTTGTATTGGTGATCCTTCTGCTGAGCCCATCACCCTTATACTAGACGATTGTGCATCTCTACAAGAATTCTTCTCTAGGGAGAGTGATATGACTACAGACTCTGTAGCACTGAAGAAGATATCAGTGCTATATAAATACAAAATAAGAACAATGTGCTACAATAATGAATTCCATTTTGTGTTTAGACTGCTCTGCAGAAAGAGGAAAGACTCACCTATTGAAGTAGAGATACAGATTGCCCAGCAAGCTCATGGTGAACTCCTGGTGGCTCAGAACTCCTAGGAGTGTGTAAGGGGCTCAAAGAGACCAAAAAGCTTCCTAAGGCCACGTTCACATTATCAAACGTGGATGGCCGTGCAACCGGAACGCAACACGTACAAACGCACGCCATCTGTGTTTGCATGCGTTGCGTGGCTGATGATCCCATTCACTATACTGGATGGGTCAGCCACGTGTTTTGTTAAAAAATGCATACAGCATGCGTTTGCGGACCGCACTGGTCGGAACACATGCAGTGCGAACATCAGACAGTGCAGTCTATGCATTTCTGATGTCGTGCGTTTCTGCCTCCCACACGCGTTGCCGAAACAGGGAAAGCAACGCGTGCAGTGTGAACACGGCCTTACTAAAATAATATGCAAAACAGGTTTGCCTTCGGACAATTGAAGAGAGAGGGATACGGATGCTGCAATATTTATTTCCATTTAAGCAATACCAGTTGCCAGGCTGTCCTGATGATCCTCTGCCTCTAATACTTTTAGCCACAGCCCGTGAACAAGCATGCAGCATATCAGGTGTTTCTGAGATTATTGTCAGATCTGACGAGATTAGCTGCATGCTTGTTTCTGGTGTAATTCAGACACTACTGCAGCCAAATAGACCGGCAGGGCTGCCAGGCAACTGGTATTGTTTAAAAGGAAATGAATATGACAGCCTCCATATTCCTCTTAGTACAGTTGTGATATGTAAAGGTTATTAAAAAAAACAGATGGCGCTCAAACATCACTGAGTTATTCCAGTAACCTCCAATAGATTGCTCTCTGGACTCCTGCTTTGTAAGGATTGTTGCAACCAGTAATGGCAATCATTCTCTGACAGCAGCTATCAATCATCATTTTTTATTTATATAGCGCCAACACGTAGATCAAAAAAGGGCACCTGGAGAAAAAAAAATATGCGCAGGGGTTCTTCGAGATCAAGGTGGTGGCTTGGTGTAGCCGAAATTTAATGATATTGTCTATAACCATATTTTATCAGCATCATGTTTATTTCGCCAAGTACAACGGGCGTTGTACCCGGAATTATTTTTGGCACATACGGGGTCGGTGATGGCTCAGTTCTAAACAAGTAGAAAGAAGAAGCATACAGTTCAGCAGAATATACTGTACATAAGTAGTCATCTACACAGATGAAAAAAACAGAGATGAGAAGGACCCAGGGGGGTAGACTGAGCACTATGTGAGCGGAGCTGCCCCTCTGTCAGTGACCCTCGACTGCTCTGCAGCAATATTCAGGTCCCCTAGTATCCTAGAAGAAAGAAAGAGTCCCCGATCCATGGCACTTGTCTGCGGTGACTGTCAATGCCAAAAGCAAAAGGAGTCTGGCCTGCTGGAAGACTCCGAGGAGTCCCCTAAGCCAGTGTTTCTCAACTTTTTCGACCCAAGTTCCCCCTACCGCAATTCAGTTCCAGCCAAGTACCATATATATATATATATATATATATATATATATATATATATATATATATATATATACACACACACACATATACATACATGCACGCGCACACGTTTTATATATATATATATATATATATATATATATATATATATATATATATATATTTATACCGCACCACAGGTATAGGTGCCCCCAGTATAGATAGATAGCCAGGTATAGGTGCCCGCCCCAGTATAGCTACGTATAGATGGGTGCCCACAGTATATATAGGTATAGGTGTCATTATAGCTAGGCATGAGTGCCCCCAGTATAGCCAGGCATGGGTGCCTCCCAGTATAGCCAGGCATGAGTGCCCCCAGTATAGCCAGGCATGGGTGCCTCCCAGTATAGCCAGGCATGGGTGCCCTTAGTACAGCCTGGCATGGATGCCCCCAGTATAGCTAGGTATAAGAACCCCCAGTATAGCTAGGCATAGGTGCCTACAGTTTAGTCAGGCATGGGTGCCCAAACTATAGC
Organism: Hyperolius riggenbachi; assembly: GCF_040937935.1. Taxonomy (NCBI): domain Eukaryota; kingdom Metazoa; phylum Chordata; class Amphibia; order Anura; family Hyperoliidae; genus Hyperolius; species Hyperolius riggenbachi. Next base: position 75,175,061 of record NC_090651.1, on the reverse strand, counting down.
CAGGACCAGGAGGGGCATGCTGCGCAAAACGGGGGAGCATGCCCACACATAGCGGCGGGGAGGGGGTCCACTCCCCCCTTCCCTCACCTTGTGCTCCCCCGTCAGCGCTTCCCCCTCCGATACGCATTAACAGCAGCAGCGGCGGCATGGTCAAAGGAACGCACACTTACTTCTGCGTTCCATGCCGGAGGTCCGATCTTCTCTGAGCCTGGCGTGAGCAAGGTGGCCGCTGGCAGCTGAGTACCGTGGTCAGGCGTGTGCCTGATCTCCCTGCATTGCAGCATTTGCAAATGCTGAATAAGTTCAGCCTGCTACTTTGGTGTCCTTGCTCCTGTGAGGCCCTAGCCTAGGTGACTTTTGGCCTAAACGAATTGGGAATATTAGGGAAGAAAATACGGAAGAATGCTTGTAAAGATTGTTACAACCTACAGAGGGCGCTCAAGTATTATATATGTGTAGGTGAAATGTTATTGTGAGCAGCTAGATGGCGTTTATTTAACCAATGAATGAACAAGGGATTTGTAAATGTTGTTAAAATTGATAAATGGCACACACGCATCACGGATTTTTTCATGTTATGTTACCACGAGTGTATCTATTATCGCATTCGCATAAAGAGCTCAATGATTTGCAAAGGCTGTGGCCACCTGATTTATTCCAGCTACAACCAACAGATGGCGCACAACTAATCCTGGAGGAAGATCTGTTGACTTGTGGAAGAGAACAATTGATTTGTAAACCAGCAGATGAATATTATCTGGAACCGGAGAGCGGCTGACTTGTAATTGGCTTTGAGCTCATGTACATTTGCCGATCACAAACGTGAAAGGTATTTTAACGAGCAACAAATGTTCACAAATCGCTACACACGCACCCACAAACTATTCTTCCTAAAACCAACAGATGGCGCTCAAACATTGCTGAGAATATACTGTCCAATCACCAACAGATGGCGCTTGAGCACGGAATTGCTATTCTGGCTTTGACCAACAGATGGCGCTTGAGCACGGAATTGCCATCTGGCTTTGACCAACAGATGGCGCTAGAGCATGGAATTGCTATTCTGGCTTTGACCAACAGATGGCGCTGTACAAAGGAGAAGTCAGACGCTACTATAGTGGAACTACAGGTCCCAGTTTTTTCCTGTCATTCTGCAGCACGTAGGTCTGAAGAAGGGACTAGATGAGAAAATAGAAACTGAATATTTAGCTTGTTTCACATACAGTATTGGAAGAATGTAAATAAATACATAAAAACAGGTGAACTCGATCCAGCTTGTCTTTGCATTTCATGCATGTGTTTTTTCTGCGTTTGCGTGTTTTGTATTTTATTAATAAAGAACATCTGTGCGCATTTTTGTGTTTATTATGTGTTCATATATGCACACACATTCCAATGAGGTCAATATAAATAAAATATATATCTTGTTAGCTAAAGCAAAAATATTTTTTTGTAATTTTCCTTGCAAAATGCAATTTTTCTGTATTTCCATCGAAACGCTAAGGACCCATTCACACTAGAAATCGCTAAACGCAAACGCTGAGCGATTTTTGGCGTTTTCCAGTGTTTTTTCCAAGAGATTTCCAGCCATTTTTCACTGTATAAAAAGCGTTTTTTTCAGCGATTAGCATTTTGCAATTTAAGCTGTAAAGTTTGATGAGTAAAATTGCTGGAAAAACTCTGTTGCTTGTAAACAGGCCAGCAATTTCAGAGCGATTTACCAGCATTCCTATACTTGCTAATCGCTCAGAAAAGGCTGCATGCAACGCGTTTCAGCAAATTTCTTAGATGAGAACACTTCCATATATTTTTCATTGTACAAATGTTTTTCCAAACGCTAGCGATTTTCAACGATGCTGAAATCTCTAGGAAGTGTGAATGGGCCCTAATAGTACGTGAAAAAAGCTAAACCTGCCATCCAGAAAAATCGTAAATTCGCATTCGAACACACAAAAAAATGTGATGACGCTGAAATACATTAGATGTGCAGTGATCACGATTTAGGAAAGCAGCAATTCAGATACTTTTTTTTTTTTTTACAAGTGTGAACACGGATCATAATCTGCAACTGGGAATTTTTCCCACTGGGCACAAACCTGTTTTCTGCAGTGTTGCGCAGCTGCAGATCCACAGATAATTGCAAGTGCATACGGTTCTCTACAGGAAACCAGTTACCTCTTTCACACCGCTCTGTTTGTTCTACTGGGTAGGACTATATTCGTGCATACCCAATACGTATACACTCATAGAAGGCCTGCAGCATGGCCACGAGAAACAAGCTCTTTTCAAATGTTTTGAAGGACCCAGCGCTGGAATGGTGGGTTGCAGAAGGATCAGGAAAGTTTCTGGACTATCGAGGGCCCTTCCAACAACTGAGGTGTCTATTTTTAGCTTAGAGAGAAACAGTAACCAAGAATTGAACTTCATCCCAATCAGTAGCTGATGACCCCTTTCCCATGAGAAATCTTTTCCTTTTCCCAAACGGATCATCAGGGGGCTTTGTATGGCTGATACTGTGGTAAAACCCCTCTCACAGTATGATGTCAGGACCATGGTTCTGGCATCACATTGTGGGAGCCTTGTTGCATTGTGGGAAATAGCAGTTTACAACTGCCCCCCAAAAAACAAACAGCATCTCCTTCTACTGACATCACCTGCCAGCAGTAAAAATGTCACCATGTGATAAATGTCAGAATGTAAATCAGGGAAAGGAAAGATTTTATAATGGGAAAACACTGACTAAATGATTTATACATAATTATTGTAAAAATGAAGCACTTTTTTTTAATTACATTATTTTCACTGCAGTTCCTCTTTTAAAGGACAACCGAAGTGACATGTAACATGATAAGATAGACATGTGTATGTACAGGCATAGCACAGAAATGAGTAGGCTGTTTTTCTTTCTCTGCCTGAAGAAGTTAATCAGGTATGCAAGTGACAGTTTCTGTCCAGGTCTGGACCGGGTCGGACTGGGTCAGGCTATAGCGTAACCCTCATGGATGAGTAATTACAGCCATAAACCACTTCCCTGTCAGCAAATGGCTTCTGAGAGCAGGAAAGCGATAAAAAGGGTCAATTATTCATAGATTTGAGCTCTGACATACTTCAATGAAGGGGTCATTGAGCAGAGACAATGAAACAGTAAAAACTTAAAACCTAGATTAAAATACAAAATAAAACTGTGGGATATCTAAAAAAAATATTTTTAGGAGACTGTGGATAGATACAATTGTTTTTCTCATTTAAATTTATTTTCACCTGGGATGTCCTTTAACATTTTGCTTCAGGCACACTTCAAGCATACTCAGAACAGGGCCCTGAACAATAACACAATGTACTCTATACTGATTTTAGCACTATCTTGTAATCCGGGCCGGTTCTCTCATGAAGCAAGGTGAAACATTTGCATCAGGTGCAGAGATTGCAGGGGAAGCATTTTTGTACAGTGCGTACCTTCCTGAGGAATGGAGTGGCTGAGGGTAAACAGTTTGTTTGTCACAGACTCATAGCCAGCCAGTGTGCTATTGTGTTGAGCTGCAGCATGTCATGTGAGAACATTAAATGAAGCAGAGTAAACTGATGGGTGCTGGGCGATCATTCCAAATCAGAGTGGAGGCACATCCTCACAGGTTTGCCACATCCTCACAGGTTTGCAGCAAAAAGTCTAGAACCGACCCTACTTGTAATACTCCATTTTACCTCCAGTATATGTAGTATAAACATTCGTCCACTCTCTCGTTAGTTTGTACTGCTTATCATCCCTGTGCTGCTCTTATTAGCACTTCTACAGCCCCTTAGTACAGAATAAAGCTACAACACACGCATGGTGATTGCAGTGATGGGAATAAATCCTTCAGTTGACAGTTCATGGCTGAAAATGGGAGACCATTTTCTGAATAGCTTGTTAGGTTCCTGGAATTGGAAAAGATACTCACCTCAGTTGAGAACTGCTTGCGTACAAGGCTTTTATTAAAAAAAATAAAATAAAAATAAATAATAATATTATATATATTCTTGCCCTGCTCTGGTGCTGATTCTCAGGCTTTAAAATATACCTGTAGGAACAAAATTGCCCTAACTAGAAACTTACCTATGTAGAGGAAAGCCTCTGGATAATCTCCCTCCACCTCTCCGTTCCAGTGCTGGGATCCCCCTGGAATGCCTCAACAAAGGCTTGTGGATGCAGCTGCATTGCACAGACACGAGCTGTCCTGTGCCTGCTCAGTCCTTCCGTGCTTGTTCACAGACAGGAGAGAACGCCCACAAACACCCAGAGGGTCCTGGCATCCTGCGGAAGTCTCGAGGAGGTTGTGGAATACCACTAGAGGATCCAGAAGCTTCCCTCTGCCGAGGTATTTAACTTTTCAATTAACAGGTTTGCTTTAAAGCTACACTTCATAGGTGACCTAAAATGTGTGGGATGTGCCTGAGGATCTACAAAGCTGGAAATCGATACTACACACTGTTGGCAATGCTTTGTTGTCCAAACACTAAGTGCCTGGTCATTTTACCACAAATATAGGTGTGCACAAAAGAGCCCCCATTAAGTACAGTGGTACCCCATTATAATGTAATAAGTGGGTGGAAGACAATCACTGCAGTCCCCAAATATAAAAAGCGTAGCACGGGTATAATCCACATATGACAAACGCAAGTCACATTCTTTATATAAAGTATAATTATATAAAGTACATTCCTCAACATCACAGAATTGTGCAACCATACATTAAAGGCACTTTATCCAGTACAATGGACTCTAAGCCAAACATTTTTTAAGAATTGGATTGAGCTGGGATGGGTTAAAATCTCCCTGGGTTATTGCTGCCCTTGTCTCCAATGGATACATGGATCCTGTTATTTTTTTGAACCCTATTGACACCACAGGAAGTAAGGACTTCTCCAGAGGGGGTGATGAACAGTAATAAATACCTGACAGAGGGAGGGAACCAGAGACGAACAGCACTGAAAAAGTAAAAAAGCTTTTATACATACCTGGGGCTTCCTCCAGCCCCATAAGCCTGGATCACTCCCACGCCGCCGTCCTCCGCTGCCTCTATCGCCGCTACCGGGTCCCGTCACTTCCGGCGTACGCGGCCAATTGTACGCAAGAGCAGGGACTTCCTCCATATCCTTACGCATGCGCCTGCGTAGTATGGAGGCACATGCGTAAGGATATGGAGGAGTACCTGCTCTTGCGTACAATTGGCCATGTCTGCCGCAAGTGACGCACTGCGCTTGCGTCGACTGGCTCAACTGGGCGAAAGTACGGAACCCGGTAGCGGCAGATCCAGGCAGCGGAGGACGGTGGCGTGGGAGCGATCCAGGCTTATGGGGCTGGAGGAAGCCCTAGGTATGTATAAAAGCTTTTTTCCAACGTCTCTGGTTCTCTTTAACTCTTGCGCAGTCTACTAAAAACGGTTTTGGCTGGATTTCCACTTAAATATTCAGAACTCATGAAATCTAAAACTGCAACTGTGCAAACTGTTCAAACATAAGGAAAAAAATGGAACTGAATCAAACAGAAGAAATAAAAAAAACGAGCCTGTACACAGAAGTTTTGCGCACACTAGGGATGGTCAATGAGATGTAAATAATTTTGAGTTGATGCAGGATTATGCAAATGTATGCAGCTTGGAAACAGACCAATCAAATTCTACCTTGGCAGAATTTGATTGGTTCATTTTCAAACTGCATACAAAATGTGCATAATGTTGTTTCAACTCAAAATTACTTTCATCTCATTGACCATCGCTAATGCCCACTGACTGCAGAGCAGAGGCCATATTTGCGGTGATGGAGCCTTTCACTTCATGAGGTAATAAGGATGGTGTACTTTCCGCATGTGTGAAGGCTCTCATTCCCAGTGATCTGACTGGCTAATTCTTGCTCCACCTTATAAAACAACTCTATCCAGCTAAACACTTAATATGATGGAAGGTCACTCATGAAGGCGGAGCTAGCAGCCCTCTGAATGCAGTCTCTCAGGAACTTGCTGCAGATGTTGGAATATCTCTCTGGGTACCGTCTGTAATGGCAGACATGCTCAGACTCCTGAAAATCCAGACTTTCAGTGGGAAGGTGGCGGTAACGACGCGCGGCCACCATTTTCTCCACGTCCAGGTAAGAGATGATGTGGTCAGCACGGGAGTAGAGGTAAAGCTGTGGCCAGCGGGATGGGTCTTTAATCATGGCATCGTAGTGATTCTCATGCAGGAACCTGGTCATGGGATACAAGATAATTCGGAGAATGAACACCATAACTGCAAAGGCGGCCAGTGCCAGGTAACGCAGGAAGCGGTTGGTGTTGGCCGTGAGAATGGTATTCAGCGCTTTCACCGAACCAAACACGTTACGATTCCCTGGCGCGCTGTCAAAGATGGTGCCCACCACATGCAGCTCCCTCATGCGCTGGTGAGACCTCAGCAGTTCTACGATGTAGCGGTACAGCATAAACCCACCATTGCTGAAGACATGGAACACAATGGGATTTTTCTCAATTTCGTAATCAAACAGCAGATCGAGCAGCTTCTTCGCTTCGTCCCGTAGACTGCGGAGGCCAAAGGACTCCGCAAAGAAAATGGTCCTCCACGCGGCTGTGTGGCTGATCACAATGCAGCCCTGCAGGAAGAACACAGGAATCACAACATGCTCAAAACCAGAAGCTTAATAGGATACCACAGTCCAAACATTTCTTTTAAAGGATACATGAGGCAAATAAAATCAAATCAGATTTACTTACCTGGGGACTCCTCCAGAAGCCTATGTGTCCCTCGCCACAGCTCCGCTCTCAGCCAGTCTCCTGGGATCCCCTTGTTGTGGCCGCATGTTGAGCACGCGGACGCAATGCTCGTGGTTGCGCTCCTGTAACTTGGAGCATTCTGCACAGGCTCAGTACTTCTGCGCACAAAGCTCCTGGCCATGGGAGCGCAACTGGCCTGGCCACATGCTTGTGCATGCGCAGAAGCTACCAACCTGGATGGGTCGGCGGCCGCTACAAGGGGATCCCAGGAGATCGGAGCTGAGGAACACATAGGCATCTAAGGATTTATAGGCTTCTATTGTCTATATGTTTAGAGGGACCAAGCACAGGAACGGAGGTGTGTAAGAAGATTGGGGAAGCCTGGACTATGCTGGGGAAGCCTGGACTATCCAGGGGTTTCCCTCTATTTTTTTACCCACAGTTCAGGTATGCTTTAAAGGGAACCTAAACTGAGAAGGATATGGATTTTTCCTTTTAAAATAATACCAGTTGCATGACTCTCCTGCTGATCCTGTGTCTCTAATACTTTTAGCGACAGCCCCTCAACAAGCATGCAGATCAGGTGCTCTGACTGAAGTCAGACTGGATTAGCTGCATGCTTGTTTCAGGTGTGCGATTCAGCCACTGCTGGAGCCAAAGAGATCAGCAGGGCTGCCGGGCAACTGATATTGTTTAAAAGGAAACATCCATATCCCTCTCAGTTTAGGTTTTCTTTAAGTGGAATCCTGGAGGTCTCAAACAAAAAGCAAACTTGGACTAAATTTCTAAGGACCCGTTTCCATTAGAAGCGGTGCGGTTACATAGCCGCACCGCGGGTGTCCTGAAACCAATGCATGGCAATGGAACATTTTTTTTGCATTGCGTGCGGAGTGATCCAAGAATCTAAAGCATGCAAGTAGCGCTCCAGATCTCAAAGAAGTCCACAATCAAACCAATTCAATGTCCATTACGTGTCTGTCAAAGTCCCTTTAAACACGACACCTTGGATCATCTAGGTCTTCCTGTATAGACTCCGTTTAGGATCAACACGATATATAGATAAACAGAGAAAAAGGCATATAGTGTAACTCCGTTTAAACTTTCAGCATTACCACCACCACTTCAATATCCCAATGGACCGTGATGAAAAATAGCCTTAATACACCACTGGCCTTAAGTGAACGCTATGTGTGGCAGAAAACTAACACTGCACATCACTCTGAACACACCATCCCCACTGTCAAATATGGTGGTGGCAGCACCAGGGTGCATCTCTTCAGCAGGGACAGGGAAGCTGGTCAGAGTTGATGGGAAGATGGATGGAGCCAAATACAGGGCAAACTTGGAAGAAAACCTCTTGGAGACTGCAAAAGACTTGAGACTGGGGCGGAGGTTCACCTTCCAGCAGGACAATGACCCTTAACGTAAAGCCAGGGCAACAATGGAATGGTTTAAAACAAAACATATCTATGTGTTAGAATGGCCCAGTCCAGATCTAAATCCAATCGAGAAACTGTGGCAAGATCTGAAAACTGCTGTTCACAAACGCTGTCCATTAAATCTGACTGAGCTGGAGCTGTTTTGCAAAGAAGAATGGGCAAGGATTTCAGTCTCTAGATGTGCAAAGCTGGTTGAGACATACCCTAAAAGACTGGTAGCTGTAATTGCAGCAAAAGGTGGATCTACAAAGTATTGACTCAGGGGGCCGAATAATTACACACACCCCACTTTGCAGTTATTTATTTGTAAAAAATGTTTGGAATGATGTATGATTTTCGTTCCACTTCTCACATGTACACCACTTTGTATTGGTCTTTCACGTGGAATTCCAATAAAATTGATGAATGTTTGTGGCAGTAATGTGACAAAATGTGGAAAACTTCAAGGGGGCCGAATACTTTTGCAACCCACTGTATAGTATATAGATTGATAGTGTACTGGATAAAGGGAACCTAAACTGAAAAAAAGAAGTTTAACTTACCTGGGGCTTCATCCAGCCCTGTGCAGTCCTTCTGTGTCCGCGCCTTCCTTCTGCGACCCTCCAGCCAGCCACAGCGCCCCTCTATCAGCTGTATGCGCGGCTCCGGGACGAGTGCCACCTGATCACTCTCCCACCGACAGGAGTGTTCTGTACTTGCACAGTAAGCAAAAATTGGACACGGGTGCACAATCAAGAAAACATGGGTCCCGGGCCAGCACATACATACGATCCACTTCTCACATGTACACCACTTTGTATTGGTATTTCACGTGGAATTCCAATAAAATTGATGCATATGTGTGGGAGTAATGTGACAAAATGTGGAAAACTTCAAGGGGGCCGAATACTTTTGCAAGTGTGTGTGTGTGTGTGTGTGTGTGTGTGTGTGTGTGTGTGTGTGTGTGTGTGTGTGTGTGTGTGTGTGTGTGTGTGTGTGTGTGTGTGTGTGTGTGTGTGTGTGTGTGTGTGTGTGTGTGTGTGTGTGTGTGTGTGTGTGTGTGTGTGTGTGTGTGTGTGTGTGTGTGTGTGTGTGTGTGTGTGTGTGTGTGTGTGTGTGTGTGTGTGTGTGTGTGTGTGTGTGTGTGTGTGTGTGTGTGTGTGTATTATAAGAAAAAGAAAGAAAGAAAGAAAGAAAGAAAGAAAGAGACACACGGGATGCAAAAGTTTGGGCAACCTTGTTAATCGTCATGATTTTCCTGTATAAATCATTGCTTGTTATGATATAAAATGTTAGTTAAATATATCATATAGGAGACACACACAGTGATATTTGAGAAGTGAAATGAAGTTTAATGCATTTGCCTAATTTTATTTAAACAATCATTGCACACTTTCTGTAAATCCAATAATTTGGACACTGTTGTCATTTTATTGATTCCAAAACCTCTAGAACTAGTTATTGGAACTCAAATTGGCTTGGTAAGCTCAGTGACCCCTGACCTACATACACAGGTCAATCCAATTATGAAAAAGAGTATTTAAGGAGGTCAATTGTTTCCCTCCTCTTAATTTTCTCTGAAGAGTAGCAACATGGGGGTCTCAAAACAACTCTCAAATGACCTGAAGACAAAATTGTTCACCATCATGGTTTAGGGGAAGGATACAGAAAGCTGTATCAGAGATTTCAGCTGTCTGTTTCAACAGTTAGGAACATATTGAGGAAATAAAAAGACCACAGGTGTAGTTCAAGTTAAGGCTCGAAGTGGCAGACCAAAAGAAATTTTTGGATAAACAGAAGCGACAAATGGTGAGAACAGTCAGAGTCAACCCACAGACCAGAACCAAAGACCTACAACATCTTGCTGCAGATGGAGTCACTGTGCATTGTTCAACCATCCGGCGCACTTTACACAAGGAGATGCTGTGTGTGAGAGTGATGCAGAGGAAGCCCATAGCACAAACAGAGCCGTTTGAAGTATGCTAAAGCACATTTGGACAAGCCAGCTTCATTTTGGAATAAGGTGCTGTGGACTGATGAAACTAAAATTGAGTTATTTGGGCATAATAAGGGGCGTTATGCATGAAGGAAAAACAACACAGCATTCCAAGAAAAACACTTGCTACCTACAGTAAAATATGGTGGTGGTTCTATCATGCTGTGGGGCTGTGTGGCCAGTGCAGGGACTGGTAATCTTGTCAAAGTTGAGGGATGCATGGATTCCACTCAGTATCAGCAGATTCTGGAGACCAATGTCCAGGAATCAGTGACAAAGCTGAAGCTGCGCCGGGACTGGATCTTTCAACAAGACAACGACTCTAAACACTGTTCAAAACCCACTAAGGCATTCATGCAGAGGAACAAGTACAACGTTCTGGAATGGCCATCTCAGTCCCCAGACCAGAATATAATTGAAAATCTGTGGGGTGAGTTAAAGAGAGCTGTCCATGCTTGGATGATATATTTAACTGACATCTTTTTATTGCAACAACCAACGATTTATACAGGAAAAAATTATGACAATTAACAAGGTTGCCCAAACTTTCGCATCCCAGAGAGTGTGTGTGTGTGTGTGTGTATGCGTATATATATATATATATATATATATATATATATATATATATATATATATATATATATATATATATATATATATATATATATATATATATATATATATATATATATATATATATATATATATTATATATAATATTTTTTTTTTTTCTTCAATGTGCCATCTGAATTTATTCTTTGGAAGTAGATTTCTGCACAAGTGTTGGGAAATAAGTCTACAGTCATGATGCACTTTCCTTGTAGGGGAGGTTTACTGGCCTGATTGGTTACCACTCACCTGTTTATGGTAGATTTCACTGTACTTAGTCAGATGTTTCTCTTTACATCCTGCCCAGCCGAGAAGAAACACAACTGGCTCCCCCTCCTGGTCCCACTGAGCACCTGCAAGAGACATTAAAGATGGAGGGGGTCATGTAGACAAATCAAGAAAAATATTATTTATATTACTCATTTCTCCTGGCAGACTCAAAGTGCTTGAGCTGCAGCCACTAGGTGTGCTCAGTAGGCGTGTTAGGGAGTCTAGCCCAAGGACTCCTTACTGAAAACCTAAAAACAGACTAAACTAACCTAAAGCTAAGTACACACGAGATAAAATTCTTTGGAAAATGAAAGATCACAGTTTTCGCAATTGTATCACCTTCCATGAACTTTGAGAGCGTGCCTACAGTCTATTCTATTAAGCTGAGTACAGCCATCAGATAAAAATCTTTGCAAACTGGAGGAATTTTTCTGTCACAATAGGTTTGAAAGACTGATCTTCCTAAAGATGCTGCACACATGCAAAAGATCAGTTCCTGAAAAATACTTTCATAGTCTATGATATCTGGAGATCTCATACACACCTTAATGGACATTCATCTGCAGATCTGAAGATCCATCCTGGTGGTTCTGATCTACCGATGAATGTCCTATTAGGCTAGGTCCACACTAGACCCGGTTGCAGAACGCAATCTGTGGTCTGGGCTCCCGTTTTTAGAAACCTGAACGCAAACTGATCTGTGCTGCCCTTTTGCAGCATACGTTTTTGATCCATTTCTGTTTTTGTGTGTGTGCCAAAAACGGTTGGAGGGGGTAGCAGCCAGGATGGGGGGCTGTGGGCAAAGCAGCGGGGAGGGGGTCCCCCCCTTCACCTGGGCCCCGCCGTCCCCACTCCCCTTCCAGCTATGTGCCGCAAAAGTATAAGAGCGAGCGGGGAAGCAATTACCTTATACTTCCTCTGCTCGCCGTGACTCCCTGTAATGCCGCCCTCTAGTGTGTGTGTGGTGGTGGGGGGGGGGGGGGGGGAGGGGGCGCGGCATCGGTCATCACAATATCAAACGCTGCTTCCACCTTGCACCTCACCGCCCCTTTTCAAGCAAGATGTCTCCGTTAGATTCTGATTATGATCTGGCAGCCATGTTGTGCCATTGATCTCCAAATACAATTACAGAAAATTAGAAAGTAACCTAAACTGAAAAGGATGTGGATTTTTCCTCTTAAAATAATACCAGTTGCCTGATTCTCCTGCTGATCCTGTGTCTCTAATACTTTTAGCCACAGCCCCTCAACAAGCATGCAGATCAGGTGCTCTGACTGAAGTCAGACTGGATTAGCTGCATTGCTTGTTTCAGGTGTGTGATTCAGTCACTACTTTGGTCAATAAGATCAGCAGGGCTGCCAGGCAACTGGTATTGTTTAAAAGGAAACATCCATACCCCTCTCAGTTAAGGTTCCCTTTAATTAATAGTTTAGGTCAATGGGTATATAAATTCTGGCTGCCTAATCTTAGCAGAAAAGATATTGGTCAGCTCAAAAAATAAATAAATAAATCTGACAAGGCTTATTAACTCATTAGCAGCTTTAAATAAGTTATCTCATTTGAGATAGGTGAACTGCTTTTGACCCAAGTCGCGGAACTCGTGCTGTAAATTCTCAGAATGCTTTGATGTCTCTCTGCTAGCAGAAAATACAGAAACTGACAGCAGAAGTCCTCTGTCATTGTCTCACATTGCCCCTAGTGACAAGTGGCCATACATACACATTACAGCAGCACTATTTAGTAAGCAAGCAAATGTAACATAAATAAAAAAAAGTGCTAAAATAAATTATTTATATACATAAATAATATTGCTGCTAAAGGGTTAAAGTTTTTCTTGCTAACAATGGCAGTATGGTGGCATAGTGGTTAGCACTCTCGCTTTGCAATGGGACCGACTACGAGGACACTATCTGCACAGAGTCTGAATCTTCTCCCAGTTTCTGCGTGGGTTTCCTTTGGGCACTCTGGTTTCCTCCCTAATATTGGCCCTAGACTACAATGGAGATATGACTATAGTAGGAATTAGATTGACTATATACTCTGTAAATCACAGCGGAAGATGTCCGTCCTATATAAGAACTAAAAAAAAACTACTGTACATTGGGATCTGCCAGAAAGCTCAGCTCCTGAGACGGACACTGCTGTACCTAATGTGCATTTAGCAGGAAAGTCTTCAACCATCAATCAATAGCATAGAAACTCACTATCTCTATGGAGACTACCCCCTTGTGCACCCTGGAAGTACAGGAAGTAGTGTCCAGTCCTGGCAGCCATTTTCCTTTGTGTGGCAATGCAGAGGTGTACTGAAGCTGCAGGGTGAGGTTGGCTTAGAATTGAACTTTCAGCTCAAGGGAAATGGTGTCTTTTCTGCTGAAAATAATGCCATGGCACTTTGCCAGGAGTGGAGGAGATTTCACACATGGGAGGTTGAGAGGAAGCAAAATAGAGCAGTTTCTCAGCTTAAAACAGTAGGATTAGCCATACAATGCCAGGGAAGAAAAAACACATATATAAGTAGATAAATACTTAATCTACTTACATAACACATGTATTGTACTGTCCACCACGTTTTTGATTTCAGTGAATGTTATATAGTAAAAGAAGATAATTATGTTCCTGTTGGGGGCCATGTCTTTTGCCAACAGTTTAGGCTAAATCCTGATGTCATTTCTGCCCTTTATTTTTTTTTCTTTTCTCCTCCAATCGCTGAGTCCCCTCAGCCTTGCTTGTAAACACAAGTGAGCAGGGGAACATGTTTCAGATGAGCAGCTAGGCAGGGAAAAAAATGGAAGAGGAGAAATATATTATAGATAACCCCCAGCATATTATAGAGAACCCCCAGCATGCAACTGTTTGGCACTGACTACTAAAGCGCCAGGGCTCCTTAAGTAAGTGATAACTCCAAATCATAACAGCAGAAAAAGTTTTGAAAGTTTTAAATGCAGGATTAGCATCTTTATCACTAAATACACTCAGACCAGTTGCTGTTTAAATTTGATTTTTATGGTGACAATCCCGCTTTAAAGGATACCCAAAGTGAAATGTGACATAATGAGATAGACATGTGTAAGTACAGTGCCTAGCACACAAATAACTATGCTGTGTTCCTTTTTTTCCTTTCTCTGCCTGAAAGAGTTAAATATCAGGTATGTAAGTGGCTGACTCAGTCCTAACTCAGTCCTGACTGAGACAGGAAGTGACTACAGTGTGACCCTCACTGATAAGAAATTCCCCTTTTTTACCTCTTTCTTGCTCTCAGAAGCCAATTTCTGCTAGGAAAGTGTTTTATAGTTATTTGTGTACTAGGCACTGTACAAAAACATGTCTATCTCATTATGTCACATTTCAGTTCAGGTATCCTTTAAGGCCTTTTTCAGTGGGACGTCGCGTTTGATGCGACGTTAAGGTCGCATAACGTGCCCCTTCAATGCAACGCATTGAAAGACTATAACTTGGACGTTATAGTACATACTTTAGCCCTGCGTTTGGTGCGCTGTTTTCATCGCACAGTGATGGAATGAAAATGTGCAACACACATAACGTAGCAAATGCATTGCTAAACGCACAGCATGAAGCACTTTCTAAATATTGCTACACGTTACACACAACGCAGCTTGTGCACTGTGAATGTCGCACAGACTTTGTATTGCTGTGCATTAATCTGCATTATAAATTTTTCGAATGTGCGACTTTAACGTCGCACTGTGAAAGAGGCCTGAAAGCTGTAATGTATGTCATCAAAGCCTAAAGAAACAAACACACATGCGATAACAGTCAGCTAAAATGGCCGATAATGACCGTTTCAGCTTACGATCGTTATGAGTGTACAGCAGTCACTGATCAATATTGCTCAAACATCATTAAGGATCTGGCCTGTCGGATCATTAAGGACAACTAAGCACAGATTTATTTTATTTTTTTTACATTGAACCTCCCTGAAACATAACAGTATTCCGGGGGTGGGGGAATTAGGGGGTGCTGCTCGTGTAGCCCCCCATGCCTGCCACCAGCTGCACTTCAAAAGGGCCTGCGTCTTTAACAGGGATGAGTTTCTACAAGAGCAGCCCCCATAGGTAACCAATCGCGGTCCTCCTAACACCAATGCCCCCCACCACCACATTCACTGTTGTGTAAAAAAAAATAATTCTGTGCTCAGTCTCCGATGACCAAGCATTACAGATCAACCTATTGCAGTCCTCCCTCTAGCCCACTCTATAGCAACTGAACACACGCTAGCCTCAAGGCTAAGGATGTCTGTACAGCATCATTCCGCAAATTGTCGCCTGAGTGATTGCTTCCCAATGCCCCAATGGGCAACAATTCTCGCATGTGTGTACTTAACTTACAAACACAGCTGCTTCAAAGCAATAAGCAGAGCCTGCATATGTAATAAGCAAATATAATATATACAACTCAGAACTGCATATGATCACAGCTATACATTCATAGAAAACATAAACTGAAAAGATCGTTTGGATTAGATTAAGTTGACCATGTTCATATCCAAAACAAGACTCCAGTTAGCCTGTGTTACAACGTCGCAACGGGACATGACGTCACACGTAACGGGACATCCCCCGGTCTGTGTGGTAACACGTCAGTTGTGGACCCCGACTCCCAGCACCCCGGGGTCTCACCTGGCAGGCCTGTGGCCGCGGGCAGTAGGATAGTGTAGTCCAGGTCGCTGTCCCCCATGCTCTCCTATCACCCCGCCCCAACTTTGCTCTCTGACTTCGGACCAATCGCTTAATTGCAAAACAATCAGCTGATTCAGCACCGCCCACCCTATTAACCTCAGAGTCCCTGGTTACCGTGTCCTAGCAACGTGACCGCTTCCTGAACCCGGAATATCCCGCCTTGTGAGCGCCAGACTGCGATCTGATTGGCGGGCAGCCGGGAGACCGCGAATTTGATTGGGCAGCATCCATTGTTGATAAATCTCTGAAAGAGTGTCGGAGGTCCGGTGAGTATATCGGGGTGATGACTGAGGAGATTGGGGGTGTTCGTGGAACAGCTGCTGGCTGAACTTATTAGTTAACCATAAGATGCCCACTCATTATACAATCTTGATTGTACGATTTTACAACATCTCTGTAATGTAAGGTTTTACCTAAAGTATTCATTCAACCTTTGTTCACATCTAAAAGCGAAATCGGAAACGCCAGCTTACCTGTGCACAGCGCTTTTAAAAGCGCTTTTGCTGAGCGTTTTGTTTTTTTACTTCCTGACAGGAAATCAGAGAGTGAACTATTTGACCTGGAAAAGAATAAATACAATATATTTATTCTTAAAAGCGTGAACGCACTCGCCGCACAAAGCTATTTTGTGAGCGTTTCGCATTTTCCCTATACCTTCCATTGTAGCAAAATCGCCCTAAAAATGGTACATGCAGCGCTTTTTCTGAGCGGAAAGCTGACGAAACACTCAAATATGAATGGTCCCATAAGGATTCATTGCACTAGCGATTGATAGGGTTTTTTTTCAAATCGCCGACGCTAAAAAAAAAAAACGCAAAACGCCTTGTTTAACAGACATTCATCTGCAGATCAGATCCACCAGGATGGATCTTCAGATCTGCAGATGATTGTCAGATATGCAGATGAATGTCTGTTAAAGAAAATCTGTAACGAAAACATCTCCCCTAGGGGGTACTCACCTCAGTTGGGGGAAGCCTCTGGATCCTATTGAGGCTTCCTCCGTCCTCCTCGGTCCCACGATGGCAGCGACAATCCTCCCGGAGCGGCGGCGATGTAAATATTTACTTTTTGGCTCCAGTGCAGGCGCAGTATCCACTCCTTCCCACGGAGATAGGCGGAAATAGCCGATCTCCGTCGGGCCGCTCTACTGCGCAGGCGCAAGTCTCCTGCGCAGTAGAGCGGACCCGTCGGAGATTGGCTATTTCTGCCTATCTCCATCAGAAGAGCCGAAACAGCGCCCCCCCCCCCCCCCCCCCCCCCCCCCCCCTTGAAGCCTGGAAAGGTAAATATTGAACAGGTTGTCGGATCTGTCGGGCCGGCTTAGAAGGGCTGCAGCGAGACCCCCGTGGGACAGAGGAGGACGGGGGAAGCTTCATTAGGATCCAGAGGCTTCCCCTTCCTGAGGTGAGTACCCCCTAGGGGACGTTTTTCTTGTTACAGTATCTCTTTAAACAAGGTGTGTATGAGGATCTGCAGATATCATAGACTATGAATGCGTTTTACAGGAATGGATCTTTTGTAGGAACAGATCTTTTGCAGATACTGATCTTTTGAATGTGTACAGCATCTTTGTGTGCTGGATCTTGCAAAGATTTTTTTCTGATGGGGAGTTCAGCTCCATAGAATAGACTGTGTAGTGTATGGCTTTCATACTACTTGGAAGGTGGTAAAATTGGTCTAAGATCATTCAATAATCTTTCAAGTGTGTACACACCATTAGGGAGGGGGGCAGAAAAATTATGGGAATAAAGTCTGCATTGTCTTCCTGGAGTGTCTCTCCTGCCCTTGCACATAATGTCATTGCTCCTGTGCAATCGGTGGGGCTACCCGGCATGTAGGTAAAAACTTTATTCTAAACACTGCAAGTGCCCGCAAGATCCCTGAAAAATCACTTTTGAACAGCAATCCAAATGCAATTTTGTAGCTTTCTTATACTTTGTATTGGATCACAATTGCTCCAAAAATGCTACAGCACCTGCGATTGCAATCACTCCTGTGGGAATGCGGCCATTTAATTTTGTTAGCCTACCGCTTTTGGAATCACCGGCAATTGCATGGCTAAGCGCTTTAGTGGGCCATAGACCTTAAAGGTGACCTTGAGGTGAAATAAGCATATAAAGCTTTACTTACCTGGGCTTCTTCCAGCCCCTAGAAGTCTCTCTGGTCCCTCGATGCAGTTCTGTCTTCCTCCAGGGTCATCCCCGTAGTTATTGCAGAACCACACTTCTGTGCAGGTGCGCGCGCCTCTTGTGATCGCGCGCACAGAATTGTTCATCTGCTAATTAACTGTTCCTCCGAGTGATCATTGTGTATGTAACTTAAAGTAAATGTGTAAGTAAAAAAGTGCTCCTATGGGTTACATACCTCGGGAGGGAGAAGCCTCTGGATCCTAATGAGGCTTCCCTCGTCCTCTGCCTTGAAAATCGGACGACAAGCTAAGGCTTTAGCCCATGGTAATATATACCAATATGCGGTCCTGCACAGGCGCAGTACAAGTTTCTTCTCGGGCTCTGGCGGAAAAAGCCAGGCCTGATCACTGCTCCGGACCCAATCAGGCTCAACTATTTCTACCAGAGCTGGATGGGAAGCTTGTACTACGCCTGTGCAGGTATTGGTAAATACTGCGCTGCCCATTGGTAAATACTGCGCTGGGGGCTGCCAGCGCTGGATCCCTGAGGCTGAAAAGGAGTAGGGAATCCTCATTAGGATCCAGAGGCTTCCCCCTCCTTAGGTAAGTACCCTATAGGGGCACTTTTTTTCATTACAGGTGTTCTTTAAAACCTGGTACACACATTCACGTTTGGTTGACTACCCAATTTAACCAACGCCATGTAGTATGAGGGCCAAAAGTTTTTGAGCAAATTGTGCAAGCTCTCATACATCTTGGAAGTGGTAAAACTAGCCAATTATTGACCAATCAAAATTGGATGTGTGTACCAGGCATACCACTTACATGCAGTAGGAGAGCTTACCTACTACACTGTTCATAGTTTTCAAAGTCTGTTGTCCCTGGAGGACAACTGGAGGTGGAAAAATTGGCAAGTAACTGGCCAATCAAAATTGGATGTGTGTATGCACCCTTACGCCTGTGAAAATGAAGCCTTTGTGTCCTCTAGTACCGGGCCTACATCTTCCTCAGCCACAATCACACATAATGATGCATGAGAGGGATGTTGTCAGAAACATGTGACAAGGAGCTTGCAGTGCCTTGCAGAAGAACTGAGAATAGCCTGCTGACTGGTTACCTATAGTAAGAGGGATGTGGAAGCTGACATTTTTATTTCCATATAAAATTACAACTTGTGCAATTCCTCCTCTAATCAGAGGCGTAGCTAAGGTTTTCAGCGCCCCATCTGGACAAAATGGGCGTGGCCACACATCAGAATGTGGATGTGGTCATGGGTGTAGTCAAATGTTTTTTTTGGATACCCAGATGTGTCCCCTTTAAATAGCCAAATTTGCCCCCTTTAGATAGCCAGATGTGTCCCGCTTTAGATAGCCAGATGTGCCCCCCTTTTAGATAGCCAGATGCACCCCCTATACTTAGCCAGATGCACCCCACTTTTTCTGCCGCTGTTAACGCTTCTGCACTCCTCTGCAGAGGGAGAGAGAGAGAGGGAGGAGCACTTCGGGCAGCCAGCAAGCCGCCTATCACGCATGTGGGGGTGCAGCAGCCGTGCTGAGCGCCCTCACAGTGCTGCGCCCAGGACATATGTCCCCCCTTGCCTACCCATAGCTACGCCTCTGCCTCTATTGTACTTGGAGTTCCAGTAGAAATATACAGATCAAATAGTCTGCTTCTAGCCTGACTTCTCTGTTGCAGAGGTAACTCAGGCAATACTGAACCCAAAAGACTAGAGATGGTTAATGAGATGGAAATAAAGCCTGGTACACACTTTCAATTATGATTAGCCACACCTACACAATGCTCATAGTATTCAAATCTGTTTACCCTCATACTACATGGAGTTAGTAAAAATTGGCAATCAAAATTGAAGTTGTGTACCAGGCTTAATTGTAGCTTGCATGCAAATACAATCCACATTTTATGGAGTTTAGAATTCAGCTAATCAAATGCACTATGTGCCAATTTTCATTACATCAATTGCAACTACATTCAATCAAGTCCAGTCTTGTACACTGGCCAGATGGTTCTCAGCCAAGGTAACTGGTCAGGGCTATCACTTCCAAGGATCTAGCATGTGTACAGCGCTACCTCAGCCTGCCACACAGTGGCTTGATGCTGCTCTACATCAGGGGTGTCAAATGCAAATACAAAGTGGGCCAACATTGAACACTGGGACCAAGTTGCCGGCCAGTCTCAATGTCTAGTGGCCTCCTCCCTCCCTTATAAGTTCCCTGGTGTCTAATGGCCCTCCTCCCTCCCCTATACAGTTCCCTGGTGTTTAATGCCTCCTCCCTCCCCTATACAGTTCCCTGGTGTTTAATGCTTCCTCCCTCCCCTATACAGTTCCCTGGTGTTTAATGCTTCCTCCCTCCCCTATACAGTTCCCTGGTGTCTAATGGCCCTCCTCCCTCCCCTATACAGTTCCCTGGTGTTTAATGCCTCCTCCCTCCCCTATACAGTTCCCTGGTGTTTAATGCTTCCTCCCTCCCCTATACAGTTCCCTGTTGTATAGTAGCCTCCACCCTCCCCTATAAAGATCCCTGGTGTCTAGTGCTTTTCCGATCCCTCCCCCATATGACTTGTCTGGTGATCTAGGGCTTCACCTCCAATATAGATTCTCTGGTGGTCTAGAGTGGGCCAAACATAATGCAAAGTGGGGAAACCAAATTTGATAGCCCCGAGGGCCATATTTTGACATGTATACTCTAGATCCTTAAAAGTATTACAAAACTTTACTCTGTGCAAAATGATATTAACAGGCATTTTTGTCTCTCCTCCAGGTCCACCAGTAGCTGTCACCAACATGTCCTCTGTCAAGGAACAAGAGTCAGTTGGTCGCCTTATGGGATTCTTCAAGGAGTGGGACAATGGCAATAAGGCCACCCGCTGCCGCATTCTGAACAATTTTATTGATTGCAATCAGGGGAAGACAGGACCCGAGCTGGAGCAAGAATTCTCCCAGGGAGCCAGTTTGTTCCTGGCACGACTAACAACATGGCTTAGACTCTCGTATCCTTGGATGAATGATGAATGTTCCTAACTCCTTCAAGGGATTTGTCTGGTCATCAGTAAATGCTGTACTCTGTGCACTGGGTAGAATTCTCAGTATCAATTCCTACACATTATGTCTGGGAACTGCTCAGCACTGCTTCTCTAGTTCTGTATACAGGCTCTAATCACTGC
This sequence comes from Hyperolius riggenbachi, assembly GCF_040937935.1. Classification (NCBI taxonomy): domain Eukaryota; kingdom Metazoa; phylum Chordata; class Amphibia; order Anura; family Hyperoliidae; genus Hyperolius; species Hyperolius riggenbachi. The sequence continues at coordinate 75,154,018 of NC_090651.1, read as the reverse complement.
TTAAACTGTATGTATAGACACTGCCCAGTACTACTTCTCTAATTCTGTACACTAGTTACAAGTCTCAGTATTACCACCCGACTCACCACCCGACGGAGGAAGATGGATCCAGCGATGTGCCCCTGACAAAAAGCGTTCTATATCCATCTTCTGGCTGTCGGGTATGCATGACGACGTCCGCAAATGGGAAGCCAAGTGATCACGGTACTTTGCGCTGAGTAATCGAGGATCTTAAAGATCCAATCTGCCATGATGGTCGTTATTGCTACGCGACGCTAAATGACGTTCTTGTGATCGCGCACCTGTACCCATGTCGTAAGGTCGCGGAAACTATCGCTCGTAGCTCAAAGTATTGCCAGTCGACGGAAAAAGTTGTCGGGAAAATCCTGTTGTGGGTGTGGGCCTTTATAGTACATGTATGGACATTGCACAGTACTGCTTATTTTGTTCTGTATGCTGCATGTAATTCTCAGTATGATTTCTTATACTCTGTGTATTGGGATTGGCTGCACAGTACTACTTCTCTTGTTCTGTATGCTGAATGTAATTCTCAGTATCATTTCTTATACTCTGTGTATAGGGATTGGCTGCACAGTACTACTTCTCTTGTTCTGTATGCTGAATGTAATTCTCAGTATGATTTCTTATACTCTGTGTATTGGGATTGGCTGCACAGTACTACTTCTCTTGTTCTGTATGCTGAATGTAATTCTCAGTATCATTTCTTATACTCTGTGTATAGGGATTGGCTGCACAGTACTACTTCTCTTGTTCTGTATGCTGAATGTAATTCTCAGTATCATTTCTTATACTCTGTGTATAGGGATTGGCTGCACAGTACAACTTCTCTTGTTCTGTATGCTGAATGTAATTCTAAGTATGATTTCTTATACTCTGTGTATTGGGATTGGCTGCACAGTACTGCTTCTGTGTTCTGTAACTTCAATGTATTTCACAGTATCATTTCTTATACTGTATGTGTTGGGACTGAATGCACAGTACTGCTTCTTGTGTTCTGAAAGCTGCATGTAATTCTCAGTAGCACTCTTATACTCATGTATAAAATATACCTATTAGGACTGGCTGCACAGTAATGCTTTTCTAATTGTGTACGCTGGGTGTAATTCTCAGTATTATTTCTTGTAGCAGTAGCCAATATTACCCACCCTGATTCAAAACATCTATCATTTATGTTTGTATGGACACTGCACAGTACCACTTCTCTTGTTCTGTACGCTGGCTGCAATTCCCCTTACCTTTTCTTATACTGCATGAATGGACACTGCACAGTACCACTTCTCTTGTTTTGTACGCTGGCTGCAATTCCCCTTTCCTTTTCTTATACTGCATGAATGGACATAGCACAGTACCACTTCTCTTGTTCTGTACGCTGGCTGCAATTCCCCTTACCTTTTCTTATACTGCATGAATGGACACTGCACAGTACCACTTCTCTTGTTTTGTACGCTGGCTGCAATTTCCCTTTCCTTTTCTTATACTGCATGAATGGACATAGCACAGTACCACTTCTCTTGTTCTGTACACTGGCTGCAATTCCCCTAATCTTTTCTTATACTGCTTGGATGGGCACTGCACAGTACCACTTCTCTTGTTCTGGTCACTGGCTGCAATTCCCCTAATCTTTTCTTATACTGCATGAATGGACATAGCACAGTACTACTTCTCTTGTTCTTTGCACTGGCTGTAAATCCCCTTATCTTGTCATATACTGAATGCATGGGCACTGCACAGTACCACTTCTCTTGTCCTTGTAATCCTCAGCATCTCCTACTGCTTAGTATGTATGGACATGGCAGTCTGAGGTTGGTGCTGTACAATACACATTCATACCATGGATTTCCTAAGCTGCTCCTCAGGTACATGTTCGGGACGTGTCTGAAGGAAATTCTACAGTCAATATCTATATTCCTGTCAGCTGCCAGCAGGTAGAATGGCTTTCTTTTCCATGCCTTCAAGTCTTTATAACATGGTCATATGTAAAACTGTATTTATAATAAGACAGAGACGGGCCTGTGAAATATCTTGGCCAGAGCTGTGGAAGCCACAGCATGGAATTCAGAGCTGATGCCCTCACAGTGGATCCAGTTGTTGGAGGACACAAGCAGCTGTTTGTTGTTCCTTGTGTCTTTCTTGGCTCCGTTAGTTAGTTAGTTTGAGGCTACGGTTCTGGGTCACTGACATCCTGTTACTGTATACAGTACTGCAGAAAGTGCTACTTGGAATACAGCAGTGCTTAGTGTGATTTGCCTTCTTAAAACAGAAGGTATTTGCGATAATTCAGCTTTAAAGGATACCCGAAGTGACATGATGAGATAGACATGTGTATGTACAGTGCTTAGCACACAAATAACTATGCTGTGTTCCTTTTTTTCTTTCTCTGTCTGAAAGAGTTAAATATCAGGTATGTAAGTGGCTGACTCAGTCCTGACTCAGACAGGAAGTGACTACAGTGTGACCCTCACTGATAAGAAATTCCAACTATAAAACACTTTCCTAGCAGAAAATGGCTTCTGAGAGCAAGTAAGAGATAAAAAGGGGAATTTCTTATCAGTGAGGCTCACACTGTAGTCACTTCCTGTCTGAGTCAGGACTGAGTCAGCCACTTACATACCTGATATTTAACTATTTAAGCAGAGAAAGAAAAAAAGGAACACAGCATAGGTAATTGTGTGCTAGGCACTGTACATACCCATGTCTATCTCATCATGTCACATGTCACTTCGGGTATCCTTTAAAGCCCTTAATAAACAAAAAACCTATTTGTGCGCTCCTCACGATTAGTGTGACTGCAAAGATTAAAACTTTTCCTGGATCGCACCTGAAAAAAGTGTGTGTGCCACTCTACAAGAAATATAAAAGTTGGACAGGGCGCTCTACAGTAGACAATTAGGGCTATCGTCGACCTTCAAATGAACAATATCAAACATAATAAACATAAATTAGACATAAATTAGACATGACAGTGACCATATCTTAATGGCCATATAATAATGTCCCTGATGTTAGAGTCAAATAACAGTCCACAGGTTTCTTCCTCCGGACCTTTTTAGTACATAGATAATTTTCAACAGTTCCTGAGTGTTATAGTAACAGTATACGCTCACCAGATTCCACAGCTGCCCTTCTCAGGATCAGCAAACACGCTTCTGGACCAAGCCAGTATTATCTCGATGTCCCAGCCTTTTCCTCCTCAGTAAGCCATGCAGACATAGGAGATAAAAAAACTCCAATAGTGTGATACTGTATACTTTAAATCTACTCCAATGCACCAGTGCACCCAAAGGTATAATATCAGCACCCTGTGCTTCACTGTGCTCCACCACCAGTTAATCAATAAAGCCTCTCACCACATGAACTGGCTGACCCAGCACAGACCAGCATCAATCACTTTTGCCGCTTGCATCAAACTTATATTTCCGTTGACAGCTTTCCTGGAACTCAAACAGGGCCATACATAGTGTAAAATCTTCTTTTATTAAAATGATTAAAACGTAGTGCACTTACAATGTAGTAGAATCAAAATGCGCATATAAAATCCTTATGAGCTCTTCCAGCGTCCCTCGCTCCTTAGGCCACGCCCAACTAGTTTCGTCCTATGCGGTGTTTTTACAATTCAATTCTCAATATAAACAGGTTGAAAGAATATATAAAAAACATTGGGGTCTACTAAGGAACGACCCCGTTCTGGGGAAAACAATCCCAGAACGACCGAAATTTATTTATCGGCGAGCGCAGAATCTGCAGCAAAGACTGGTTAAAACTTTTGTGGAGGGTCCCAAGACAAACAACAAAACAGATGCATGGGGGAATGTAGGGTTTTACCCCTGTCGACAATGCACCACGTGTGAAGTAGCACAGGGAGTAAAAATGAAAGAAATAGTTTCAAATAGTTTCAAACCAAACAGGGAGAAGCTATAAAATAGATGAATTTATCCACTGCTGCAGCACACATGTGGTCTACCTGCTATGGTGCCCATGTGGGCTGCAGTATGTGGGGAGGACAAAGAGAGCCCTTAAAAAGCGTATAGGTGAACATATCGCCAATATAAAAAGAGGTTTTGAGGCACACAGTGTGTCAAAACACTTCCGAGAAAAACATGAACGTGACCCTACACTATTAAAATTCTGTGGGATACAAAAGTTGACAACAAAGTGGCGAGGATGTCACAAAATCAGAGAAATCTCACGAATGGAAACAAGGTGGATCTACGAGTTGCAGACAATGGTGCCAGGGGGATTAAATGTCGAGCTAGACATAAATTGCTTCATTGCTGATGACTAGAAACTGCGGTGATGTATCATCCACAGCTGTGCCCAAGCGCTATCTGCAATGTGTGTTGGGATGGCGGGATTTTGGAGTACAGTTGTGGAATGACCACACATGCTGCAGATGTCTGTATGTAGATGAAGGAGGGATTCTATTGAATGCAGATGTACCTGAGAGGATGCTTTAACAAGTAGGCCGGCAATTAGTGTATAATGAGGCTGTGGGAAAGGGATGTAATATGGTTCTGCTAGTATAACATATAAGGATGTGGAAAAAACTATGGCAGACATCTGCGCATGTGTGGCAAGCATGCCCGAAATGTGTGCGAAATGTATGCAGAAGGGGAGACAATGTTGACATTGGATGGGAAGGAATGTGTGTGAACACTGATTCAAGTTGCTGTAAAATGGGGTTCAGCAGGGTTCATGAATCATGCAGTCGGATTGCTGGGGGTGTTACGACTACCGTTCTAAATATGTGGGTGCTAAATCTAGTTGTTTTTCATTTTATTATTTTATTAATTGATCATCATTTTTAGGTATTAACTATATGTAAAGCGGAAACTCATTCTGAGAAGTTCAGAAGCATGGGTTTGAGGAGATCGTAACTCTGGGCCACCATAAACATGAGGAAAGATGGGTAATGTAGTTTAACATGGGCGGAAGCTGCCTAATGTGCATTGCCTTCCGTGTGGAACACGGAAGATCACACGGTGTTTATTTTAGATGGATTGCCCAATCAGGTTAAGGCAGGGGAGGCAGAGTAGCATCATGGGAGATGTAGTTTAGGTGGATAGAGGCCCTAGCCTATGATGAGCCCGCTTTATGTGAGGGGGTGGAGCGTTAGGATTCTCAGCCTATTGCGGAGGCTGAGGCAGAGATGAGTGAACTACGCTGAGCGCCGTTGCTGAACATGTGACCTGGGAGTAAGTACTTAGCGTCCTCTCGCTCCTATTGGCCCTAGCCCCTGATGAGTCATAGGACGAAACTAGTTGGGCGTGGCCTAAGGAGCGAGGGACGCTGGAAGAGCTCATAAGGATTTTATATGCGCATTTTGATTCTACTACATTGTAAGTGCACTACGTTTTAATCATTTTAATAAAAGAAGATTTTACACTATGTATGGCCCTGTTTGAGTTCCAGGAAAGCTGTCAACGGAAATATAAGTTTGATGCAAGCGGCAAAAGTGATTGATGCTGGTCTGTGCTGGGTCAGCCAGTTCATGTGGTGAGAGGCTTTATTGATTAACTGGTGGTGGAGCACAGTGAAGCACAGGGTGCTGATATTATACCTTTGGGTGCACTGGTGCATTGGAGTAGATTTAAAGTATACAGTATCACACTATTGGAGTTTTTTTATCTCCTATGTCTGCATGGCTTACTGAGGAGGAAAAGGCTGGGACATCGAGATAATACTGGCTTGGTCCAGAAGCGTGTTTGCTGATCCTGAGAAGGGCAGCTGTGGAATCTGGTGAGCGTATACTGTTACTATAACACTCAGGAACTGTTGAAAATTATCTATGTACTAAAAAGGTCCGGAGGAAGAAACCTGTGGACTGTTATTTGACTCTAACATCAGGGACATTATTATATGGCCATTAAGATATGGTCACTGTCATGTCTAATTTATGTCTAATTTATGTTTATTATGTTTGATATTGTTCATTTGAAGGTCGACGATAGCCCTAATTGTCTACTGTAGAGCGCCCTGTCCAACTTTTATATCCTTTAAAGCCATTGTTACCCGATCTAAAAAAACAAAAGTTAGATACTCACCTAAGGAGAGGGAAGGCTCTGGTCCTAATGAGCCTTCTCTCTCCTCTCCCGGTGCCCTCTGTGCTGCGCTGGCTCCCCCGTTCCAATCCCCCGCCGCGGGGGACTTGGAATCCTTGGGCTCCTCGGGCTCCCGAAGACAGACGGCTCCATACTGCGCACACGCGAGTGCGTCATAGAGGGCGCTCGCGCAGTATGGAGCGGCCCGTCTTCGGGAGCCCGAGTGCTCCCTAAGACTTCCGAAACCTCCCTTCAGCGGCGGAAGTGGCAGTATTTGACCGAACTGGTCGAATGCTGCTACGGGGGATTATGAGTGGGACCAGGCACCGGGAGAGGATCGGGAAGTCTCATTAGGACTCAGAGCCTTCCCTCTCCTTAGGTGAGTATCTGACTTTTGTTTTTTTAGATCGGGTAACATTGACTTTAAGTGAATAATATGCTGCGTAATATGTTGGCACTTTATAAATACAATAAATAAATAAAATAAATAAGTGAACATCTTTGGTTACCCACAATGCACCGCAACTGAATATGCAAATGATATCTTTATGCCCCTGAAGCCAGACTTACAACCATAACGGTTGGTGTATAGCAAGCCTATAGCTTTAACATTTACAGAGCCACATCAACCCCACATGCAGACAGCTTGTTTCAGACTTTTGGTCCTCCTCAGTGCATATCTCTTTATGCCCCTGAAGCCAGGCTTACATCCAGAATGGCTGAACAGGCAGTCTGCATGTGGGGTTTGTGTGGCTCTGTAAAGTTTAAAGCTATACTGTAGGCTTTTTTTTTTTTTAATAGCGTACAGTTCAGGTACAGCACTGTTAATGTGCTTCTCTGTCCACATTTCTGTGCAGCATGGATGATACTGAAGCGTTGCAGCCATGCACAAGCAAGTCACACATGATAGGCAATTCCCTCAGTAATTAGGCAACAGCTTTTACAGGAAGCATAGGTCTCACCAGTTAATGCAGGTACAGTACTGATAATGTGGGCAGCACGGTGGCGTAGTGGTTAGCGCTCTTTCCTTGCAAGCGCTGGGTCCCCGGTTCAAATCCCAGCCAGGTTAACATCTGCAAGGAGTTTGTATGTTCTCCCCGTGTCTGCGTGGGTTTCCTCCGGGTACTCCGGTTTCCTCCCACATCCCCAAAAACATACAGGTAGGTTAATTGGCTTCCTCCCAAAAAAAAAAAAAAAATTGGCCCTAGACTACGATACATACACTATACAATATAGACATATGCCTATAGTAGGGATTAGATTGTGAGCCCCTCTGAGGGACAGTTAGTGACAAGACAATATATACTCTGTACAGCGCTGCGGAAGATGTCAGCGCTATATAAATACTAAATAATAATAATAATGTGCTTCTCTGCCGACACTTCTGTGCTGCCTGGATGATACTGTACCATTGCAGCCATGCACAAACAAGTCACACATGATAGGCAATTCCCTCAGTAATCAAACAACAGCTTGCACAGAAAGCACAGGTCTCATCTGTAGATGCAGCTTGCAGTATTTAGCCCATGCACCAGCTGGTGCTTTTGGGGTAATTCATGTTATCCCAGAGTAGTGTGCAGATAGATAGCAGGCTACCAGTGGCTGCCAGCCCCCCAACGATGGCTCATGGGTCTTCGACTGGTGTACATGTAATTAAGGTGGCAGGAAATGTGGGTGCAGGGTGAATCCGGAAAACGTCTCACCCTGCATTACTATTCCCCCTCCAGGCCACCATTGAGTTGGGGGTAAGATACAATTTGGCTTCCAGCTATTGATGGAGATCGTATTATGCTGTTTAAATCATAATTTGGGTGCCATCTCTTGCAATGGAAAAGTCACATCTGGTAATACGTTCGTCAAAACGCACAAAACCACACTGCCATTTATTTGTAACAGAGGCATAACGTGCACAGCTTGGCTCGTGTTCTTCCAACAGAATCCAATGCACCACAGTAGCAGCGCACAAATGTGGATGCACTCATTGCCACATCACCGCGCAGTTATTTTTTCCATTGCAATGCAATTAGTGTAGTGTGCACAAAGCGTGACCAAGAATTGAACTTCATCCCAATCAGTAGCTGATACCCCCTTTTACATGAGAACTCTATTCCTTTTCAAAAATGGATCATCAGGGGGCTCTGTATGGCTGATATTGTGGTGAAACCCCTCCCACAGGAAACTGTGAGGACCAGGATCCTGGCAGTTTTCTGTCTGTGAACCTCGTTGCATTGTAGGTAATAACAGCTGTTTTACTGTGTACAGCTGTTTCCAGCTGCCAAAAGAGCAAGCAGCATCTCCTTCCAGTGACATCACCTGCCAGCAGTAAAGATGTCGCCATGTGATAAATTTCAGAATGTAAATCAGGGACAGGAAAGATTTTACAATGGGCAAACAGTGACTTAATCATTTATACATAATTATTGTAAAAGCACTTTTTTATTACATTATTTTCACTGGAGTTCCTCTTAGAGGCCCAGTGCACACCAAAACCTCTAGCAGATCTGCAAATTGCTTGAGGTTTTTGAAGCAGATTTCAGAGCGATTCTAGGCATGTTTTCTAAACATGCCTAGCGGTTTTTGGAGCATTTTTGTGTAGCAGAGTTAAAATATTGTTACAGTAAAGCTGTTACTAAACAGCTACTGTAACAAAAATGCCCGAAAAAACGCTCTGATCTAGCGTTTTTCAGCGCTGTTTTCCACTTTCCTATACTTTAACATTGAGGCAGAAACGCCCCAGAAATCTAAAAAATGCTGCAGCCCCCTAGTTTGCGTTTGTGGAAAAAACGAGCCGCTCTGGTGTGCACCAGCCCATTCACTTTCATTAGCCAAGCGGTTTTCCCCCTGCAAGTGTTTTAAAAACGCGTCAGAACCGCTCTGGTGTGCACCAGTCCTAAGAGAAGCTTTCTTTCATTGAGTGCACTCTTAATGGGATTCTAAGGCCATGTTATGATTTTGGCCACACTTTGTTGGTCTTACCTATGCCTTTTTTATCTCTTATATCCTCTTTTGTGCAGTGGTCGCTATAAGGTGGAGTTTGTGGAGGTCGGCGGGATTCTGACGCTTCTGGAGATTTTGGGCTTGAATCAGATAAATGAGCAAAATAAAGTGGAAGCTCTGAAAGTTCTGCAAATACTAGCCCGAGCCGGACGCAAATACAAAGAACTGATCTGTGAGAGCTATGGTGAGTGGCCGGTAAAGCAGCTAGATCTAACTGCAGTTCAGTGGCCTTCACCATGCTACTGTGATGTCCAACAGTTGTAAATAAGACTTAGGACCACTGGCAAAGCTTCTGTCACAGTGGGATTCTGTAACAATTGCATCTACTTGAAGACCAGCACTCCATTGATTCTAATGCAGCGTGAATACAGCAGTGGAGATCGCAGCCATGATCAGTTTCTTCTGTTCCCTTTCATTATGGAGCTGAGATTTCAGGCAATATAATAAAATAAAAGTAGCACCTAATCTATAAAACAGAGATGAAGGGGGCTGGACTACACATAGGGCCATATCCTATTCTAGGTAATAAGTAGCTTGCAGATGCGAGCTATTTATCACCTTGCCATCACGCGAGGATTACCAGCAAATCCCATTGCCGATTTCCTTCGTGTGATGGCCAATCGGTAGGGAGCATTACTCCCATGTCCCGGGCAATGTCCTATTGAGCGAGGTTTTGCGCTGTGGTGCTGTCCTTCAGCACCACAACACTGCTGCCTCGCTCCCTATGGATGCACATGCACCCGCCGAACATCTGCTGTCTTTCGCCACTGCACCTGGAGGTCTTTTTAATAAGGAGACCCCCAGTAGTATCTGGGGGGTGATGCGAAGCGATGCAGCAATCACCTCGCATCCTTTAGGGTCCGTTTCCACTAGTGTAAAGGATGCGAGGCGATCACCGCATCGCCTCACATCCCCCCCTGTTATTAGTTGCTTATCTAGTCGTTTGGCACCCATACACATACCTGATTGTTGTCTAACAGACCAAAATCAGATGACAATCAGGTGGTTTGGTTGAGCATGTGTACAGGCCTGAAAGGGGATCTGTAAGACAAAAAGGGCCCCTGGGAGGTACTTACCTCGTTAGGGGGAAGTCTCTGAATTCCCCCATCCTCCTCCATACCTACGTTCCAGCGCTGTCAGCCTCCAAAGATCCCCCCGGGCTCCAGGATTAAAACAATCCTGTGAGAGCATTGCATGGGCAGACACATGCCTGTGCAGTTGAGCTGACCCTTTTGGGCTGGACTAATTCTGCCTGAGCCTAAACGAAAACTGCTACTACACAGGATTGTTATGATCCTGGAGCCCAGCACCGCCGACAAGCTTGGAGTAATCAGAGTAAGGAAACAGAAATAACCACTATTCAATACTATTCAGTCCACATATTGAAGTGTTCATTTTTAGTATAATACCGATGAAAAGGAACACAACTACGAAGTGCACATGCGCAGAGTGCTCCCAGCTGCGGGCGTGTGATCAAGGCCTGCGCGGTGCTCACTGACCTGGAAGTAGCATTGAGGGGACATTAGACCATAATGGTAGGGGAGGGAGGAGATTGGGTGGAGCGGTGGGCATGATGAGAGCCTCCTACACATGCCTGCTCCCCGTTTTTACATTTTGAAAATGGCTAATGTATCCTTTAACTCTTAGATGTTACAATACCTGCATAGGTATAGAGTTTTTTTTTACTACTAAAAGTGTTCAAAACCCTATTCTGATCCACTTCCAGATTAAATTTGTAATACACTGTAATACAAATCAGCTAGACTAGTTGTTCTATTTGTCTTCTTACAAGTCGATGTGAGTTGAAAAAACTGAGAGAAATGAAATGTGAGCAGTGATAAGGTGTTGCTCCTCTGTAGATACATGTGGGGCATTTGTCATACATGATTAGGTTCAGCAGGCGTGCTGATATGCAGGGACAGGACATTGACCTTTGTACTCCTTGTGCTACTACTGTAGCAGGCCTGAAATCCATTAAAAACATAACCACAATTACCGGTATGATTGACCAAAGTACACTAATATGTAATGGACGTAATGTAGAGAAGGAACTCTGCAATGCTAAAAAAATCCTTAACAGCTTTAATTATTTCATGGGACACTCTGTGTCACCCATTCAGACCAGTGTGCATGGGATTGGGGGACAGACACAGCAAGACACTACATGGCTTGATAATGTAATGCAGAGATGGATTACAGTGAAATGGGGCCTTAGGTAAGGTAATAGCTTTGGCTCCCTTGTATGGTGCTTTTGGTAATCTAACATAGGAGAGAGGTCAGAGAAGTGTCAGTTGGCCCCCCCGATGCCCACTGGGCCCCAGACATCTGCCTAGGTTGCCTTGTGGATGATACTGCTCTGATGTAATGCATCTCACCCATGGCCAGGCTTCATCAGATGTGAATGCATAGCCTTATCCCACGCTATTAACTACCGTATATGGACTGACTGAGTTGTACTACCTTAGAGTAAAGTAGCAGTTGCTTTGTGTATCACAACTATTTGCTACCATTGGAATTTCATTGGATGGAATTATGGGATGGTGGAATGCTAAAACAGCAGCATAGGACTGTATGTAGTTAAATTCTGTCGGGCATAAAATAAAAAAATCAATTCTTTATTTTATCTGGTAAACAAGTAATATGGATGCTAACCAGGCAATCCAAAAGTTAAAATCACTATTACTTTTCTTGTTGATAAATGATCATTCCCCAGTTTACTTGACTCTTTATTTGGTACACACAAAATTTGGTACACAAAAAGGAAGTTGCAGGGCATGCTGGGTTGCTCTACTTCCTCTCAGAATTAACTAATGCAGCCTGATTGGCTGAAGCCTCTTTCCCTCCTGTTTTCCCCTCCCACACCACTGTTCCTCTCTGATTGGTCAATATTTCTCATGCACAATGCACTTTCTATAGTGAAGGGTGGGCAAATCAGGCAGAGGAGAATAAGGGAGGAAATGACATCAGGATTGGCTTCAAAATAGCCACAGTTAAAGTACTGCTGACCTGGTGGGATTTACTTTTAAATTATTTTATTACTGGTGTTGTGTAACTTTCACAGCACACAGCACCATCCTTTCCCCTCTAGCACCCCCTGTGGTCTGTTTTAACAACATATATTATCGGGGAGGAAGTGACAGTTCTTCCTCCTCGCTGTGCGTACATAACTTTGCCCCCTTCAGCTGCCGCTTTAGTTCCTTATCTGTTACACTGCACACAGCGCGCAGGGGAAATGCAATATGTGTGGGCTCATGTTAATTGAGGTCGGAAGAATATCCAATCTCAATTATCAAAATTCCTCACACAGCGCAGCTCCTCTGCACGCTGTGTGCAGTGTAACACATAAGGATCTAAAGCGGCAGATGGAGGGGGCGGAGTTATGTATGCACAGCGGGGAGGAAGAACTGTCACTTCCTCCCCGATAATATCTGACGTTCTGCCTCAGTCGAAGACTTTGACTGAGCAGAACGGGAGTGGGAGGGGGCACAGGAGGGGGGAAGCTGGTGCTGTGTGCTAGTCGCAGAACCAGCAATAAAACAATATTAAAGGTTTAATGGGAGGGGAAAAAGGTTAAGCAGTACTTTAATATGGAATATGCTAAGAATGATTTTCTATTTTACTGTAAAAAAATAACTAAAATCAAAACGTGGACAGTGCAATACATGTTATGTAAGTAGAGCAAGTATTTATCTACTTATATATGTGTTTTTTTTCTGAGATAGTATGGCTGACAGCTCCTCTTAAACCACTTGCCGACCGCGCACTCATACCGCGCGTCGGCAAAGTGGCAGCTGCAGGACCAGCGACGCAGTATTGCATCGCCAGCTGCAGGCTGATTAATCAGGAAGCAGCCGCTCGCGCGAGCGGCTGCTTCCTGTCAATTCACGGCGGGGGGCTCTGTGAATAGCCTGCGGGCCGCCGATCGCGGCTCGCAGGCTAAATGTAAACACAAGCGGAAATAATCCGCTTTGTTTACATTGTACGGCGCTGCTGCGCAGCAGCACCGTAAGGCAGATCGGCGATCCCCGGCCAATCAGCGGCCGGGGATCGCCGCCATGTGACAGGGGACAGCCTGTCACTGGCTGCACAGGACGGATAGCGTCCTGTGCAGCCCCGATCACCGGGGATGAGCAGATAAGAGAGGGAGGGGGGAATTTCGCCGCGGAGGGGGGCTTTGAGGTGCCCCCCCCCCGCAACATGCCAGACAGGAGGAGCGATCAGACCCCCCCTGCACATCATCCCCATAGGGGGGAAAAAAGGGGAGGGCGATCTGATCGCTCTGTGTGCCAGCTGATCTGTGCTGGGGGCTGCAGAGCCCACCCAGCACAGATCACAAAAAATAACGCTGGTCCTTAAGGGGGGGTAAAGGGTGGGTCCTCAAGTGGTTAAATCACAGCCAGCCTCCACCAATGGCTTCAGCCTGCCGTCAGCAGCTGAAAAGGGTGTGCAAGGTGGTGGGGGCTTGTGGCACAATTGCCAAGATTGACTGTTGACATCGTATCACAATCCCTGCCTCCCTGTACACTGGATGCCAAGCTTGAGACTCTATTACAACAGCTGTGGAGGAGTCCAATGCTGGGATAAAGCCACACAATATGAACTTTCACTGATTTTGTTGCTTAGTAAAAGCAGTAGAGTGTTGTACCGTGTTTAGCCATAAGTAAAAGCAAGAAGTTTTAATAGCCATAAGTAAAAGCAAGAAGTTTTAAATCAGGATGACACCATTTATTGGCTAACTTAGGGATAAATAAAAAGTAAGCTTTCAGTTAATAAGCCTTTATTGGACTTGGATCCTGCATATTGACAAGATGTTAACAAACACAGCTTATATACACTGGACATTTAGAGGAGTAAGGTATCTTTTAGCACGTCCAGTATATAAGCTGTGTTTTTTAACATCTTGTCAATATGCAGGAACTAAGTGCAACAAAGGCTTATTAGCCAAAAGCCTACTTTTTATTTACCTCTAAGTTAGCCAATAAATGCTATCATCCTGATGTAAAACTACTTGATTTTGACTTAATCAACTTATTGGTATAAAGTGAAAAATGTATAACATGCTTTGCGTTTCTTGTCATTTTTATATATATTCATCATCACAGGTGTGCGCTCAATTGCTGAATGTCTGGCTAAATCTAAGGTGGAAGAGACTCAGGAACAGTCCCAAGTGATGCTAGATCTACTGGCCCATGGGAACCCCAAATACCAAACACAAGTATACAAGGGCCTTATTGCCCTTCTGATCTGTGAGTCCCCTAGAGCCCAACAGCTGACCCTACAAACACTGCGCACTGTGCAGGTAAGTGCTGCTGTACTATACGCATTTTATGTATCTGTAATGAAATCTGTGTATGGCCACAGATAAACAGTTTAAACAATTAAGCAAGGAAATACTCTCTCATGGTCAGGGCCTGTTCTAGACTTTTTGCTGCTTGAAGCAAACTTGTGAGGATAGCCAGGTAAAGGTGCCTCCTGTATAGGAAGCCAGGTATAGGTGTCCCCAGCATAGGTAGCTAGGTATAGGTGCCCCTAGTATAGGTAGCCAGGTATAGGTGCCCCCAGTATAGGTAGCCAAGGTATAGGTGCCCTAAGTATAGGAATCCAGGTATAGGTGTCCCAGCATAGGTAGCTAGGTATAGGTGTCCCTAGTATAGGTAGCCAGGTATAGGTGCCCCCAGTATAGGTAGCCAAGGTATAGGTGCCCTCAGTATAGGAATCCAGGTATAGGTGTCCCAGCATAGGTAGCTAGGTATAGGTGTCCCTAGTATAGGTAGCCAGGTATAGGTGCCCCCAGTATAGGTAGCCAAGGTATAGGTGCCCTCAGTATAGGAATCCAGGTATAGGTGTCCCAGCATAGGTAGCTAGGTATAGGTGTCCCTAGTATAGGTAGCCAGGTATAGGTACCCCCAGTATAGGTAGCCAAGGTATAGGTGCCCTCAGTATAGGAATCCAGGTATAGGTGTCCCAGCATAGGTAGCTAGGTATAGGTGCCCCTAGTATAGGTAGCCAGGTATAGGTGCCCCCAGTATAGGTAGCCAAGGTATAGGTGCCCTAAGTATAGGAATCCAGATATAGGTGTCCCAGCATAGGTAGCTAGGTATAGGTGTCCCTAGTATAGGTAGCCAGGTATAGGTGCCCCCAGTATAGGTAGCCAGGTATAGGTGCCCCCAGTATAGGTAGCCAAGGTATAGGTGCCCTCAGTATAGGAATCCAGGTATAGGTGTCCCAGCATAGGTAGCTAGGTATAGGTGTCCCTAGTATAGGTAGCCAGGTATAGGTGCCCCTAGTATAGGTAGCCAAGGTATAGGTGCCCTCAGTATAGGAATCCAAGTATAGGTGTCCCCAGCATAGGTAGCTAGGTATAGGTGCCCCTAGTGTAATGTCGCCAGGTATAGGTGCCCCAGTATAGGTAGCCAGGTATAGGTGCCCCCAGTATAGGTAGTGGCAACTCCCTCCCTCTGCAGCGACGAGCAGCAACTATGAGAGGATTCTCACTCATCAACGCTGATGTCACTCTTCAGCGGTGCCCCAAACATCCTCTCCATGGTTACAGCTCTCACGTGCAGAATGAAGCACTGTAACCATGGAGAGGAGATTGGGGTGATGCTGAAGTGTGACATCAGCGCTGGAACACATAGAGCTGGTGAGTGAGTGTCCTTTCATAGTTGCTACTCGCTGCTGCAGAGGGAGGGAGCCACTGCCGCTATGAATGGAGAGAGAGAGAGAGAAATGGGCACTTTGGGTGGCCAGTGAGCCATACGCTCGGCGTCACCCCTTATTAGCCGCCACCTGAGGCATTCCCATCACCTTGCCTCATCTTAGACCCGCTCCTGCTCATGGTTCCAGCCTCTGTTATCAAACCATTACAGGCAGTTTAGTGGAGTAGCCACAGAGCAATAGGCCCCAGTGCAAACATTACGCTGGGCCCTAACTGTATGGCTACATTTCCACTTATAGCACATTTGTGGTTTCCAGACTTTTTAATGCGCACTATGCTTGTTTGCACTTATTTAAAAAGCACATTTTCAGCTGCAGCACAATGTAAAAATGGCAATGGTCCACGGGAAAAAATCAGCATGCTGCAAGTTTTTCTGTATTGCACGTTCAAAAAACCCCTCAAAACATTAGATGTGAACTAGCGCAGTGATTAGCACAGACTGGCAGATCTAATGCATTTATGTGTGCAGTATAACACTTAGGGCTGGTGCACACCAAAACCCGCTAGCAGATCCGCAAAACGCTAGCAGATTTTTAAACGCTTTTTTTTATTTTTATGAGGCGTTTTGCTAGCGTTTTGCGGATTGCTGCTGCGGTTTTCAGTATAGTAGATTTCATATATTGTTACAGTAAAGCTGTTACTGAACAGCTTCTGTAACAAAAACGCCTGCAAAACCGCTCTGAACAGGCGTTTTTCAGAGCGGTTTGCGTTTTTCCTATACTTAACATTGGGGCAGAAACGCATCCGAAATCCAAAAAATGCCTCACCCAGGCATTTTTCGTTTCTGCAAAACGCCTGCCGCTCTGGTGTGACCCACCCCATTGAGATACATTGACCAAGCAGATCCGCAGCCGCAAGCGGATCTGAAAACGCGGAAAAAGCCGCTCGGTGTGCACCAGCCCTAAGAGTCGGTTCACACGAGTGATTGCAGAACATTTACCACCAACCACTGTGCTCATCGTTTTAGCGCTGCCCATTCAAGTCCACTGGAGGCCAATGGAAGATGTCTAATACTTTTCTGCATGCAGAAAAGCATTTGACCAACAAACGGCCAGAAGCCCATTAATCGGAATTGTGAATCGACCCTAAATAAATAAAATGCGTATACAGTAGTGGAGATTAGCGCTATATATGTAACACAATCACAAGATAAACTAGATGGTGTCGTTTATGAAGAAACCACATGATGTTGGCTTGAAAGCGCTTCAGATATGCCCAGTCGCCAATTGTGCAAAGAGAGTATATAGAGTCAGGGGAACCTGATTTAAAACTGTGAGCATTGAAGCAGATCAAATTTTACCATTAAAATCAATTTAAACAAATCTGACAGGCTACAGTGTGAGATGAGGTCTAAGCAAGGTACAGCGGGGAGCAGCTTTATCAAAACCAGTGGAAGGGTAATCAGAGCGAACAGGTGCCCAGGGGAAGGATACTGGTGCAGCAGCTGAAGGAGAACCGTCTGGTTCAGAGTCTCAGGTGCAGTGACTACCTCTGCATCCTCTATTGCTACATCATTGAATGAATTAATGGATAAGACGGCTATAAAAATCTTAGACTGCTGCCTGCGGCTCTCCTGCTCTACCGGCAGGATTAATCACTGCAAGACATGGCGTTTCCGATCCATATGTGATCAATATTTTGATCGTAATATTGATTGAAAATGTCATAGTGTCAATAGATGTTCATTATAATCAATGTTTATATCAATTCTTATGTCTAAACCAGGCTTTCTCAACCAGGGTTCCTTGAGGACTCTGCAGGGGTTCCTTGGCATTTTCCCCTATCGTGGGGGAAGTATAATAGAGCACACTATAATAGGTGGTACTGTAACAAGAAGCACTAAATTGGGGGCTCAGGAGACAGTATAATGAGTGGCAGTGTAATGGGGGAGTGCAATAAACAGCCACACATACTTTTAAAGAGAAGGTTCAAGCAAAATAAAAAAATGAGTTTCACTTACCTGGGGCTTCTACCAGCCCCATGCAGCCATCCTGTGCCCTCGTAGTCACTCACTGCTGCTCCAGTCCCCCGCTGGCAGCTTGCCGACCTCGGAGGTCGGCGGGCCGCATTGCGTACCTTTTTACGCATTAAACCAGTAATGCGTAAAAATGTATGTGTTAATGTTCCTGCACTAGCGGGAATGCGTAAAAATGTATGCAATGCGGCCCGCCGACCTCCGAGGTCGGCAAGCTGCCAGCGGGGGACTGGAGCAGCAGTGAGTGACTACAAGGGCACAGGATGGCTGCATGGGGCTGGTAGAAGCCCCAGGTAAGTGAAACTCATTTTTTTATTTTGCTTGAACCTTCCCTCTAAAGACCATGCCTCCTGCAAAATAAATTCAGGGGTTCCTCAAGATCAAAACATTGTTTGCAGGGGTTCCTTGAGATCCAAGAGGTATTTGCAGGGTTCCTCCAGGGTAGAAAGGTTGAGAAAGGCTGGTCTAAACTATTGACAAAATTGAGTTCTGTATGCAGGGCAGCCTCTAGCTCTCAGGACCCAATCTCTCTACAAAGTAGCTTAGCGCTACCGCTTTGCGCAGGTGATATTACTGCGATTGTAATCACTGTACACTCCCACGATTCCCGGCGATTGTGATCAGCGCTTGTTTAAACACCGTACCATGATCGAGAATCGCGGCACAATGCTGCAGGTAACACATTTTGCGATTGCCGTTAATCGCAAAAGATCACTGCCATTAGGTTTCTATTGTGCTATCGCTTTAAATAGTGCTAGCGCTTTCGGCGATTACCCGCTAATCGCCCTAGTGAGAACGGGCCCTCAGGGTAAGCATGTAGCCTCCCCCCTCCCCACGCACACAGACTTAGCTACACTATTGAGATGGAGCTGATACTAGGTAGCCTCCAGTAGAAAGCAGGAAGGTCCGCACTTGTCCAGATAAAGCTATATTTATTTAAGACGTATCCACAAAAATCCACGAAAGTCACACAGCCGACATGTTTCAAACACTCAGTTCTTAATCATAGCCTCCAGTATAGGTAACCAGAGGTACCCCCAGTTTTAGGTAGCCCACAGTATAGTCGGCCAGAGGTACCTCCCAGTATAAGGTAGCCACCCAGTATAAGGTAGCCAAATGTAGCCCTCTGTAAAGGTAGTCAGAGGTACCCCCAGTATAGGCAACCAGAAGTGATCCTAAGTATATGTAGCCAAATGTGCCTCTCCCTCCCCCCAGTACTGGGTAGCCCCAGTAAAGGTAACAAAAGGTACCCTTTCCAGTATTAGGAACCCCACAGTATAGGTAGCCAGAGTAAGCCTCCTAGTATAGGTGGTGAGCAGGGCTGGATTTATGGGAAGGCCCATAAAGGCCCAGGCCTTAGGCGGAAAAAGCTGAGGGGTAGCAGGACAAGGGAGAGCTAAAGAGTCAAAAAGAGAGAGAGAGAGTTGTCTCTCCTAGTCTGCAGCCAGCCCCGCTTTACTCTGCACACTGGCAAACTGCAGGCTACAGACTGCATCTGTCGGCCTGTGGGCAGCTTTGGCGTGATGGGAAGACTGCCACACCTGAGCCAGTGGCGTTGATTGGTTCCGACAAGCGATGGGCAACTTCTCTTGTGGGCCCAGCATGGTGGTGGACAGTTAAGTGGTCAGAGACGGACTCAGTGGTCAATCATTCAAAGGCAGCAGCTCTCTAGCTCCAACCTATGAGAGAGTTGTGGAGGGGCGGGGCACTGCAGGTCCAGCCAGGACACAGAGAAGGGGAGGCTGCTGGCACTGATAGAAAGCTTGATCAGAATGCTGTTGATCAGAAGGGAGTGCGTTATCGCAATACAGCCCTGTGCTGTAACAGAGAGCAATGTGAGTGCTGTCTGTTGCTGTATAAAGAACGGCCACCTGCATTGCATAGTAGCTATGGAGCCTTAGGGCCCGGTACGCACCTTAATCGGGGCTTTACGATTATGTTGAGAATCGGGGGTTCCCTGAGCCAAATTGATGCACCATTTTATAATTTCTGTAGAGTTGCTAGCGGTTGTAATCAGTGCAACAGCTGTACAATTAAAGGGATCCTGAGCAGAGCGGGAAATTCGAAATCTGGACTTACCTGGGACTTCCTCCAGCCCTTGTAATCTTCCTGGCTCCTTTCCTTGTCCCGCTGGCAGCTCCAGTAATCCGGCGACTTCGGGTGAAGTTGCGCATGCACCGTCCGGGCATGCACCCTGCGCCTCAACACACTTACTTCCAGAGCCGGGACAAGGTCCTCCAGCACCCAAGGCTGAGACACCAAAGTGCGCCCCTCCATCCCTGCCATCACACACTGATTGCTATTAGACTAAGAGGCGCCACAGGGCCCACAACCTCCCCAACACCTTAATATCTAGTTATCTGGCTTGCAGTCACTGCCATGTATCCCCTTTTCTTATTTATTTCTGCTTCAAACACAATTATCAATGACAGCTGAATGAATGCTGCTGTGGGAACACCCTCAGGGCTCGTTCACACCTAAGGCATTTCACATTTTCTTTGAGTGTTGCCGATTTAAAAAAAATGGCCTTAAATCTCTAGTGCAATGAATCCTTATGGGGTAGTTCATATCAGCGTGTTTTGTCTGCTTTAGGCTCAGCAAAGCGCTCGCTGTACCATTTTTAGGGCGATTTTACTACAATGGCTATCATTCATAAAGCATTTCCGCATGCGGAAATGCTAAAAACAGCTGACTTTACCGACCACTCGGCAAAGTCAGCATTCATAAAGCCTCTTTCCGCATGAAAAAATGACACTACCGAGCAGAGTGATAAATCACCGCCTTGTGCGGTGATTATCGGAACAAATGTAGCAAAATGTTAATTCATGAAGATCACCGCAAGCGGTGTGAGGTCGGGAAGTACCGCTCACTCTGATGTGGCGATACCAATGTAAGTGAATAGAGACACACAGACCTCCCAGGCAGCTGCAGCAGAGCGCAACACGGAGAAATGTATCAACTCGGCAGCTTCCGTGTCTCCGCAAGCCTACCGCCAGCCTAGTTCGGGGAATCTCCGCGCTGCTACCGCACATGGATAGATTTTTATGAATGCCCACCCAGAAGTCTAAAATACCGGCAGCGGTGTTTTCCCGCGTTGATTCCCCTTACCGACAGCTCCTTTATGTATGATAGCCATTGGAAGGTATAGAAAGAATGCACATAAAATCGCTTTATGCGGCGATTGCGTTTGCGCTTTTAAGAATAAATACATTGTATTTATTCTTTTACGGGTCCAACAGTTCACTTCCTGACTTGCGTCAAGGAAGTGAAAAAACAAATCGCTCTGCAAAAGCGCTTTACAAAAAATCGTGGCGGGAAGGTAAGCGCTGGGAGGGAAAAAAAAATCACTCACAAAATCGCAAAACGCTGGCCTCAGCGACTGCAATGTTAGATGTGAACAAAGCCTCATGGGGTTAAATTAGCCAATCGCTTTTTGAATTGTGGGCACTTTCAAAAACGTTCTTGGTGTGAACCATTCCTGAAGGTGGTCACTGTGACTTATTTCTGTTGAGCAGACGTTTTATTTCTATTTTTTATTTCTACTGGCTGGTCATGTTATTGCTGACACAGCTAGAAACCCCGACAGTCCGCCCTGCTAGATGGATGGAGTGCCCAACGCGACCTCAGCTTTCATGCATGGAGTACCCAATGTGACCCCAGCTTTCTCAGTGTGATCTCTGTCTCCCTGCATGACCCCATCTTTCTCAGTGTGAACCCAGCTTTCTCAGTGTGATCTCTGTCTCCCTGCATGACCCCATCTTTCTCAGTGTGACCCCAGCTTTCTCAGTGTGATCTCTGTCTCCCTGCATGACCCCATCTTTCTCAGTGTGACCCCAGTTTTCTCAGTGTGATCTCTGTCTCCCTGCATGACCCCATATTTCTCAGTGTGACCCCAGCTTTCTCAGTGTGATCTCTGTCTCCCTGCATGACCCCATATTTCTTAGTGTGACCCCAGCTTTCTCAGTGTGATCTCTGTCTACCTGCATGACCCCATCTTTCTCAGTGTGACCCCAGCTTTCTCAGTGTGATCTCTGTCTACCTGCATGACCCCATCTTTCTCAGTGTGATCTCTGTCTCCCTGCATGACCCCATCTTTCTCAGTGTGATCTCTGTCTCCCTGCATGACCCCATCTTTCTCAGTGTGACCCCAGCTTTTTCAGTGTGATCTCTGTCTCCCTGCATGACCCCATCTTTCTCAGTGTGACCCCAGCTTTCTCAGTGTGATCTCTGTCTACCTGCATGACCCCATCTTTCTCAGTGTGATCTCTGTCTCCCTGCATGGCCTCAGCTTTCTCAGAGTGATCTCTGTCTCCGTGCATGACCCCATCTTTCTCAGTGTGACCCCATCTTTCTCAGTGTGACCCCAGCTTTCTCAGTGTGGTCTCTGTCTCCCTACAGGGCATTGTGCAGACAGCTCACACAGCGATGGTGGAACCCCTGCTAGCTGTACTGCAGTCTGTGCACTTAGAAGTACAACATGAAGGTAGGTGGACCCATTCTACAATTGTATTGCTAGTGTTCCTGCTGCCTGTGGCTCTGTAGGTACTTTGGGACTACAATCCCCAGCATGCCATGTTTCTGCCTTGTTTTGTACAGCATGTGGAGTCAGATTGTGTATTATCTGTACTGAGCCGTTACCTGCAGACAGAGAAACAAGGAACACTGTGGAATGTTGCTGGGTGCAGCAAGATAATATTCTGACGTTATTTGATCACATTGTTCTGTTCCAAAGTAATAGAAAATGCTTGTGCGTGTTCAGATCCAAACTTTCATGTGCCTCCAGCAACAACGAAGCTTCAATCAGCGGGAAGTGCGCATGTCAGTCACTGACCCGCCCTCTTCTCTGTGCCGTCTGTGAGGAGGGTGGGAACTTGAAATACATTATTTGCATAATTATGATGCACCGCGTACGTGCTTGAAATCTGTGTTTCACTTATTGAGTTTTGTTAGTTTCCAACTAAATATAAAGATGTATAAATATTTTGGGAGATAATAGTAGAAAGGCTTGCTAGAGGATATGGAATCTGCTTAACTATGCATGCAAACGCCATGATCGGTATACAGGCTGTACATTGCTGGGATGTGAATGAGAGCTTACCAATGGTATACTCTGGTTTCTATTCAAATCAAATAAATCTTTTGCCCAGTGGCGTAGCTACAAACCGCTGTGCCCCGATGCGGAATCTGGATGTGGGCCCCCCCCCCCCCCCCCCCCACGGCAACAACAGCCCCCCCTCCCCCGGCAACACCCGACGCACACACATATCCGAATCCCTATAGCCAGCTATAGGTCCCCCCAGTATAGGTAGCCAGGCATATAGTTGCCCCCGGTATAGGTTAGCCAGGTAGGTGCCTCCAGCATAGGTAGCCCGTATAGTTGCCCCCAGTATAGGTTAGATAGGCAGGCGCCGCCAGTACAGGTTAGCTAGGTGGGTGCCTCTAATATAGGTAGCCAGAATAGTTGCCCCCAGCATAGGTTAGATAGGTAGGTGCCCCCAGTATAGGTTAGTTAGGTAGGTGCCTCCAATATAGGTAGCCAGTATAGTTGCCACCTGTATAGGCTAGCTAGGTGCCCCGAATACAGGTTAGACAATTAAGTGCCCCCAGGTTAGATAGGTAGGTGCCCCCCAGTATAGGTTAGATTAGGTAGCTGCCCCCCAGTATAGGTTAGATGAGGTAGGTGCCCCCCAGGATAGGTTAGGTAGCTGCCCCCCAGGATAGATTAGGTAGCTTTCCCCCAGGATAGGTTAGAGTAGGTAGCTGCCCCCCCGGATAGGTTAGAGTAGGTAGCTGCCCCCCAGGATAGGTTAGGTAGGTAGCTGGCCCCCCAGGATAGGTTAAGTAGGTAGCTGCCCCCCCAGGATAGGTTAGGTAGCTGCCCCCCCCAGAATAGGTTAGGTAGCTGCCCCCCCAGGATAGCTTAGGTAGGTAGCTGCCCCCCAGGATAGGTTAGGTAGGTAGCTGGCCCCCCAGGATAGGTTAGGTAGGTAGCTGGCCCCCCAGGATAGGTTAGGTAGGTAGCTGGCCCCCCACGATAGGTTAGGTAGGTAGCTGGCCCCCCAGGATAGGTTAGGTAGGTAGCTGGCCCCCCAGGATAGGTTAGGTAGGTAGCTGGCCCCCCAGGATAGGTTAGGTAGGTAGCTGGCCCCCCAGGATAGGTTAGGTAGGTAGCTGGCCCCCCAGGATAGGTTAGGTAGGTAGCTGGCGCCCCAGGATAGGTTAGGTAGGTAGCTGGCCCCCCAGGATAGGTTAGGTAGGTAGCTGGCCCCCCAGGATAGGTTAAGTAGGTAGCTGCCCCCCCAGGATAGGTTAGGTAGCTGCCCCCCCCAGGATAGGTTAGGTAGCTGCCCCCCCAGGATAGCTTAGGTAGGTAGCTGCCCCCCAGGATAGGTTAGGTAGGTAGCTGGCCCCCCAGGATAGGTTAGGTAGGTAGCTGGCCCCCCAGGATAGGTTAGGTAGGTAGCTGGCCCCCCAGGATAGGTTAGGTAGGTAGCTGGCCCCCCAGGATAGGTTAGGTAGGTAGCTGGCCCCCCAGGATAGGTTAGGTAGGTAGCTGGCCCCCCAGGATAGGTTAGGTAGGTAGCTGGCCCCCCAGGATAGGTTAGGTAGGTAGCTGGCCCCCCAGGATAGGTTAGGTAGGTAGCTGGCCCCCCAGGATAGGTTAGGTAGGTAGCTGGCGCCCCAGGATAGGTTAGGTAGGTAGCTGGCCCCCCAGGATAGGTTAGGTAGGTAGCTGGCCCCCCAGGATAGGTTAGGTAGGTAGCTGGCCCCCCAGGGTAGGTTAGGTAGGTAGCTGCCCCCCAGGATAGGTTAGGTAGGTAGCTGGCCCCCCAGGGTAGGTTAGGTAGGTAGGTAGGTCGCTAGCTGCCCTCTCCCTCCCTTCCTCTCCCCCTCAGATGCAGAGTGCGCAGCGCACGGAAGCGCTGTAGGCGGAACTCACCTCCGTCCCTGCGCCGCTGGTCTCCTCCCGCTCTGTATAGATGTTGTTACACACTGCTTCCTGTTTAGCCGGAAGCAGTGTGTAACAGCAGATCTATGCAGAGCGGGAGGAGACCAGCGGCGCTTGGAACGCAGGCAGGTGAGTTCTGCCTACAGCGCTTCCGTGCGCCGCACACTCTGCATCTGAGGGGGGGGGCCCGGGGAGAGGTCGGGCTGCCCTCCCCACGGCTGCAGCTCCCCCTCCCAATAACGCACGCAGGGATCTCCGAGTCCAAACGGACATGGGCCCCCCGGGCCCCTCCCCCGCCTCTTCAGGAGCCGGGCCCGGTCGCCGAGGCGACCGTTGCGACCACAGGCCCTACGCCCCTGCTTTCGCCTTTTACTAAAGATTTCCGTGGAGAGGAACAATTACGAGTTTCTAATAATTTTTGAAGGCTTTGTGTTAACCAAGTTCTCGTTAACTGTTTAAAAATGGATTATGTTGAGTTGTATTTGCCTGTGCTATCTGGTGGTGAAGACAGTATTAGTATTGGTCATGATCATTGAGTGACAGTAGAGATGTTGAAGTTCGGATCTTTTCAATGATCCGGATGATTCGAATCGGATCATTGAAGAGATCCGGATCTTTGATCCGAATCTCGGATCATTTTACTACCGAAGCATTCGGGGGTGAAATGACTAGCAGGACAGGAGAAGATGGACAGAGGGCAGGGAGGGGACAGAGAAGGGAGGAGGGACGAGCAGAGAGCAGAAATGTTTGTTTGCACACAATACCCACATGCTGCAATCATATGCTTTACATATATTTCACCTATATGTTCATCTGTATACTCTGAAAGCAAACGTCGCAGTGAAAGAAAGCATTCCCAGAAGATAAGTGCAGCTGTTTAGTGCCGAGTGCAGGAGGATCCTATTGCGCTGCAATCACAGTGCCTGCAAAGTTACTGAGCTGTGCTGAGCTGAGCCAAAAGTTTCCATTGTGATCACTGTGCAGCACTACGGAACAGCCAGCCTATAATGGGCAGCACATTATAGCCAGTATGTGTGCTCTACACATATCTGGCAGTGGCACCCATGTCCCCTCTCTCATCTACCTGTCCCTGCAAGGTTGGCTCCCCTCCAACAGAGCGATCCATCCCTGCTCTGCTTCCAGGACCCCGCTGCCCGCTGAGAGGGGGCGTGTCGCTCCTTGCCCCGCCCCTTTTTCGATCCGAATCACTCATTTTGATGATTCGGATGATTCGACTCACAAAATAGATTCGGATCAAAGATCCGAATCGTTCATGATCCGGACAACACTAAGTGACAGTTAGCTGTGTAAAGGGGCCCATACACTTACTGTTTTTCCTGCCGATATACAGCTGATTCAATCACTTGTGAAATCGTCGCAAACACGCTGACCGAACGATTGATTTCCGTCTGAAATCGATCATTCCCGTCGTTCTGTCCGTGTGGAAGTTTTCCCTCGATCGTCGGCGGGTCGGGAGTGCATCGATAGCGGCATTCGAATGCCTGACTACCGACGCTAGTGGCAATACATGACCTGCTCTCTCCGGGGTCTCTTCTTCGCGCTGGTTCCGGTTTTCGGACCGGCTGGTTACTTCCTGTCCCGGCAGGAAGTTTAAACAGTAGAGTGCCCTCTACTGTTTAAACTTCCCCGGACGTGAAGTGAAGCCTGCCGGTCCGGAACCCAGTGCGGAGAAGAGAGAGCGGGGACTTGCGCCAGCTGGAGCACGTAATGTATGCGGGGGGGCAGCAGCAGCAGCTTCACAGATGGTGAATCGATTTCATGCTGAAATCGATTCACAATCTGTTTGTAGTAAAAGCAGCCATACGATCCCTCTCTGATCAAATTCGATCAGAGAGGGATCTATCTGTTGGTCGATCTGATGGCAAATCGACCAGTGTATGGCCATCTTAAAGGAGGTCTGAATTAGTTAAAGTTTTGGGTCTAGTTAGTTCTGCAGTCAACAACTTATTAAAGGTTCTGATCTCAGGGCTACTTTACACTGGGGAGCCCCAGTAGTTAGCTAGGTATAGGTAGGTTCCCCAGTATAGGCAGGCATAGGTAGGTTCCCCAGCATAGGTAGTTAGGCATAGGTAGGTTTCCCAGTATAGGAAGTTAGGCATAGGTAGGTGTCCCAGTATAGGAAGTTAGGCATAGGTAGGTGTCCCACTATAGGTAGTTAGGCATAGGTAGGTGTCCCAGTATAGGAAGTTAGGCATAGGTAGGTGTCCCAGTATAGGAAGTTAGGCATAGGTAGGTGTCCCAGTATAGGTAGTTAGGCATAGGTAGGTGTCCCAGTATAGGTAGTTAGCATGGGTGTCCGCAGAAAAATTTCCAGGGGGGGGGGAGGGCAAAAATTAGGGGGAGGGAGATTGGGGGTACTTTGTGTGGCGCGCATAGCACACAAAATAATGGGGTTACGTCATGCTGAAAAATGGGTGTGGTCATGGACCAGAATGTGGGTGTGGTCACAGGTGGAGACAAATTTACATGAACTTAGCAATAGTAGGACATTAGCTTAGGACAGTGGTGGCGAACCTTTTGGAGGTCGAGTGCCCAAACTGCAACCCAAAAGTCACTTATCTATCGCAAAGTGCCAACAGTGCCAACAGCAATTTAAACTAAATACTTTACAAACGTTTTAACTCATACATGAACATTATGGAAAAACCAAGTAAACTGTGAAGAACAAGACAAATTCAGCAGTCATGAGGCACATAAATAGACATCATTTTACATAAATAGGCAGAATGCCCCCTTAATATGGTAGACACCTCTCATCTGGCTTTTGAATTCTCCTCTATTGGCTGCTGTGCCTGGCTGGCATGGCAGTACTGTTTTTGGCTGGATTAGGGATGATGTGTGAGCTGAAAGGCCTGGCAGTGATGCTGTGGCCTGGCTGGCGCTGATGCTGGGCTGGCCTGGCTGGTGATGATGCTGTGGCCTTTTTGACAGTGATTCTGGGCTGGTTGGCTGGTGGTGATGTTGGGCTGGCTGGCCTGGATAGATTAGGTAGTGACAGGTGCCCCCTAGTTTAGGTAGCACCAGGAGCCTCCCAGTTTAGGTAGTGACAGGACCCCCCAGTTTAGGTAGCGACAGGAGCCCCCCAGTTCAGATAGTGACAGGAGTCCCCCAGTTCAGGTAGTGACAGGGACCCCCCAGTGTATGTGGTGACAGGTGCCCCCAGTTCAGGTAGTGACAGGGACCCCTCAGTGCATGTGGTGACAGGTGCCCCCCAGTTCAGTTAGTGACAGGGACCCCCCCCCCCAGTATATGTAATGACAGGTGCCCCTCCAGTTCAGGTAGTGACAGGGACCCCCCAGTGTATGTAGTGACAGGAGCCCCTATTTTAGGTAGTGACAGGGACCCCCAGTTCAGGTAGTGACAGGCACCCATCAGGTTAGGTAGTGACAGGGACCCCCAGTTCAGGTAGTGACAGGTGCCCCCCAGTGTATGTAGTGACAAGTGCCCCCCAGTTTATGTAGTGACAGGGCCCCCCAGTGTATATAGTGACAGGTGCCTCCCCAGTTCAGGTAGTGACAGAGACCCCCCAGTGTATGTAGTGACAGGAGCCCCTAGTTGAGGTAGTCAGGGATCCCCAGTTCAGGTAGCGACAGCCGCCCCCCAGGTTAGGTAGTGACAGGGACCCCCCAGTGTATGTAGTGACAGGCGCCCCCCAGGTTAGGTAGTGACAGGGACCCCCCAGTGTATGTAGTGACAGGCGCCCCCCAGGTTAGGTAGTGACAGGGACCCCCCTGTGTATGTAGTGACAGGAGCCACACACCATACAATTTTTTTAAATATCTGTTCAATTTAAGAATTGCAATCAATTTTTCTAACTGATTGTAACATTTCAAAAATATGACCAATGTACCACACACCTATGTTCAATTTTTCCCCAATTATGATAAAAATGATTGGAAACTGAGAAAATTGCTTGGGTGTGTATATAGTAATAAATTGACAATCCAACACACACCATACAATCTTTAGAGAAGAAAAATAACTGGCATTCCGGATAGATAAAAATCGAAAAAAACGGGAAATTCAGTCGAATGAAAAAAAAACTTTCAATTGTTTCAGGAGATCCGATCGTTTTTATCGAATTGCCGTAAAATCGGATCATTTTATTGTATCTTGTGTGGCCACCTTTACTCTATCCTCCGGCGCGAGTGAGCTCTGTACCTGTGCGCCGCTGCTCTGGTCTAGTCCAGACCAGCGCAGCGGCGCACAGAGAAAGAGTCACTCGCGCCGGAGGATAGCGCAAGTGTTCCGCCGCTGCCGCCTGCACTGCTAATTTCTAAAGGGGGGAGCGAGAGAGAGGGGAAGCCCCAAAGGTGAGGGAAGGGGGTGAGACTTCCCCCCCCTTCCCCACTGTGCACATGCTCCCTTTTCTCTCTTCGCTGCCACCCCAGGGTGGGTGGGCCAGCCACTTCCGTGTTCGCGTGGCTGGGGAGGGGGGGGGGGCAGCAGCTGGCCAGGGGAGGGCCAATGCCCTATTTTGCCATATGTGCGGACGCCCATGGTAGTAAGGCATAGGTAGGTGTCCCAGTATAGGTAGGTAGGTGTCCCAGTAGTTAGCTAGGCATGGGTAGGTTCCCCAGACCATGCATAGGTGGGTGCTCCGGTACAGGTAGCCAGGCGGGCGGGGAGCAGGGCTGCAGTGGCGATACAGTGGTGGCTAGGCGCTGAGCAGAGGTGTATGAGAGACTCACGCAGCCGGGAATCGCGCGCCTTATACTTCCGGTTCCTGCGGTCCAAGCGCAGGAACAGGAAGCACAAGGCGCATGAGTCTCTTGTTCACGCTCTGCTCAGCGCCTAGCCACCACTGTATCGCCGCTGCAGCCTTGCTCTCCGCCCGCCTGGCTACCTACCCCCCCCCCATCCAACTCTCCTATGCCCATCCAGGACGGGTATCTATAAGGTCCCGTTTCCACTGCAGCGGCACTTCCGGATCTGCGGTTACGCCGATGAATCCCATGAGCCGTGCCATGCACGGCTATGTCATTTGCACAGATTCGGATGGAAAAGCCGGCCGAATCGCTAATGCAAGCGATTCGGCCAGGGGCTCCATTACTCCATATGGCAGAGTTTCCCCGCGCGATTTGCCTGTGTGGAAACTCTGCGGATTCGGCCCGGTTTCCGCGGAAGTGGAAGCGGGCCCTTAAAAATACAATTCAGAGCCTCTAGGAGCCGGTGCCTACTTTGGATATCATTCATAAACAGACCACTCGGCAAAGTCAGCATTCATAAAGGCTCTTTCCGCATGAAAAAAAGACATACCGAGCAGAGTGATAAATCACCGCCTTGTGCGGTGATTAACGGAACAAATGTAGAAAAATGTTAATTCATAAAGAATACCGCCAGCGGTGTCAGGTCGGAAAGTCCCGCTCCCTCTGATGTGGCGATACCAATGCAAGTGAATGGAGACACACAGACCTCCCAGGCAGCTGCAGCAGAGCGGAACACGGAGAAATGTATCAACTCGGCAGCTTCCGTGTCTCCGCCTGCCTACCGCCTGCCTACCGCCAGCCTAGTTCGGGGAATCTCCGCACTGCCACCGCACCTACACACTTCTTTATGAATGCCCACCCAGAAGTCTAAAGTACCGGTTGCGGAGAAGAACGGTGTTTTCCCGCACTACCGACAGCCTCTTTATGAATGATACCCTTTGCCTCTTAAAGGACAACTGTAGTGAGAAGAACATGGAGGCTGCCATATTTATTTTATTTTAAACAATACCAGTTGCCTGGCAGTGCTGCTGATCTATTTGGCTGCAATAGTGCCTGAATAACACCAGAAGCAAGCATGCAGCTAATCTTGACAGATCTGACAATCATGTCAGAAACACCTGATCTGCTGCATGCTTGTTCAGGGTCTATGGCTAAGAGGCAGAGGATCAGCAGCAGGATAGCCAGGCAACTACTATTACTTAGCATGAAATAAATATGGCAGCCTCCATTTCACTCTCTCTCTCTTTAGTACGAGCCTGAGTTACGCCCATTAGCTCTTACTGTATTCCTAGGTGTTTTCTGTCGGCAACGTTTGTACTGTATTGCACAGGAATTCCTAGCCTAGTCATGGCATTAATTCTAAAAGAGAGAGAGAGAGAAAAAGAGAGAGGGAGGGAGGGAGGAAGGGGGGAAATTTGCCTCCCACGGCCGTCTGTAATGAATGAATGGAGCTGTGTGAGGCGTTTGCTCTTCGCTGGTTTTCTCATTAGCATACCCACAATGCAACTCGCTTTCCACAAGCCTGCAGTTTTGTATTGTATTTTATTTAGTAACTGTACTTTCACTTTTATTCCTTGCTGTTTGGTTATTACTTTCCTTATATATCTAAAGGATATATATTTATAGTAGATAGGATTATTTGTTTGTAGTCGCACCTACCTGTATAAAGTGCAGTGGGAGGTGGAGTGATGAGGATGGTTACAACAAATGCTTCCTTTTCAGGTTTTGAAGAGTCCTTCAGGATGGCAAACCTTGAGATATTGTTTTTCAATTTTTGGATTGCTTGGAAGGTTCCAAGCAAACTTTCTGAATGTGAAAGATAGATTTAATATTGCTTGAGATAGTGTGATTGAACTAATGATCTTTTCAATGATGCGGATGATTCGAATTCGATCATTGAAAAGATGCGGATCTTTGTTCCGAGAATCTCGGATCATTTTACAAGGGAAGCTTTCCGGGGGGGGGGGGGGGGGGAAATGACTAGCAGGACAGGATGGGGGGGGGGGGGGGGAAATGACTAGCAGGACAGGATAAGGGGAGGGGGGTGGACCCACAGAGAAGGGGAGAAGATGGACAGAGGGCAGGGAGTGGACAGAGAAGGGAGGAGGGAAGAGCAGAGAGCAGAAATGTTTGTTTGCGCACAATACCCACATGCTGCAATCATATGCTTTACATACATTTCACCTATATGTTCATCTGTATACTCCCAACTCCCATTCCCCAAAGCATTCCCAGAAGTGAAGTGCAGCTGTATAGAGCAGTGCAGGAGGATCATATTGCACAGCAATCACAGTGCCTGTCCTGTCCTAGCCCAGCATGCTGCCTGTAACGTTACTGAGCTGTGCCAAAAGTTTACAATGTGTTCACTATGCACAACTACGGAACAGACAGCCTATAATGAGCAGCACATTTCAGCCAGTATGTGTGCTCTACACATATCTGGCAGTGGCACCGATGTCCCCTCTCTCTCATCTACCTGTGGCTGTGCAAGGCTGCCTCCCCTTCAACAGAGCGATCCATCTCTGCTCTGCTTCCAGGACCCCGCTGCCCGCTGAGAGGGGGCGTGTCGCTCCTGGCCCCGCCCCCTTTGCGATCCGAATCACTCATTTAGGTGATTCCCCTCCCATGGCCCGTCTGTAATGAATGAATGGAGCTGTGTGAGGCGTTTGCTCTTCGCTGGTTTTCTCATTAGCATACCCACAATGCAACTCGCTTTCCACAAGCCTGCAGTTTTGTATTGTATTTTATTTAGTAACTGTACTTTCACTCCTTGCTGTTTGGTTATTACTTTCCTTATATATCTAAAGGATATATATTTATAGTAGATAGGATTATTTGTTTGTAGTCGCACCTACCTGTATAAAGTGCAGTGGGAGGTGGAGTGATGAGGATGGTTATAACAACTGCTTCCTTTTCAGGTTTTGAAGAGTCCTTCAGGATGGCAAACCTTGAGATATTGTTTTTCAATTTTTGGATTGCTTGGAAGGTTCCAAGCAAACTTTCTGAATGTGAAAGATAGATTTAATATTGCTTGAGATAGTGTGATTGAACTAATGATCTTTTCAATGATGCGGATGATTCGAATCGGATCATTGAAAAGATGCGGATCTTTGTTCCGAGAATCTCGGATCATTTTACAAGGGAAGCTTTCCGGGGGGAAATGACTAGCAGGACAGGATAAGGGGAGGGGGGTGGACACACAGAGAAGGGGAGGAGATGGACAGAGGGCAGGGAGTGGACAGAGAAGGGAGGAGGGAAGAGCAGAGAGCAGAAATGTTTGTTTGCGCACAATACCCACATGCTGCAATCATATGCTTTACATACATTTCACCTATATGTTCATCTGTATACTCCCAACTCCCATTCCCCAAAGCATTCCCAGAAGTGAAGTGCAGCTGTATAGAGCAGTGCAGGAGGATCATATTGCACAGCAATCACAGTGCCTGTCCTGTCCTAGCCCAGCATGCTGCCTGTAACGTTACTGAGCTGTGCCAAAAGTTTACAATGTGTTCACTATGCACAACTACGTAACAGACAGCCTATAATGAGCCGCACATTTCAGCCAGTATGTGTGCTATACACATATCTGGCAGTGGCACCCATGTCCCCTCTCTCTCATCTACCTGTGGCTGTGCAAGGCTGCCTCCCCTTCAACAGAGCGATCCATCTCTGCTCTGCTTCCAGGACCCCGCTGCCCGCTGAGAGGGGGCGTGTCGCTCCTGGCCCCGCCCCCTTTGCGATCCGAATCACTCATTTTGATGATTCCCCTCCCATGGCCCATCTGTAATGAATGAATGGAGCTGTGTGAGGTGTTTGCTCTTCGCTGGTTTTTTCATTAGCATACCCACAATGCAACTCGCTTTCCACAAGCCTGCAGTTTTGTATTGTATTTTATTTAGTAACTGTACTTTCACTCCTTGCTGTTTGGTTATTACTTTCCTTATATATCTAAAGGATATATATTTATAGTAGATAGGATTATTTGTTTGTAGTCGCACCTACCTGTATAAAGTGCAGTGGGAGGTGGAGTGATGAGGATGGTTAAAACAAATGCTTCCTTTTCAGGTTTTGAAGAGTCCTTCAGGATGGCAAACTTTGAGATATTGTTTTTCAATTTTTGGATTGCTTGGAAGGTTCCAAGCAAACTTTCTGAATGTGAAAGATAGATTTAATATTGCTTGAGATAGTGTGATTGAACTAATGATCTTTTCAATGATCCGGATGATTCGAATCGGATCTTTGTTTCGAGAATCTCGGATCATTTTACAAGGGAAGCTTTCCGGGGGAAATGAGTAGCAGGACAGGAGAAGGGGAGGGGGGTGGACCCACAGAGAAGGGGAGGAGATGGACAGAGGGCAGGGAGTGGACAGAGAAGGGAGGAGGGAAGAGCAGAGAGCTGAAATGTTTGTTTGCGCACAATACCCACATGCTGCAATCATATGCTTTACATACATTTCACCTATATGTTCATCTGTATACTCCCAACTCCCATTCCCCAAAGCATTCCCAGAAGTGAAGTGCAGCTGTATAGAGCAGTGCAGGAGGATCATATTGCACAGCAATCACAGTGCCTGTCCTAGCCCAGCATGCTGCCTGTAACGTTACTGAGCTGTGCCAAAAGTTTACATTGTGTTCACTATGCACAACTACGGAGCAGACAGCCTATAATGAGCAGCACATTTCAGCCAGTATGTGTGCTATACACATATCTGGCAGTGGCACCGATGTCCCCTCTCTCTCATCTACCTGTGGCTGTGCAAGGCTGCCTCCCCTTCAACAGAGCGATCCATCTCTGCTCTGCTTCCATGACCCCGCTGCCCGCTGAGAGGGGGCGTGTCGCTCCTGGCCCCGCCCCCCTTTGCGATCCGAATCACTCATTTTGATGATTCCCCTCCCACGGTCCGTCTGTAATGAATGAATGGAGCTGTGTGAGGCGTTTGCTCTTCGCTGGTTTTTTCATTAGCATACCCACAATGCAACTCGCTTTCCACAAGCCTGCAGTTTTGTATTGTATTTTATTTAGTAACTGTACTTTCACTTTTATTTCTTTGCTGTTTGGTTATTACTTTCCTTATATATCTAAAGGATATATATTTATAGTAGATAGGATTATTTGTTTGTAGTCGCACCTACCTGTATAAAGTGCAGTGGGAGGTGGAGTGATGAGGATGGTTATAACAAATGCTTCCTTTTCAGGTTTTGAAGAGTCCTTCAGGATGGCAAATCTTGAGATATTGTTTTTCAATTTTTGGATTGCTTGGAAGGTTCCAAGCAAACTTTCTGAATGTGAAAGATAGATTTAATATTGCTTGAGATAGTGTGATTGAACTAATGATCTTTTCAATGATCCGGATGATTCGAATCGGATCTTTGAAAAGATGCGGATCTTTGTTCCGAGAATCTCGGATCATTTTACAAGGGAAGCTTTCCGGGGTGAAATGACTAGCAGGACAGGATAAGGGGAGGGGGGTGGACACACAGAGAAGGGGAGACGATGGACAGAGGGTAGGGAGTGGACAGAAAAGGGAGGAGGGAAGAGCAGAGAGCAGAAATGTTTGTTTGCGCACAATACCCACATGCTGCAATCATATGCTTTACATACATTTCACCTATATGTTCATCTGTATACTCCCAACTCCCATTCCCCAAAGCATTCCCAGAAGTGAAGTGCAGCTGTATAGAGCAGTGCAGGAGGATCATATTGCACAGCAATCACAGTGCCTGTCCTGTCCTAGCCCAGCATGCTGCCTGTAACGTTACTGAGCTGTGCCAAAAGTTTACAATGTGTTCACTATGCACAACTACGGAACAGACAGCCTATAATGAGCAGCACATTTCAGCCAGTATGTGTGCTATACACATATCTGGCAGTGGCACTGATGTCCCCTCTCTCTCATCTACCTGTCCCTGCAAGGCTGGCTCCCCTCCAACAGAGCGATCCATCTCTGCTCTGCTTCCAGGACCCCGCTGCCCGCTGAGAGGGGGCGTGTCGCTCCTGGCCCCGCCCCCTTTGCGATCCGAATCACTCATTTTGATGATTCGGATGATTCGACTCACAAAATAGATTCGGATCAAAGATCCGAATCCGTTATGATCCGGACAACACTACAATTTACCAGTGGTTACCGACCTATTTATCTCATGGGAGGTAATTTTCCTCCTGTGATATCTCCAAATAGCAATTCTCCAGAAGTATAGGGTGAAATATCGACAGAGAGAAATCCATGCGATAAATGTGTGATAAATGTGCGATAAATAGGCGATAGTTAGTCGTTATTTTTTCTCAAAATCACAATTCACCAGGGAAAAAAGGGTGTGTGGCCATTCGTTATTTTTTCATCTATTTATCCCCTGAATGTACCTGGAGATATGTGGTTTTTATCACAGCTGCTGCAGCTCACTCTGCAGCTAGTTTACTAGCAGCACACAGTACAGCCTATACCAGGGGTCTGCAACCTTTAAGACATAAAGAGCCACTTGGACCCATTTCAGAAAAGAGAAAAAAAAATGGGAGCCGCAAAACCATATGCACAAATCGTTAGCAGATATGACCCCCATATGCACAAATCGTTAGCAGATATGACCCCCATAAACACAAATCGTTAGCAGATATGACCCCCATATGCACAAATCGTTAGCAGATATGACCCTCATATGCACAATCCTTCAGCAGATATGACCCCCATATGCACAATCCTTCAGCAGATATGACCCCCATATGCACAATCCTTCAGCAGATATGACCCCCATATGCACAAATCGTTAGCAGATATGACCCCCATATGCACAAATCGTTAGCAGATATGAGCCCCATATGCACAATCCTTCAGCAGATATGACCCCCATATGCACAATCCTTCAGCAGATATGACCCCCATATGCACAAATCGTTAGCAGATATGACCCCCATATGCACAATCCTTCAGCAGATATGACCCCCATATGCACAAATCGTTAGCAGATATGACCCCCATATGCACAAATCGTTAGCAGATATGACCCCCATATGCACAATCCTTCAGCAGATATGACCCCCATATGCACAATCCTTCATCAGATATGACCCCCATATGCACAAATCATTAGCAGATATGACCCCCATTTGCACAATCCTTCAGCAGATATGACCCCCATATGCACAAATCGTTAGCAGATATGACCCCCATATGCACAATTCTTCAGCAGATATGACTCCCATATGCACAAATCGTTAGCAGATATGACCCCCATATGCACAACTCGTTAGCATATATGACCCCCATATGCACAATCCTTCAGCAGATATGACCCCCATATGCACAATCCTTCATCAGATATGACCCCCATATGCACAAATCATTAGCAGATATGACCCCCATATGCACAATCCTTCAGCAGATATGACTCCCATATGCACAAATCGTTAGCAGATATGACCCCCATATGCACAACTCGTTAGCATATATGACCCCCATATGCACAAATCGTTAGCAGATATGACCCCCATATGCACAGATCGTTAGCAGATATGACCCCCATATGCACAGATCGTTAGCAGATATGACCCCCATATGCACAGATCGTTAGCAGATATGACTCCCATATGCACAAATCGTTAGCAGATATGACCCCCATATGCACAGATCGTTAGCAGATATGACCCCCATATGCACAGATCGTTAGCAGATATGACCCCCATATGCACAGCTCGTTAGCAGATATGACCCCCATATGCACAGATCGTTAGCAGATATGACCCCCATATGCACAGCTCGTTAGCAGATATGACCCCCATATGCACAGCTCATTAGCTGATATGACCCCCATATGCACAGCTCATTAGCAGATATGACCCTCATATGCACAGCTCATTAGCAGATCTGAAAAAAAAAACATTTACTCACCTAGTCAGAAGACCTCCTGTCACAATGTCCTCCTGTCCCGACCTCCGGTCCCGACCTTGTGGCACGCAACTCCCACGATCCTCCTCCTCCTACGTCACGTCCTGCCTGCCTGCATTACACTGCAGGGCTACGGGAAAATGGCCGCCCGCAGGGCCGGTCCTGGACTTTATGCTGCCTGAGGCAAAGATCGTAAAGGCGCCCCCCCCCCCAATCTTTCTACATAACATGAGCGGCGGCAGCCAGCCAGCCTTATCATCATCATCGTCACGTCGGCGGCGCTCGCAGGAGACAGGAGAGGCCGCAGAGCTTAGTCATCGGACTCGGAGGCCGGCGGCAACAGTGCAGTTTCTAGGCTAAAATGCACCCAGGGCGAGGGTGTAAAAATTGCGCCCCCCCCCCCCCCCCGGTATAGGTAACCAGCTATAGGTCCCCCCCGAGTATAGGTGGCCAGGCATGGGTGAGCCAGTAAAGTTGCCCCAGTATAGGTTAGCCAGGTAGTTGCCTCCAGTATAGGTAGCCAGTATAGTTGCCCCCAGTATGTTAGATAGGCAGGCACCCCCCCCCCCCCCCCCGGTATAAGTTAGATAAGTAGGTGCCCCCAGTACAGGTTAGCTAGGTAGGTGCCTCCAATATAGGTAGCCAGTATAGTTGCCCCCAGCATAGGTTAGATAGGTAGGTACCCCCAGTATAGGTTAGTTAGGTAGGTGCCCCCAGTATAGGTAGCCAGTATAGTTGCCACCTGTATAGGCTAGCTAGGTAGGTAGGTGCCCCCAATACAGGTTAGATAAGTGCCCCCAGTATAGGTTAGATAGGTAGCTTCCCCCCAGTATAGGTTAGATTAGGTCGCTGCCCTTCAGTATAGGTTAGATTAGGTAGGTGCCCCCAGTACAGGTTAGATTAGGTAGGTGCCCCCAGTATAGATTAGATAGGTAGCTGCCCCCAGCATAGGTTAGACAGGTAGCTGCCCCCCAGCATAGGTTAGATAGGTAGCTGCCCCCCAGTATAGGTTAGATAGGTAGCTGCCCCCCAGTACAGGTTAGATTAGGTAGGTGCCCCCAGTATAGGATAGATAGGTAGCTGCCCCCAGTATAGGTTAGATAGGTAGCTGCCCCCCAGTGTAGGTTAGATAGGTAGCTGCCCCCCAGTGTAGGTTAGATAGGTAGCTGCCCCCCAGTATAGGATAGATAGGTAGCTGCCCCCCAGTATAGGTTAGATAGGTAGCTGCTCCCCAGTATAGGTTAGATAGGTAGCTGCCCCCCAGTATAGGTTAGATAGGTAGCTGCCCCCCAGTATAGGTTAGATAGGTAGCTGGCCCCCAGTATAGGTTAGATTAGGTAGGTGCCCCCCAGTATAGGATAGATAGGTAGCTGCCCCTAGTACAGGTTAGATTAGGTAGATGCCCCCCAGTATAGGATAGATAGGTAGCTGCCCCCAAAACAGGTTAGATTAGGTAGGTGCCCCCCAGTATAGGATAGATAGGTAGCTGCCCCCAAAACAGGTTAGATTAGGTAGGTGCCCCCCAGTATAGGATAGATAGGTAGCTGCCCCCAAAACAGGTTAGATTAGGTAGGTGCCCCCCAGTATAGGATAGATAGGTAGCTTGCCCAGGTAGGTGCCCCCTCATAATGGCGGAGGGGGGAGCCGGAGCCGCGGGGAGGGCAGCCCGACCTCTCCCTCCCTCTCCCCGGGCCGCCCTCCATGCTCCCCCCTCGGACTTTAGGCAGCAGAGTTAGCGCGCAGGGAAGCGCTGCTGTATACAGCCTGTTACTCACCTCTCTGGATCCGATCGCCGCTCCCGCCCTGCTGGTCTCCTCTCTGCCTAGCCGGCTGATACACACGCGGCTGCTTCCTGTGTAAACAGGAAGCAGCCGCGTGTGTATCAGCGGCTACATTGCAGAGAGGAGACCAGCAGGGCGGGAGCGGCGATCGGATCCAGGGAGGTGAGTAACAGAGCTGTGTACAGCAGCGCTTCCCTGCGCGCTAACTCTGCTGCCTAAAGTCCGAGGGGGGAGCATGGAGGGCGGTCCGGGGAGAGGGAGGGAGAGGTCGGGCTGCCCTCACCGTGGCTCTGGCTCCCCCCACCCCCCCCCCCCCCGCTCAGTAGTGTTGTCCGGATCATGAACGATTCGGATCTTTGATCCGAATCTATTTTATGAGTCGATCATCCGAATAATCAAAATGAGTGATTCGGATCGCAAAAGGGGCGGGGCCAGGAGCGACACGCCCCCTCTCAGCGGGCAGCGGGGTCCTGGAAGCAGAGCTGAGATGGATCGCTCTGTTGGATGGGAGGCAGCCTTGCAGGGAGACAGGTAGATGAGAGAGAGGGGACATGGGTGCCACTGCCAGTTATGTGTAGAGCACACATACTGGCTATAACGTGCTGCCCATTATAGGCTGTCTGTTCCGTAGTGCTGCACAGTGAACACATGGGAAGCTTTTGGCTCAGCACAGCTCAGTAACTTTGCAGGGACTGTGATTGAAAGGCAATATAATCCTCCTGCACTCGGCACTAAACAGCTGCACGTATCTTCTGGGAATGTTTCTTTCACTGTGCGACCTTTTCTTTCAAAGTACACAGATGAGCATATAGGTGAAATACATGTAAAGCATATGATTGCAGCATGTGGGTATTACGTGCAAACATTTCTGCTCTCTGCTCGTCCCTCCTCCCTTCTCTGTCCACTCCCTGCCCTCTGTCCATCTTCTCCCCTTCTCTGTGTGTCCACCCCCCTCCTCTTCTCCTGTCCACAGACCTGTCCTGCTGTTCATTTCACCCCCGAATGCTTCCTGTAGTAAAATGATCCGAGATTCGGATCAAAGATCCGGATCTCTTCAATGATCTGATTCGAATCATCCGGATCATTGAAAAGATCCGAACTTCCCATCTCTACCGCTCAGTCACAGCCAGTTCATCTGGTGCCGCCCCTCCACTTCCTGCCGCCTGAGGAACCCGCCTCACCCCGCCTCATGGGCGGGCCGGCCCTGGCCGCCCGAAGCCCTGCACTGGTCCGGCGGCCTCTCTGATAGGCTGCCGGCCAGCGACAGCACACGCGTCACACGCTCGCCGCAGCCAGTCAGCCACTGACACCGGAGCCGCCTAGGAGCCACGGCGAAGGTGGAAAAGAGCCGCATGCGGCTCCGGAGCCGCGGGTTGCCGACCCCTGGCCTATACTGTACATATTTCAGGCACCAGAGAGCAGCCCATTTACAATATTAAGCATATTAAGCAATATTAAGTATTTACAATATTAAGTGGATGGGTGAAAGGAAGGAGGAATCTGGATACATTTGTCATCGGGAGTGAGTGTGAAAATGTATCCAAATACCTCCTCCGTTTCACCCATCCACTTAATATTGTAAATGCTTAATATTGCTTAATATACCTAATATGCAGAACGAAGGGAGGGATTTGTAATGGAAGGAGAGGGTCAAAAACAGGGAGGGAAACCCTCTGCGGTCACATGCTGGTAATAACCTCCTCCTCCTACCCACAATCCTTTACTTCCAGCTTCCAGAGAGGCAAAGTATCACATGCAAATCACTAACACAGCATAACTATCCACCGTTTATCGCACGGTTTTCGCATCCATATCGCTCCATTATCGCATAATTATCGCCTGCTATCGAACATTCCTCTCTCTATCCTCTCACAGTGGGGAATTGCAAACCAACCCACCAGGGAGATAAATTACTGACTTGGCTGTAGTTACCTCCAACACATGTCAGTAAATTGTCAGCAAATGTCAATTCATAAAGCCTTCAACATGTGGTGAGGTCTTTAGTTACTGACACCTCTGGTGAGGTGTTAACAATGCAAAGTGCAGGGAGCTGTAGTCTGTGTGAGTCATTTGTGCTGGGAAAGTCTGTGTGAGTCATCTGTGCCCAATGACTGTTGTGAAAGTTAAATTAAGAATTTAATAGTGGAGTATCAGAACTGTTCTAAATTAATTGATTTATATGCACAGCAAGCTCATGGCGACCCAGAACTCTGAGGAGTGTGTGAAGCCTGCTACACACCATCCAATTTCTTGTCAGATTTCAGGTCGAATAAATAATTGCCGACCAGCCTGATCTGATTTCTAATCGATTTTCTGATCACTTCTTTACAAAATTGATCAGAAATTAGATTGCACCTGTCTGAAATTATCGATTCGACTGTACCTGTCATGAAGGGCTAAAAGGACTAAAACGCCACATTCCCAGTAGAACGAAGCCACTCTTGCACTGAGGAGAAAACTATGCACAAGCAGCTTCGTTCTACTGGGCTTGCGCTCGTAAGCTTGCACTCAAAATACAGAGGCTTCCTACTACTGAGGTAACTATCTAATTTTGATTACCGCTTCTCGGCCTTTTGACTAAGATCAAGTGTAGTATCTGTTCTTATCATTTTTTGGGGAAACCTGGAGGGATGGCACAGTGGCAGAGTGTCCCTCCTGGTCGTAATTCCCCAGAGGCTGATGGAATGGATCTACCACTAGAGTTGGGCCGAACGGTTCGACTGCGAACGGTTCCATGCGAACTTCAGTGGTTCGCGTTCGGGTCCCGCAGGCGAACTTTTGCGGAAGTTCAGTTCGCCCCATAATGCACCATGAGGGTCAACTTTGACCCTCTACATCACAGTCAGCAGGCCCAGTGTAGCCAATTAGGCTACACTAGCCCCTGGAGCCACTCCCCCCCTAATAAAAGGCAGGCAGCGGCGGCCATTACG
This sequence comes from Hyperolius riggenbachi, assembly GCF_040937935.1. Taxonomy (NCBI): domain Eukaryota; kingdom Metazoa; phylum Chordata; class Amphibia; order Anura; family Hyperoliidae; genus Hyperolius; species Hyperolius riggenbachi. The sequence goes on along the minus strand of NC_090651.1, from coordinate 75,111,999 downwards.
CTCACTCGTGTGCCTGCGTTAGTGAGAGTAGGGCGAGCTGCTGCAGACTGTCTCTCATAGGGAAAGATTAGTTAGGCTTAGCTTGTTCCTGGCTGCATACCTGTTCTGTTCAGTGAGCCCACCATACCTGTTCTGTTCAGTGAGCCCACTGGATACCTGCATACAGGTTCAGTGAACCTGCCACTGCATACCTGTTCTGTGAACCCACCACTGCATACCTGTACTGTGAACCCACCAATGCATACCTGTTCAGTGAACCCACCATTGCATACCTGTTCAGTGAACCCACCACTGCATACCTGTTCAGTGAACCTGCCACTGCATACCTGTTCTGTGAACCCACCACTGCATACCTGTACTGTGAACCCACCACTGCATACCTGTTCAGTGAACCCACCACTGCATACCTGTTCAGTGAACCTGCCACTGCATACCTGTTCTGTGAACCCACCACTGCATACCTGTACTGTGAACCCACCACTGCATACCTGTTCAGTGAACCCGCCACTGCATACCTGTTCAGTGAACCCGCCACTGCATACCTGTTCTGTGAACCCGCCACTGCATACCTGTACTGTGAACCCACCACTGCATACCTGTTCAGTGAACCCACCACTGCATACCTGTTCAGTGAACCTGCCACTGCATACCTGTTCTGTGAACCCACCACTGCATACCTGTTGTGTTCAGTGAACCCGCCACTGTATACCTGTTCAGTGAACCTGCCACTGCATACCTGTTCTGTGAACCCGCCACTGTATACCTGTTCTGTTCAGTGAACCCACCACTGCATACCTGTTGTGTTCAGTGAACCCGCCACTGTATACCTGTTCTGTTCAGTGAACCTGCCACTGCATACCTGTTCTGTGAACCCACCACTGCATACCTGTTCTGTTCAGTGAACCCGCCACTGCATACCTGTTCTGTTCAGTGAACCTGCCACTGTATACCTGTTCTGTTCAGTGAACCCACCACTGCATACCTGTTCAGTGAACCTGCCACTGCATACCTGTACTGTTCAGTGAACCCGCCACTGCATACCTGTTCTGTTCAGTGAACCCGCCACTGTATTCCTGTTCAGTGAACCCGCCACTGCACTCTCGCCATGGTGCGCACCAGTCCAGCACGGCCGTCACTACACAAACAGCTGTTTGCGGTGCGTTACACGGTGAGTTTGGTGTGTCAGTGTGAAGCAGTACCTTAATTACACTACCTGATTGATGTATACACATGCAAGATGTTTTAAAGCACTTTAGGCCTGTCATTTAGCATTCAATGTGATTTCTGCCCTTAAAACGCTGCTTTGCGTCAAATCCAGATTTTTCCCGGGAACTTTTGGCATGTATCCCACTCCTCCACCTGGGGATCCAGGTGTTAGACCCCTTGAAACATCTTTTCCATCACTTTTGTGGCCAGCCAAATGTTTTTTTTCAAAGTTCGCATCCCCATTGAAGTCTATTGCGGTTCGCGAACGTTTACGCGAACCGAAACTTACGCGGAAGTTCGCGAACCCGGTTCGCGAACCTAAAATCGGAGGTTCGGCCCCACTCTATCTACCACTGGTCGAAGCTGAAGGGTTGAGGGCTTTGCTTAGGCGTACTGCCTCTGGAAGTGGAGCTCCAGAGTACCTGAAAAAAACTGGGATGTGGCAGATCCCGGGCGGAAGTAAGGTGCTTTGGTTTGTACTGCGCATACGCATGGCCAACTAACGCAGTTCCCCAACCTGGGGATTTCGGTTCCCGCCCCGGCTCCCTCTCGGGGGAGCCACCCGGACCATGTGGGTGGCCACATGGCCCAGGCCCTTTGGGTTACCACTGGGCAGGTTGGGGTCCTTCTATCCTTCGGGTGTTGGAGGACCCAAAACCCCCCTGCGCCGAAGGCAAAGGGGGAGGTTCCCTTCGGGGAACACCGGAAAGGGCCCTGCTTTTGTGGGGCCTGGGGCTGCTCATGCACGTTTTTGAGGGGTGTTTATGCACTTCCTCTTTTTCCGTGCATGGGCATAAAGCCTTGCTTACTCCGGGCTCCTGTTGCATGCAACAGGAGCCAAGAAAGCTTAAAAAAAAAAACTATCTAATTTTTATTATTTACTCCAGGTATGCTGAGAGCAATAAAACTCGGTAGCCTCTGAAGCTGAGTACCCATGATGCGATTGTCTCGCTGACCCGCGATACTTTCACTAAACGATAAATCGTTTAGTGTAGTTTGGCAATAACGATCCCCGACGACTCTGAGCAAATTACCGCGATCACTTGACTTCCCTTCGCGCCTGTCGTGTAACATCGTGCAATGTTGCACATATCTGCCGGCCAGAAGATGGATCATGAGACACTTGTTGTCAGGGAGACATGGCGGGATCCATCTTCCTCGTCGCTGCAGTGAGTATTCAACTTAACTTAACCTTTCATTTTTTTTCTATGTAATTTGAAAAAAAAAATAAAAATAGGTGATTGGTAAACTGTCACCTGTAGTAATTTAGAAACATCATTTTAAATTGCATTTAACCAGCCTGTGCACGTGTTGTTGGCAATATCATGCTGCCTTCCATTACAGCACGCAGGGCTGATTTAAAGGGGTTCTGTAGGGGTGGGCTGAGGATAAAAAACGCCACTTACTTGGGGCTTCTATCAGCCCTCTGTAGCAGTAATGTCCCACGCCGTCCTCCCCCGATCCGCCGTTCCTCGCCGCCGGCACCGGGCAATTATTTGTCTGACATAGCCGAATAATGCGCGCTGCTGTTCACGTCATCAGAAGCTTACTGCGCAGATGCAGTACGAAGTTTTCTTGTACTGCACCTGCACAGTAAGCTTCCGATGACACGGCCGCGCAGCCACAGTTGGACGGCTAGCTGCGCTAGACCAGGGCCAGCAGCGGGGAATGGCGGATCGGAGGAGGACTGCATGGGACATTACTGCTACAGGGGGCTGATAGAAGCCCCAGGTAAGTGGCGTTTTTTATCCTCAGCCCACCCCTACAGAACCCCTTTAAGCCACAATGGCGCCCTGGACAAAAATTACCTGGATATCCTGACCCTGAGTACCCCCACCCTGCACCCTCTGGAAGCGACATTATGTGGCACTTTTTGCTATGGAACTTCCCCCCCCCCCCCCCCCGCTTAGTTATGGATCTTTCACCAGGGCCCCAGAGCTGGCTTGCAGACCGCCAGGGTTGTCCCTGGAGCACTTTCAGAGTATTCACAGCATATTGAACTCACCTCCTTTGTTCTGTGTGCTGCCTCTTCTCCGTGGCCCGGCAGGATGTATATACCGCTAGAACATGTAGCCGGGTCACAGAGAAAAGGTGGCCAGCTAGGGTGAAGACAGAAGCACACAGACCGATGTAGGAGCATGTCGGCTGCACAGGTGAGTTTACTTCCCTGCAATACTTTCCTGGGTCCTTGGGAATGAGTCAGGAAAAAACGGCTCTGGAAATTTGGGCACACCAGGTGCCGCCAGAGGCAGTAATGTGAATTACGGCTATAGCGGCGCTCAGTCAGTAATTTGGGTGCTGTCAAGAGATGGCGGCCAAATTACAATAAATCAGCGTAAGTCGGCTACCAGCAATAGCTTGCAGACGAAATACGGCTTACCCCAGAGTCCATGATAGCCTTGAGGGGGAATAGTAATTAACGCAGCCGGGACTTTTGCAGGAGCTATTCAGCTTCACCCTGCTCCCAAATTTCCTGGCGCCTTAAAGTGCACCTGAACCGAAGCTTGGGTATTCAAAATCAGATACTCACCTAAACAGAGGATGATTGAGGATCATGATCTGCGGTTCCCCATCACTGAGCACGGCCCCCCAAAGATCAGTGACAAGGCATTGTCGCTAATCCTATCGTCCTTTTCTGCATTCATGGCCACGCAGTAGATGCTCGAGCCCGCCCGCGTATGCGCAGTAGCACAGAGCCGCGGGCTCCAGGCTACTGTGCAGGCAGGCTCGAGCGTCTAATGCGCAGCCATGAATGCGTAAGAGGAGCCGCGCGGCCATGGTGTGAAGGTGGGCCACGCTCTGCAACCGGGGGCTTCCGACAACGAGGGAAGCCTCAATACGCTCCCGAGGGCTCTTTCACACCAGAGCCCATTTGCTGCGTTTTAACGCAAAGTCGAAACTCTGCGTTAACCAAGGTAAAATGAAAGTCCATAGACTTTCATTTTACTTTTCACACCCGACGCTGCGTTTCGATGCATTGCGTTACGACGCACCCGGGAGCTTTTAATCGCCAGGAGCCGGCGTTTTCCCGTCTGGTTGAATTATTAGCTACCGCCGCTGATTGCGTCGCACTACAGCATCCCAACAACACGCCGCAAGATATTCAATGCGTGCAGTGGACGGCTATTGCACGAGTTGTCTGATGTGACAGAGCCCTGAGGCTTACCTCTCTTCATGGTAAGTATCTGTTTTTGAACCCGAGCTTTGGCTCTGGTTCACTTTAGTTAAATGTACACCCTTGGGGGACCAGCCCTGAGTACAAACTGATTCTTCATTTAAAAAATGAACATTTTCATTGCACAGTGTGTAAGGGCTCGTTTCCATATGCAACGCAGGAGTCGTGCGTCAGCGGGGCTCTGTGTTGCATGTGATTCGCCCTGGGGCTGCGCTTGTAATCCTATTTATTATAATGAATGGGATTGCGGGTGTAATTGCCCCAAAATGCGTGCAACCATGCGCTGCAGTTCAGTGGTGATTCGCAGCGCATGTATGGAAACATCAGACTGCAGTCTATGCACTCTGATGTCCTTGCGATCACGTTTCCATAAGTGCGGCTAAAAGCGTGCATGTGGAATTGAGCCATAAGCTAGGCCGGTTCTAGACAGGCACATATGAGCGGGCAGTCTGAAACGTGAAGGGGGCATCATAGGTACACAGATGTGGCGGTGTCGAGAAATGCATCCTGTATGTATTTAGAGAGTTTAGCCTGTCTAATTCCCCCTCATCTGTGTCTAATCACAAGTTGAAATTTGTTGATCTCTACCCTGTGTCACCTGACGGTCGCAGAAGATAAGCTCATTTGAAAGCACAGGATGTTAACAATATGTCTGCTTCCATGAAAACAGGAAGTTGAAACACTGCAGATTATTGCAAGATTTGTATCATCTGTAACAAAGAAATGTTTTTCTTGAAAGATTATTATGTTGTTGATTATCTTTTAGAGCAGAGAGGAAGTTCTGGTTCAGGACAGGAAGACAGGCAGAGTGGCAGGCCAGAGGCGGTGGTGTGCCTGCCATGTCAAAGGAGGGGATGGTGGAATTTGGGGCCAGAACTGACAAAATGAATGCGCACAACACAAGCAATGCTCTGAGCTCAACCTCTGTCCGTGAGCACACCGCATGGAGGAGGAAATAGCCTACCGGTCATGTGACCGCTGTGCTGTCAGTTGACCCCCGGCCTGATGTCTCTCTCTGCATGCGCCATTTCGTTCCAAAAGAAAACCAGCAGCAGAGGGAGACAAATTGAGGGAGACTCACTCACTGCAGCCGTGCATGCCCCTGGATGATTAAGGGTGCAAGACATTTGTTTGAGGGGGTGCTGCCCCTTCTTGCCACAGCTTAGAAGAACTCCAAGAAATGTTACACATGCAGGCTTTCTGATGTGAAAATCATATGAAAACAGGTACCCAAGGGGTTAAAAAACACAGCTTTGGTATTCTGGAAAGCCTGTTTTGTTCTGTTTTCCCTGTTGCTGCCTGGGAGGTCTGTCTCCATTAACTTAGCTGTTATCCGCATGCTTATCACCTCTTCCAAGGGAGCGGTATTCTCCGCATGCTTATCACCTCTTCCAAGGGAGCGGTATTCTCCGTCTCAATACCGCCTGCTCTAATCTTTATGAATTGACATATAGTGACATGTGTTGAGATAATCACCGCATAAGGCGGTAATTTCCCGCACTGTTTAGGAATGTCAGCTTTTCATGCGGAAACAGCTTTTATGAATTGACATTTTGCCAAGTGCTCAGTAAAGTCGGCTGTTTTCAGCATTACCGCATGCGTGAATGCTTTATGAATGATAGCCAATGTTGAACTTTCAGAAGACATGGTCTCCTTGGATTACGTCCCTCGATAGGCCCTACATTACTGACCTAATCTGTTAACATATTTCAAATACTATTCTCCCCTAGCATCATATCATTCTACTTTGGCTGTCATTCATAAAATTATTTGTGTACAGAATTTATGGGATAGAGGATACTACAATAGCTTATTTAGCTATTGCTGTATTCCTAGGTGTTGTTGTCTGTCGGCAACGTTTGTACTGTATTGCACACAATGGCTATCATTCATAAAGCATTTCCGCATGCGGAAATGCTAAAAACAGCTGACTTTACCGACCACTCGGCAAAGTCAGCATTCATAAAGGCTCTTTCCGCATGAAAAAATGACACTAACGAGCAGAGTGATAAATCACCGCCTTGTGCGGTGATTATCGGAACAAATGTAGCAAAATGTTCATTCATGAAGAACACCGCAAGCGGTGTCAGGTCGGGAAGTCCCGCTCCCTCTGATGTGGCGATACCAATGCAAGTGAATGGAGACACACAGACCTCCCAGGCAGCTGCAGCAGAGCGGAACACGGAGAAATGTATCAACTCTGCAGCTTCCGTGTCTCCACCTGCCTACCGCCTGCCTATCGCCAGCCTAGTTCGGGGAATCTCCGCAGTGCTTCCGCACATGGATACTTTTTTATGAATGCCCACCCAGAAGTCTAAAACACCGCCAGCGGTGTTTTCCCGCACTGATTCCCCTTACCGACAGCCTCTTTATGAATGATAGCCATTGGCTATCATTCATAAAAGCAGTGCGGTGAAATAAATCTGTGCGGGAAAATACCGCATTCGGTAGTTTAGACTTCTGTGTGCTCATTCATAAAAATGTTTACAGTTGCGATACAAGTTCGGTATTTTCCCTGAATTAGACAGGCGGTAGGCTGGCGGTGTTCTCCGAAGGGAACTTATCCCCCTTGGCCATCGGCGCAGGGGGTACTAAGCATCCTCCTACCCGAGGGTTGGAGGACACTGGCGGCATCCTCCAACACCCGAAGGGCTGGAGGACCCTGGACTGCCCTGTGGTTGCCCACACTGCCTGGGCCACGTGGCCATCCACATGGTCCGTGGCTCCCCCGAGGGGGGGCCAGGTGGGAACCGAAGTCCCCTGGGGACAAGTCCCCGGTGCCAGCAAGCTGGCCCCGACCTTGCGGCCGGAGTGATAAAAATTCCGCACTCTCCCTAGCCAAAAGGCCGGGGAGCTGTGTTAGTTGGCTATGCATATGGGCAGTACAGACCAAAGCACCCTACTTCCGCCTGATATCTGCCACATCTCAGGTTTTTTCAGGTGCACCTGGAGCGCCACTTCCAGGGGCAGTACGCCTAAGCAAAGCCCTCAGCCATTCAGCCTCGACCATGGTATAGATCCATTCAATCAGCCCCTGGGAATTACGACCAGGAAGGACACCCTGCCACAGTGCCATCCCTCCAGGTCCCCCAAAAAACCTCAAGAACAGATACTACACTTGATCTTAGCCAGAGACAGCGTTACTATAGAAGAGGCAGCCCCAGCATCCCTTTACATGTGCATTTTTTAAAAACTGCCTCTGCGCTGAATCTGTCTATTAGTGATGGGTCATTCGCGAACGAGCCGGCTCTAAAAGCTGGCTCTTTGCTGCGAACGACAAGAGCCGGCTCTCAGTTTTAAAAGAGCCGATGCCTCAGCCGCCCCACACAGCTCTGCTTTGCTCTGTGATAAAGGGCGCTGAGGCATGCTGGGAGATGTAGTCCTCCTCGTTCAGCTTGTAGGAGTGTATGGGGGGAACAGAGCAGTAGCAGGAGGGATTGCCCCAGTCAGATAAGCAGTCATGGAGACAGGGGCGGGGCTTTTACTCCAATTCTGAGTGGTGTCTGTCTAGTGACATTTAATGAAGAGCCGATTCAGAGCCATAAGAGCCAGCTCTTTAATGGGAGCCGATTCAGAAGAGCAGATTCTCTGAGAAGAGCCGGAATTCCCATCACTAGTACAAACATCATCTCTCAGTCTCAACAATACCAATAGTATCACATCTTATTTTTCACATTAATTATTATGCCCAGCTATGCTAGGCACTCCAAAAATTTACTAAAATCAAAATTCTTCGTGGACAGTGCAATACCTGTAGGAAAAGACACAGTGTAATGCTGCTTCCATGTCTCCACCGATCAGTGAACGTCAACCAACCTAGTGTGACAAACACACTGATATCTATTTTATAATACGTAAACAAACACTATTTTACTCAGTACATAAAACTGCAAAATAAGGTAAAAGAAAATGTATATAGCTAAACCAATTTTATAAATGAAATATCACAGAGAAGCACGTCAACTAAACGGTGAAATGCATTGTGGGTATGCTAATGAAGGTCTGAGCATGTTCTTTGCAGAGCAAAATCCTCTCACAGCTTCCGTCAACAGCGATAGAGGAGGAGGGGCGGAGATTCTACCAGCGCTGCAAGAAGCTGAGGCTAACCAGAGCCAGAGGCAGTCTCTGCATTATGAGCGTGCTGACTGAAGTGGGAGAGCTGAGAATACAACGTAACTATATATATATATATATATATATATATATATATATATAGATAGATAGATAGATAGATAGATAGATAGATAGATAGATAGATATATATATATATATATATATATATATATATATATATATATAGAGCCAACATCTTCCATAGCATTGGTCAATGTACATACAGTAATGTGGAGCATAGATACATGAGCAGTTCAAAATGCTGTACAATCAGGGCAACCAGTGATGTACGCTCAATTAACTTTAAAAAGTGTACCGGAGATGCCATAAAAAAAATCTGATACTTACCTGGGTCTATCTCCAGCCCCATAAGCACTGCTGAGTCCCTCGCCATCCTCCTGCAGTCTGCCATTCAGCCTCAGTCAGACTTGGTAACTGGTTCAGTAGCGTCAGTCGGGGTCTTCTGCACCAGCATGAGCCAGTTACCAGGGCTGATTGCAGCTGAACGGAAGCACGCGGGAGGACGGCCAGGGGCTCAGTGGTGCTTATGGGGCTGGAGGAAGCCCCAGGTAGGTATCAAATCTTTCTTTTATGGCATCTCAGGTTTCCCTTAAACATTGACCCCGGCTTTTGCCATCATTTGTGCAAATTCTGGGCTCGATCCAGTCTTTTCGTTTCATCCTGGATGTTACTTGTAGTGTTCTGGGTCAGCTACATTCAGCGCTTCTGTGTCCCCCAACACGACGCAACAACTAAGTGCCAGGAAGCACCGCCAAAGATTGTCAAATGCTTTTCTGCTCAGTAGAAAAGCATTTAACACAGTCTAAGCAAGACAGCGACGCTGCTGGTTCAGATGCCCATCTTCATTCAGATGTCCAGTTTCACTCTTTACCCTGAAGTGTATTGTGGAGAGGTGTGGAGAAAAGATGCACAGGAGACCTCCTGCTAATCACCAGGTGTAGTCAATAAGATGCATATAATTCCTAAACCCAAAGATAAACAATAGTTTTAACCTCCTTATCGGTATGCCCTGTGTCGGGCATACTGCCCTGTGGCCCTAGGAGTCCCCCATCAATAAATAAATGTGCCAAATGGCTGTAAATCCTTTAGCTAGCACTAGGCTAGCTAGTTCTAGTGTTGGGCACCCACCGCTCCTCTGTGATTCCCCCCGATCCCCCAGTTTATACATTACCCGCCTTAGATCCAGCGATCACGCAGCCTCCCGGCACAGCTCCGGTCTCTCTGTGGGGAGGATCGGGTTTGCGCATGACGTCATCTGCGATCCTCACCATAGTAAAGACAGGAGCTGTCCGGGGAGGCTGCGCCGATCGCTGGATCCAGGCTGGGTAATGTATAAACGGGGGAGCGGCGGGGATCGGAGGGTGCCGGAGACTTCTAGCTAGCCTAGTGCTAGCTAGAGGGTTTATAGCCATTTAGCACATTTATTTAAAAATTGGGGTAAAAGTAACAAAACCTCCTGAGCGGCGTAACGCTCAGGAGGTTAAATATGTACTTACCTTGGTGTTCTAGAGAGTCCTCAGGGCTCGTTTCCACTATCGCGAATCCGCATGCGTCCAATGCATGCGGATTCGCACATGGTATACAAGTGGATGGGCCTGTTTCCACTGTTGCGTTGGTGATGTGCGTTTTTTTGAGCGGTGAAAAAACGCACAAAAGAGCCAACGAATTCGCCTGAGAGTGGAATGCATGCGAATCGCATGCAATGTATTTAATAGGGAAATCGCATGCGTTTTTTACGCGTTTTTTACGCGATTACGCGTGCGATTACGCATAGGAACCGATGTAAATTAACACAGGCAGTGACATGGTTAAAAACGCATATAGCCTAACCTATGCGAAATCGCATGCGTAATCGCGTAAAATAACGCGTAAAAAAACGCACCTGCATGCGATTTCATCAGCGGTGGAATCCAGGCGATTCCGCACCGCAATAGTGGAAACGAGCCCTTAGACCTCTCCAAGCTATTGCTTTCATCCAGCCACCCTGCTGGATGCCCCCTTTGGAACTCCACTCCCGAGCAGCTGTGTGCCACAGCCTTGCTGGGAGCATCCTGGGAATATGCAGTTCTGATTCTTTCCAAATCAGGACACTCTCAGCTAGTGTTGCTCATAATCAAAATTACGAGTACAACTTATTGGCCTTTGGAGAGGGAGGATTAATTTACCCATGTTGTCGTCTATAGTAGATGCAGTTCATTCGCGTTCCACTTCACATGTGGAACACGAGTGAACCACATCAGCTACCTACATGGGTAAGTTAACCCCCTCTCCGGCAACCAGTAAGTTGTACACAAACAACACTACTCTCAGCCACAGCTCCTGTGCACAACCGTGCAAGAGCATTATAAATGAGGGCGCGCAGAGTGTACTGCACATGCATCGGGCTCTGACTGGTCCTAGTCCTGGGCAGGAATGGGGCATACAGTGGCAACGGATGTAAGGCCAGATGAATGAAGCAGCCTGAAGGTGTCTGAAGAGTCTCTAGATTGATGAGGTAATTATAGATTAAAAACTTTTTTTCACCTTAGGAGCACTTTAATACAGGATTGTGCAAATTTGCATGCTAACATACGCAGCTTAACAATGCACCAATTGGGAGGATTCTCCTGGTCCATTTTTTAAGCTGCACATGTTTGCATACCAAATTTGTCTAATCCTATGTAAAACTGGGCATTATATGCATCTCATTGACCATCTCTACAGTGATCACCATGCATCAGCTACTTGATAGGCAAACCTGTAGCCAGTAGTGTGATTGGAGGTGGGGAGGGGAGTGTGATTGGAGGTGAGGAGGGCAGTGTGATTGGAGGTGAGGAGGGCAGTGTGACTGGAGGTGTGAGGTGTAGTGTGACGTGTGACTGGAGGTGTGGAGAGCAATGTGTAGAGGGTAGTATGGCTGAAAGCATGGATGACAACTAAAGGTGCGGAGGGCCAAGTGATGGAAGATGTGGTCAGTAGTGTGATTGGAGGTGGGGAGGGTAGTGTGACTGGAGGCATGGATGACAGAGTGACTGGAGGGTAGTGTGACTGGAGGTGTGATGGCAGGTGAGGCCAGTAGTGTGATTGGAGGTGTGCATGAAAGAGTGACTGGAGGTGTGAGGTGTAGTGTGACATGTGACTGGAGGTGTAGAGAAATGTGTAGAGGGTAGTATGACAGGCATGGGTGACAAAATGACTGGAGGGTAACTAGAGGTGTGGAGGGCAGAGTAATGGCAGGTGTGGTCAGTAGTGTGACTGGAGGTGCAGAGGGCAATGTGACTGGAGGTGTGTATGATAGAGTGACTGGAGGTGTGAGGTGTAGTGTGACTGAAATCATGGATGACAGAGTAACTGGAGGTGTGAGGGTAACTAGAGGTGTAGAGGGCAGAGTGATGGCAAGTGTGCTCTTTAGTGTGACTGGAGGTGCAGAGGGTAGTGTGACTGGAGATGTGAAGGGCAGGTGTGGTCAGTAGTGTGACTAGAGGTGTGGAGGGCAAAGTAATGGCAGGTGTGGTCAGTGGTGTGATTGGAGGTGGGGAGGGTAGTGTGACTGGAGGTGGGGAGGATAGGGTGACTGGCGGTGTGGAGGGCAAAGTAATGGCAGGTGTGGTCAGTGATGTGATTGGAGGTGGGGAGGGTAGTGTGACTGGAGGTGCGGAGGGTAGTATAAATGGAGGTGATAAGGGTAGAAAATTTAAAGGGGATCTTTCGCGAAAAAAGTAGGCAGTTAAAAAATGTGACAGATGACAGGTTTTGGGCCAGTCCATCTTTTTAAGGGGGATTCTCAGGGCTTTCTTTGTTTTCAACAGCATTTCCTGAACAGCAGTTTAACTGCCAAAATAGCAAGATACCAGCCGGCCTCCCTACTCACTTGCACACTATTATGTCAGTTAGAATTTGCAACTGTTGTTCAGGAAATGCTGTTGAAAACAAAGAAGGCCCTGAGAATCCCCCTTAAAAAGATGGACTGGCCCAAAACCTGTCATCTGTCACATTTTTTAACTGCCTACTTTTTTTGCGAAAGAACCCCTTTAAGAGGTAAGAATAAGTGCTGGTTCCATGATGAGCACTTCTGGCTGCACATGCGGATGTTACATCTACAGCAATAAAGTGAGTTGCAGACCATTGGCAGCTGAGTGGCTGACTCACATGTTAACAAAACTGTTAAGCAGCCCACCTGAACTTTGCCTTAGGGCTCATGCAGACTAAGGGCCTGTTCAGACTATATGCGTTCCTAGCCGTTTTCAGGGAACGCGTACTGGTACCAAAAACGCATAGAAACGGCTCCTAATGCTTTTGAATGGGCTAGTTCACATGTATGCGTATGAGACGTTTCTCATCTGCATTGCTGCACGCAGTTCTGTGCGATACGCATAGAAACGGACGCAATGAAAGTCTATGGACGCGTATCAAAAACGCGTACTATTGCGTTTTTAGCGTCCGTTTTCCTCTGCGGTTCCCATAATTCTTATTTTTCCCCTGGGTCACGTGTTTGTGCAAAACGCAATAGAAAACGCATTCAAACGCAAGAAAAACGCATGCGTTTTTCAACTTGCGTTTCTTTGAATTTATACGCGTTCTACAAACGCAGCAAGTATGAACAGGCCCTTAGGGCATTTTTGCACTTTTTTCAAGCACAGGCGATTTTCAAAATTGCCCTAAAAATACTTGTGCAATGATTCCCTACGAGAGATTTCACATCTGAGCGGTTCGTTTCCAATCCGCTCAGAAAAGCATTGCATGTACCATTTTTGAGGCGATTCCGCCTCAACGGAAGGTATAGGAAAAACACAAAATGCTCACAAAATTGCTTTGTGCAGCGACTGCGTTTGTGTTTTTAAGAATAAATACATTGTATTTATTATTTTCCAGGTCAAAGAGTTCACTTCCTGACTTGCGTCAGGGAGTTAATTAAAAAACCGCACTGGAAAAGTGATTAGAAAAGCGATTGTAACAAAAACGCACCGCCCACCCAATCACCGGGAATCGCAAAAGATTGCGTGAAAAAGCACCCAACGCTAACGCGATTGGAACGCAATGTGAACAAGCCCTTAAACGGTTCAGCACCGCAGTCCGAAAATCTCATGCATCCGAGCAACGTTCACCTCCCATTCATTCGCCTACAACTTTATTGCTACTTATCACAATGAATTGATCTATATCTTGTTTTTTCCGCCACTAATTAGGCTTTCTTTGGGTGCTACATTTTGCTAAGAATTATTTTTTTCTAAATCTATTTTAACAGGAAGATTAAGAAAGAAATGAAAAAAATTCATTATTTCTCAGTTTTTGGCCATTATAGTTTGAAATTAATATACGCTACCGTAATTTAAACTCATGTATTTTATTTGCCCATCTGTCCCGGTTATTACACCGTTTAAACGATGTCCCTAACACAATTTATGGGGCCGATATTTCATTTAGAAATCAAGGTGCATTTTTTTCAATTTGCGTCCAACACTGTTTATAAGCTTATAATTTTGAATAATATAATAACATATTCTCTTGACATGCATATTTAAAAAGTTCAGACCCTTGGGTAACTATTTATGTTGTTTTTTTTTTTTTTTAATTGTATTTTTTATTTTTATTTTTAATAAGAAAAGTGTATGTGGGTAATTTTTGGTGTGGGAGGGAAACTGTTAATTTTAAATGTAAAATAATATTTTTTTTTTATTAAAAATGTATGTTGGTGCAGTTTACTATTTGGCCACAAGATGGCCACAGTGAAAAAAGTCCTGGATGCGAACGATCTCGCATCCAGGAACTTAAAAGCTGGGGAGATGTTTCCTGGGGGCAGAAATACCGCGCTCTCTGGAGAGAAAGCGTCGGTATTTCTGCGGGGAAGATAGATCAGTGAATGGGAATTATATTCCCATTCACTGATCGGGGGGCTAGCGGCGGGCAGCGGGAGCGCGCGCGGGGGCGCACCCGATCGCGCACGCGAGGCGACGGCAGCAGCAGTGCCTATCTGGACGAGGAAGCTCGTCCAGATAGGCCGAACTGGTTAAGGTGGCCACACATCATACAATTAAAAGATCCAATTTTACAAAAAAATTTGATAAATACGATCAGTTGTTCTGAAAGCTTTTATTTGTTTTAGATCGATAAATATGATCGAATTTCACGTTTTTATCGATTTTTTTAGATTGGTTGTGTTGGAAAATTCAGACCAACTTTATCAAGAATTGTATGGTGTGTGATGGATTGTGAAATTGTATTCAACCAGATAAAATGGTATGCAACTATTCAGTACAAACCAAACTTTATTTACTTTTTTCTCTTCAATTCAATTCACTTTATTGTCATTGTGTAACACAACGAAATTACTTTTCATGACAACCCCACGGTGCATATAGGGAACATAGTGATAGTAACAAGGAAGAGAAGAAATTATACAAGTATGCCAGGTATTACAGATGTTTAAACAATTTGTACACAGTGTTAATTATTTCAGAGAGGATTCAGAGTTCATCAAGTTTATGGCGGATGGGAAAAAGCTGTTTTTCAGTCTGTTTGTGTGTGTGCGGATTGATCTAAAACGTTAACCTGATGGAAGGAGCTCAAACAAGGCATTTCCAGGGTGAGTGTTGTCCTTGATAATGTTTTTGGCCCTTCTCACGCTGTGAGTATTATACAAAAGTTCCAGTGATGGTAGTTCAGTGCCAATAATGGCTTCTGCTGTTTTAACAACTCGCTGCAGGGCTTCTCTAATAGCCTTCATGCAGCTGTTGTACCAGGCCGTCATGCAATTGGTCAGAACGCTTTCTATAGTGCATCTGTAGAAATTAACCAGCAGCTTCTGTGGGAGGTTAGCGCTCCTTAGTTTTCTCAGAAAGTAGAGGCGTTGTTGTGCTTTTCTAACTTCTTCTCTGTATGCAGCTTCCTCATTGTCTGATATAAGCCCAATGACAGTCGTATCATCTACAAACTTAACAATTATGTTTGAGGTATGGATAGGCTGGCAGTCATGGGTGAAAAGTGCATAGAGGAGAGGGCCTCATACACAGCCCTGTGGCACGCCAGTGCTCAGGGTAAGGGTGGAGGATGTCTGTTTTCCTAGTCTGACAGTTTGAGGGCAATTAGTAAGGAAGTCCAATAACCAAGTACATATGGAGGGAGCAAGACCTAGTGCATGGAGTTTGTTGGTCAGCTGGCTAGGTACAATGGTGTTAAATGCTGAGCTGTAGTCAACAAAGAGCATCCTAACCAACCAATTGCGGCATTTTTTGAAAATACGTGTGTGTGGTACCTCGAAGATTCTGATCGATACTCCCAATCAATTGGAATGCCTGAATCAAATTAAAATACAAAAAAATGTATGGTGTGTGAGCACCTTTAGGCCTGGAACCCACTGAAATACGCAAACGCAAAACGCAACCGCTAGCGTTTTGTCTGAGCGGTTTGCAAGCGGATTCATGCGCGTTTTGGGTTGTGTTTTGCAACATTGTATTTTTTTCCCCAGCGGGTGCCTAGCGTTTTGCGTTTTGCGTTTTTATCCTGATTGGTCCTGTGAATTATTTTTCATTTTGTTACAGTGTGCTGAACCGCAAAATGCTAGCAGAACCGCTCAGTTTAGGTTTTGCTGAGCATTTCCGCTAGCGTTTCAATACTTTACATTGAAGCGCTAACGCTCCCAAAATGCTGCATGTCCTGCGTTTGCGTTTCTGGGAAACGCAAACGCTCCTGTGGAAGTTGCCCCATCCATTAACATCAGCTGAGCGTTTTGGCAAAACGCTAGCGTATCGCAGCGCTGCCAAAATGCTCAAAAAAACGCTCTTGTGGGTTCCAGCCCTTAGGCCTTGTTCACATTGACAGTTTTGCAGGCAATAAACTGCAGGCATTTTGCCAGCCTCAAAGCCACTGTCCATGCTGATTAAAAATGCAAACTGCCTAAATCACCCACATGATAAGGGGCAGTGTAATTGAGGGTCTGATATGCAGTCTTTTTATTGCATTAACAACTGCCTGTATGTGTACTGAGGGCTGGTGCACACCGAGCGGCTCTTTCAGCGTTTCTGCAGCCGCTTGCGGCTGCGGATCCGCTTGGTCAATGTATCTCAATGGGGTGGTGCACACCAGAGCAGGAGGCGTTTTGCAGAAACGAAAAATGCCTGGGTGAGGCATTTTTTGGATTGCGGATGCGTTTCTGCCTCAATTTTAAGTATAGGAAAAACGCAAACCGCTCTGAAAAACGCCTGTTCAGAGCGGTTTTGCCGGCGTTTTTGTTACAGAAGCTGTTCAGTAACAGCTTTACTGTAACAATATATGAAATCTACTATACTGAAAACCGCAGCAGCAATCCGCAAAACGCTAGCAAAACGCCATAGAAAAATAAAAAAAAGCGTTTCAAAATCTGCTAGCATTTTGCGGATCTGCTAGCGGTTTTTGGTGTGCACCGGGCCTCTGATGGCTTTCTGCATTGGCCTTATTGTACTAAAGGCATAAGAGCAACTAAATACCTTGTTTAGTCATCTAGTTACCACTCACATTCATAAGGCCACTTTCATGAAATCACCACCTGTGAGCTGCTATGGGACACCTGCTGGGCACTTGCCAGGGAGAGGTTTCTGTCCATCTCCTTCAGTCACACCTGACTGGCACCGTTGCCACACACACAACATGCGTATCGAAGGCTGTCACACGTGGGGTTACAAACGCTACTATTTGGCTACATTAAATTGCAGCGGAAAGATGCTCAGTGACCAGCAGACAGGAGGCTGAGGCTGATTCAAGATCGGCCTACTGACATTTAAATCACTGAATAATCTGGATACAGATGCGTAGCAATCCCCGCATTCTCAGATCCACAGGTTCTAATAATCTAGTCATACCCAGAGTCCACTTGGAAACTTTTGGTCCCAGAGCCTTCTGTCATGCTACCCCTACGTTTTGGAACTCCTTACCTCAACAGATCAGGACAGCTCCATCCCTGGACGTGTTTAACCTCTTGAGGACTGCAGTGCTAAACCCCCCTAGTGACCAGACCATTTTTAGTAAAATGTGCCACTGCAGCTTTAAGGCTAAGCTGCAGGGCCGCACAACACAGCACACAAGTGATCCCCCCCCCTTTTCTCCCCACCAACAGAGCTCTCTGTTGGTGGGGTCTGATCGCCCCCCAGATTGTTTTTTTTTTTTTTACAAATATTTTTGTTCCTGTTTTTATTAAAAAAAACTATGTTCCTTTAAATATATTCCCTCCCTCCCCCCACAGCCAGCCAATTATGGTGATCGGCTGTCATAGGCTTCTGCCTATGAGAGCCGATCGCTCTCCAGTGTCCCAGGGGGACAGCCGTGTCACACGGCTGTCCCCAGTACAGCGCTGCTGCCGATCGCAGCGCTGTACACGTAAATAGACGGCGATCACGCAGTCTCCCGAGCGGCAATAGCCGCTCGGAGACTGAAGGCGGGGCGGAGCTCCGCCCCCCAAGCAGGAGATGCGCGCGCATCCTGCGCGCGATCTCTTGCATTAGCTGGCCCCAGGACTTTACGCCAATCGGCGTTAGTCGGTCCTGGGGCTGCCACCGCGACCACGCCCATCGGCGTGACGCGGTCGGCAAGAGGTTAAATCCAGACTGAAAACCCACCTGTTCAGTTTGGCATTTGCAGAAATATAACTTTTGTTGTGTGAATACTTCATCCTACTACCAATTACTGAATCTGAGAGAGCCTAAGCGCTTTGAGTCCTATGGGAGAAAAGCGCTATAGAAATGTTATTGTATTGAGGCTGAGCTATGTGACAAGGGCACAGTTCAGACATCCATGTGAAAGACACATGGGAAAACCCCTATATACAGTTTTCCAGATGCTTATAAAAATAGCAGTGTGGGCAAGCATAACCCTGAGGAAGTGACAGATTTACTTTAGAGTAGAACTGAACATGCATTGTTTACATGCCCGTTCCATACAGGGTACTGGTGCGAGGGAAGGCTTACGTTTCATTCAAAAATGTTTATTTACCTACCAAAACCACTTATTGCCTTTCAGGGATGGGCTTCTGAATCGGAAGTCATTCGAAATCGTGATTAAAATGAGGCTTAATGTACCATATATACCTGTGGCTTTGTTAACCTAAACTGAGAGGGATATGGATGTTTTCTTTTAAACAATACCAGTTGCCTGGCAGTCCTGCTGATCTCTTTGGCTGCACACCTGAAACAAGCATGCAGCTAATCTAGTCTGACTTCAGTCAGAGCACCTGATCTGCATGCTTGTTCAGGGGCTGTGGCTAAAAGTATTAGAGACACATGATCAGCAGGACAGTCAGGCAACTGGTATTATTTTAAAAGGAAAAATCCATATAATTCTCAGTTTAGGTTTCCTCTAAGCCCCCTTGTGGTCACTCAGTCCCTCGCTGTGTCCCCGGGTGGCTCCAGTCACCCGCAATAGTGCTAGAAAGCCTGGCTGAGTCATGCTTCCTTGCGCATGCGTGGCCCAGACAGGCACACTCCCCCATCACGCTCCCGCGGCTAGGAGCATTCTGCGCTTGTGCAGACATCGGAGAAGCCTCTGGAGCATCCAAAGGCTTTCCCTACGCATGTAAGTATGAAACTTTTTTTTTGTAAACTTCAGGTTTACTTTAACTTATTATATTTAAAAAGTGAACCAGAGACGAAGCACCCTCATGTAATTTACTATATATATGAGTGAGAACATTAGAGAAAACACCTACCCTGCTCTCTGTTTTATTCTTCACTGCTCAGCCTGCTTGTTATCACCCCTGATAAAATCCCAGACAGAGCATTCAGTCTAGCTTTGCTATAATGACTCAGCTATAATGATTCCTGAGCAGAGCCACAAGGGGGCAGGATTGGGTTTGAAAAGACACCAGAGAACACAGACTCAGCTATAATGATTCCTGAGCAAAGCCAGACTGAATGCTCAGGTGGGGATTTTATCAGGGCTGAACACAAGCAGGCTGAGCAGTGAAGAATGAAACAGAGAACAGGGTAGGTGTTTTCTCTAATGTTCCCACTGATCTATATGTTAAAATACATGAGGGTGCTTCGTCTCTGGTTCACTTTAAGAAGTAGGGAGTCAATAATTACAGTCTCTACCTAATTATCTGGGAAGAGTTGGACATCTGGGAGTGCCCTCGTTATTAAAGAAGGTTTCTAGATTCAACTACAGTATAGGTCCCCCCAGGATCCAACAGCACAGGATGTTTTCCTCCACCTCCTCCCGGGCACTGGAAGTGGGTATCTTGGCCAACACAACGCCTGCAAGAAGCTGTCCCATGTTTGTTTAGGTTTCCTCCATCATCCTTAAAACATACCAGTAAATTAACTGCTTTCCCTCTATATATGCTTTACACTATAATTAGAGGTGTACAGAACGGTTCGCCGCCCCCTTATATAAGGCAGCCTCCGGCGGCCATTACAGTCACTCGTGTGCCTGCTAGAGAGAGGAAAGGGACAGCTGCTGCAGACTTTTTCTCTTAGGGACAGATTAGTTAGGTTCTAGGCTGCTTTGCTTGTTCCTGACTGATTAATATTGCTTTTAAAGCACCCAGCAACAGCTCTTTTCAGAGCTCAACCTGTACTTTTTTTTTTCTGACACTTTTGTTGCCTGCACAGCCTTGCTAATTGATAGTGTGTGTGCCACTGCCAGCAGCCCAGCACATTCAGTGACTGACTGCCTGTGTGTGTGACAGGGAGCTGCACATTGTACTACCCAGTACTGCATATACCCCAATACCTGTTGTGTTTACTTAACCCACCTCATCACTGCATATACCTAGCTTTGTGTTGAGTGAACCCAGCTCACTGCATCTAAGTCTAACTACCTGTTGTGTTGAGTGAGAACCCACCTCACTGCATCTTAAGTACCTTTACTGTATACTGTTCAGTGAACCCAGCTCACTGCATCTAACTACCCAGTACCTGTTGTGTTTACTTAACCCACATCATCACTGCATATACCTAGCGTTGTGTTGAGTGAACCCAGCTCACTGCATCTAACTACCTGTTGTGTTGAGTGTGAACCCACCTGGCCACCTCACTGCATCTAACTACCTGTTGTGTTGAGTGAGAACCCACCTCACTGCATCTTAAGTACCTTTACTGTTGAGTGAACCCAGCTCACTGCATCTAACTACCTGTTGTGTTGAGTGTGAACCCACCTGGCCACCTCACTGCATCTAACTACCTGTTGTGTTGAGTGAGAACCCACCTCACTGCATCTTAAGTACCTTTACTGTTGAGTGAACCCAGCTCACTGCATCTAACTACCCAGTACCTGTTGTGTTTACTTAACCCACCTCATCACTGCATATACCTAGTCTTGTGTTGAGTGAACCCAGCTCACTGCATCTAATTACCTGTTGTGTTGAGTGTGAACCCACCTGGCCACCTCACTGCATCTAACTACCTGTTGTGTTGAGTGAGAACCCACCTCACTGCATCTTAAGTACCTTTACTGTTGAGTGAACCCAGCTCACTGCATCTAACTACCTGTTGTGTTGAGTGTGAACCCACCTGGCCACCTCACTGCATCTAACTACCTGTTGTGTTGAGTGAGAACCCACCTCACTGCATCTTAAGTACCTTTACTGTTGAGTGAACCCAGCTCACTGCATCTAACTACCCAGTACCTGTTGTGTTTACTTAACCCACCTCATCACTGCATATACCTAGCCTTGTGTTGAGTGAACCCAGCTTACTGCATCTAATTACCTGTTGTGTTGAGTGTGAACCCACCTGGCCACCTCACTGCATCTAACTACCTGTTGTGTTGAGTGAGAACCCACCTCACTGCATCTTAAGTACCTTTACTGTTGAGTGAACCCAGCTCACTGCATCTAACTACCCAGTACCTGTTGTGTTTACTTAACCCACCTCATCACTGCATATACCTAGCGTTGTGTTGAGTTAACCCAGCTCACTGCATCTAAGTCTAACTACCTGTTGTGTTGAGTGAGAACCCACCTCACTGCATCTTAAGTACCTTTACTGCATACTGTTCAGTGAACCCAGCTCACTGCATCTAACTACCCAGTACCTGTTGTGTTTACTTAACCCACATCATCACTGCATATACCTAGCGTTGTGTTGAGTGAACCCAGCTTACTGCATCTAACTACCTGTTGTGTTGAGTGTGAACCCACCTGGCCACCTCACTGCATCTAACTACCTGTTGTGTTGAGTGAGAACCCACCTCACTGCATCTTAAGTACCTTTACTGTTGAGTGAACCCAGCTCACTGCATCTAACTACCCAGTACCTGTTGTGTTTACTTAACCCACCTCATCACTGCATATACCTAGCCTTGTGTTGAGTGAACCCAGCTCACTGCATCTAATTACCTGTTGTGTTGAGTGTGAACCTACCTGGCCACCTCACTGCATCTAACTACCTGTTGTGTTGAGTGAGAACCCACCTCACTGCATCTTAAGTACCTTTACTGTTGAGTGAACCCAGCTCACTGCATCTAACTACCTGTTGTGTTGAGTGTGAACCCACCTGGCCACCTCACTGCATCTAACTACCTGTTGTGTTGAGTGAGAACCCACCTCACTGCATCTTAAGTACCTTTACTGTTGAGTGAACCCAGCTCACTGCATCTAACTACCCAGTACCTGTTGTGTTTACTTAACCCACCTCATCACTGCATATACCTAGCCTTGTGTTGAGTGAACCCAGCTCACTGCATCTAATTACCTGTTGTGTTGAGTGTGAACCCACCTGGCCACCTCACTGCATCTAACTACCTGTTGTGTTGAGTGAGAACCCACCTCACTGCATCTTAAGTACCTTTACTGTTGAGTGAACCCAGCTCACTGCATCTAACTACCTGTTGTGTTGAGTGAGAACCCACCTCACTGCATATAGCTAGCATACCCCCGAGATGGACAAACCAGGTAGAGGAAGAGGTAGAGGCAGACCCAGAGGAAGGCCACCAGGCACCGGCAGGTCTGTGGCTGTGCGAGGTGGTGTTGCTGTGATTTCATGCGGACCTGCCCCAAAATACAGTGCTCAGAAGAAGGCACGTGCCATCACTTCCCAAAATCGTGAGGAGGTGATTGAGTATTTAACACAGAACACCTCATCTCCCGCAGCCACCAGCGCTACAACAAGCACCACATCCGCTGCATTTGACACTTCGCAGGAGTTATTTGGTGGTGGTGGTGAAATCACTGATTCCCAGCCACTACTGCAACAACAACAAGAAGGCGCAGGTACACCACCTCATACGTCTGAGTTAGGTGGCGATAGTATGGACGTAACGTGTGTGGATGGGGATGATGGTGGACCACCTGAAGTTGGTGCACTTGAGGAGGTGTCTGAGGAAAGCGCAGCTGGCCAGGAGGATTATGATGACGATTATACGGATACCACATATGTTCCCGGTAGAGGAGATGACCAGGGGGACAGTTCAGAGGAGGAGTCAGAGAGGAGTAGGAGGAGACGACTCCATGATAGAAGCAGAGGGAGCTCGTCCTCAGAAACAGCTGGGGGCAGTGTCCGGTGCCATGTATCGCCAGCTATGGCCAGGGAGCACACATGCCCTTCAACGTCAGCTGCTGCTGATGCCACCGTAGCGCCATCACCCCAGGGGGGCTCAGCAGTTTGGAAATTTTTTCACGTGTGTGTCTCAGATCGGAGCAAAGCCATCTGTTGTCTCTGCCAGCAAAAATTGAGCCGTGGAAAGGCCAACTCTCACGTAGGGACAAGTGCCTTACGAAGGCACCTGGAGAGAAGGCACAAACAGCTATGGCAAGAACACCTGAGTAAAAGCAGCACTCCTCAAAAGACAAGCCAAACTCCTTCTCCTCTTCCTCCTTCAGGTGCATCGTCTTCATCCACTTTCTCCCTTGCACCTTCACAGCCACCCTCCTCCACACCGCCTCTTCCCTTGAGCGGTTCCTTCTCCTCTGCCCACAGCAGTACCCAGCTGTCCGTGAAGGAAGTATTTGAGCGGAAGAAGCAAATGTCTGCCAGTCACCCTCTTGCCCGGCGTCTGACAGCTGGCGTGGCGGAACTATTAGCTCGCCAGCTATTACCATACAAGCTGGTTAAGTCGGAGGCTTTCCGTAAGTTTGTGGCCATTGGTACACCGCAGTGGAAGATACCAGGCCGCAATTATTTTTCTCAAAAGGCCATACCCAAACTGTACCGTGCAGTTGAGAGGCAAGTGATGTCATCTCTGGCACACAGCGTTGGGTCAAGGGTCCACCTGACCACGGATGCCTGGTCTGCCAAGCACGGGCAGGGCCACTACATTACATACACAGCCCATTGGGTCAACCTGGTGACCGATGGCAGCAAGCAGGGAGTACGTGGCTGCGCAGAGGACCGACTTGTCACACCTCCACGGCTTGCAGGCAGGCCTCCAGCCACCTCCTCTCCACCTGCTATCACCGCTTCGCTGTCGTCATCCTCCTCCTCCTTGGCTGGTGCCGCCATCTCCTCCCCAGCTTCACAGCCCCAGCACCCCAGGGCCTATGCTGCATGCCAGGTGCGACGGTGTCATGCAGTGTTAGACATGTCTTGCCTGAAAGCGGTGAGTCACACTGGAGCAGCTCTCCTGGCTGCTCTTAACAAACAGGTGGAGCAATGGCTGACCCCGCACAAGCTTGAGATCGGCAACGTGGTGTGTGACAACGGCAGCAATCTCATTGCTGCGTTGAATTTGGGAAAGCTGACACACATACCCTGCATGGCACATGTGCTTAATCTGGTCGTGCAAAGATTTGTGTCCAAGTACCCAGGCTTAGAGGACGTCCTGAAGCAGGCCAGGAAGTTGTGTGGGCATTTCAGGCGCTCTTACAAGGCCATGGCACGCTTTGCAGAGATTCAGCGTAGAAACAACTTGCCGGTGAGACGCCTGATTTGCGATAGCCCGACTCGCTGGAATTCCACCCTGCTGATGTTCTCTCGCCTGCTAGACCAGGAGAAAGCCGTCACCCACTACCTGTATCATTACAGTACAAGGACACAATCTGGGAGGATGGGGATGTTGTGGCCCAACAACTGGACACTGATGCGAAATGCATGCAGGGTCATGGAGCCCTTTGAGGAGGTGACCAAACTGGTGAGTCGCGATGAGGGCACCATCAGCGACTTGATCCCCTACGCCTACTTCCTGGAGCGTGCCGTGCGTAGAGTGGTGGATACAGCTGTGGAGGAGCGTGAACAAGAAGAGTTAGGGCAGCAGGATTCATTGGAGCCATTTACACACGAACCCGATGTTCCCACAACACCTGCGGCAGCACAGAGGGGGGGAGGAGGAGGAGGAAGAAGAGGAGTCGTGTGGGGAAGGAGAGGAGTCAGACTCTGATGATGGTGATGATGAGGAAGGTGTTTCTGTGGAGGAGGAAGAGGCGGCGGAAGGAGAACAACCGCGGCAGCCATCACAGGGGGCTTCTGCTGCTCCACGTTCCCGTGGTATTGTTCGTGGCTGGGGGGAGGAAGAGGAGTTGCGTCCCGTCACTGAGGAAGAGCAAGAGGAGATGGAGAGTACCTCTGCATCTAGCTTTGTGCAGATGTCCTCTTTCATGTTGTCCAGCCTGTTGAGGGACCCCCGTATCAAAAAACTCAAGACGAATGACCTGTACTGGGTGGCCACGCTACTAGACCCTCGGTACAGGCACAAAGTGGCGGACCTCTTACCAACTCAACAAAAGGCGGAAAGGATGCAGCACTTGCAGAACAAGCTGTCGATGATGCTTTACAATGCGTTTAAGGGTGATGTGGCTGCACAACGCAATCAAGGTACCACTGGCAGTAACCCTCCTCCTCCCAAGTCCATGCAGGCAAGAACAGGACGCTCCAGCGATCTCAGGGTGATGTCGGACATGCGGACGTTCTTTAGTCCAACTCCTCGCCATAGTCCTTCCGGATCCACCCTCCACCAACGCCTGGACCGGCAGGTAGCCGACTACCTGGCCTTGAGTGTGGATGTAGACTCTGCGAAAAGCGACGATGAACCCTTGGACTACTGGTTGCGCAGGCTTGACCTGTGGCCAGAGCTGTCCCAATTTGCCATACAACTTCTCTCTTGCCCTGCCGCAAGCGTCCTGTCAGAAAGGACCTTCAGTGCAGCTGGAGGCATAGTTACTGAGAAGAGAAGTCGCCTAAGTCACGACAGTGTTCAGTACCTGACCTTTATCAAAATGAATGAGGAATGGATCACGGAGGGCTACTGCACCGACCAAATTTGATCAGCTGGAAAGTCACTGTTCTGTCATTCAGCTACATCAGCCGGGCAAGCATATGGGCTGAAAAGCCACCATCACCTGCACTCTCGTCACGGTGCGCACCAGTCCAGCACGGCCGTCACTACACAAACGGCTGTTTGCAGTCACTGCATACCTTTCACTGCATCTGTGACTGCACATTATACCTGGCAGTCAGTGCATAACTTGCACTTGAATGGATACACTTTCAAACAATTTAAAAATACAACCATCTAAACTTTCAAACAATTTAAAAATACAACCATCTAAACTTTCAAACAATTTAAAAATACAACCATCTATCATTTTCAAAAAATTTAAAAAAAGGGCAAAAAAACTTGCCCTCCGTAAAACATTCTTGGCAAATGCTTTCGACTTGGTTTGTCTTCCGCTGGCTCAAGGGTCCATCTGACCACAGATGCCTGGTCGTCAAAGCACGGTCAGGGCAGCTACAGCATGGGTCTCAGCAGGCTCCCACTTCGGGCCGGAATCCAACCTTCATTCCCCGCAGTGACAATGGCAGACTTGCCCTCCATAACGGATTCCCGTTAAAGGATTTAAAGTTAGTTCATTTCAATTAGGGCCGCAAAAGGTCCTCCTGAGTCCTGTATTGTTATTTTTGGTCACTACCTCGGGGCGGGCGTGCATGCCTGCCTGCTTCCCTCCTTGCCTGGATGTGTGGTGGTAGACGTTGATCAGGCTCCAACTCCGGAACGCAATACAAGAGGGAGCTCGTCCTCAGAATCAGCTGGGGGCAGTGTCCGGCGCCATGTATCGCCAGCTATGGCCAGACAGCCAACATGCCCTTCAACGTCAGCTGCTGATGCCACCGTAGCGCCATCAGCCCAGGGGGGCTCAGCGGTTTGGAAATTTTTTCACGTGTGTGTCTCAGATCGGAGCAAAGCCATCTGTTGTCTCTGCCAGCAAAAATTGAGCCGTAGAAAGGCCAACTGTCACGTAGGGACAAGTGCTTTACGAAGGCACCTGGAGAGAAGGCACAAACAGCTATGGCAAGAACACCTGAGGAAAAGAAGCACCCCTCAAAAGACAAGCAGCGGAGAACAACCGTGGCAGCCGTCACAGGGGGCTTCTGCTGCTCCACGTTCCCATGGTATTGTTCGTGGCTGGGGGGAGGAAGAATGGATACACTTTTAAACAATTTAAAAATACAACCATCTAAACTTTCAAACAATTTAAAAATACAACCATCTAAACTTTCAAACAATTTAAAAATACAACCATCTAAACTTTCAAACAATTTAAAAATACAACCATCTATCATTTTCACAAAATTTAAAAAAAGGGCAAAAAAAACTTGCCCTCCGTAAAACATTCTTGGCAAATGCTTTCGACTTGGTTTGTCTTCCGCTGGCTCAAGGGTCCATCTGACCACAGATGCCTGGTCTGCAAAGCACGGTCAGGGCAGCTACAGCATGGGTCTCAGCAGGCTTCCACTTCGGGCCGCAATCCAACCTTCATTCCCCGCGGTGACAATGGCAGACTTGCCCTCCATAACAGATTCCCGTTAAAGGATTTAAAGTTAATTCATTTCAAATACACAGCAGGGCCTCGAAAGTCCGCCTCCTGTATTGTTATTTTTGGTCACTACCTCGGGGCGGGCGTGCATGCCTGCCTGCTTCCCTCCTTGCCTGGATGTGTGGTGGTAGACGTTGATCAGGCTCCAACTCCGGAACGCAATACAAGAGGGAGCTCGTCCTCAGAATCAGCTGGGGGCAGTGTCCGGCGCCATGTATCGCCAGCTATGGCCAGACAGCCAACATGCCCTTCAACGTCAGCTGCTGATGCCACCGTAGCGCCATCAGCCCAGGGGGGCTCAGCGGTTTGGAAATTTTTTCACGTGTGTGTCTCAGATCGGAGCAAAGCCATCTGTTGTCTCTGCCAGCAAAAATTGAGCCGTAGAAAGGCCAACTGTCACGTAGGGACAAGTGCTTTACGAAGGCACCTGGAGAGAAGGCACAAACAGCTATGGCAAGAACACCTGAGGAAAAGAAGCACCCCTCAAAAGACAAGCAGCGGAGAACAACCGTGGCAGCCGTCACAGGGGGCTTCTGCTGCTCCACGTTCCCATGGTATTGTTCGTGGCTGGGGGGAGGAAGAATGGATACACTTTTAAACAATTTAAAAATACAACCATCTAAACTTTCAAACAATTTAAAAATACAACCATCTAAACTTTCAAACAATTTAAAAATACAACCATCTAAACTTTCAAACAATTTAAAAATACAACCATCTATCATTTTCACAAAATTTAAAAAAAGGGCAAAAAAAACTTGCCCTCCGTAAAACATTCTTGGCAAATGCTTTCGACTTGGTTTGTCTTCCGCTGGCTCAAGGGTCCATCTGACCACAGATGCCTGGTCTGCAAAGCACGGTCAGGGCAGCTACAGCATGGGTCTCAGCAGGCTTCCACTTCGGGCCGCAATCCAACCTTCATTCCCCGCGGTGACAATGGCAGACTTGCCCTCCATAACAGATTCCCGTTAAAGGATTTAAAGTTAATTCATTTCAAATACACAGCAGGGCCTCGAAAGTCCGCCTCCTGTATTGTTATTTTTGGTCACTACCTCGGGGCGGGCGTGCATGCCTACCTGCTGCCCTCCTTGGATATGTAGTGGTAGCCGTTTCTCAGGCTCCACACCGATTCCATCCCTCATTTCCCGGCCATTACCCGGGGTCACAAATGACAGACTTGCCCGCCTCCATATGATTCTCGTGAAAGGAATGTGGTGTCATCTTTGCCCGCCATAACTGGTTCTCGTTAAAGGATGTAAAGTACATTCATTTCAAATACACAGCAGGGCCTCGAAAGTCCGCCTCCTGTATTGTTATTTTTGGTCACTACCTCGGGGCGGGCGTGCATGCCTACCTGCTGCCCTCCTTGGATGTGTAGTGCAGGGGCGTAGCAATAGGGGTTGCAGAGGTAGCAACCGCATCGGGACCCTTGGGCCAGAGGGGCCCCATGGGGCCCTTCCTAAACCAAAGTATTAGCTGTTTATTGGTCCTGTGGTAGTAATAATCACTCCTATAGATACTATGAATAGTGGTAATCATTAACACACTATTCCCCATCCCCTTCTTGCACCTCTGACACTGTAGTTGCCATTGGCAGTTTTTGTTGAGCCGTATCAAGTGTTACGTATAGAGTGCTTGGGGGGCCCAATGTAAAACTCGCACCGGGGCCCCAAACTCCATAGTTACGCCACTGGTGTAGTGGTAGCCGTTTCTCAGGCTCCACACCGGATTCCATCCCTCATTCCCCGGCCATTACCCGGGGTCACAAATGACAGACTTGCCCGCCTCCATATGATTCTCGTGAAAGGAATGTGGTGTCATCTTTGCCCGCCATAACTGGTTCTCGTTAAAGGATTTAAAGTACATTCATTTCAAATACACAGCAGGGCCTCGAAAGTCCTCCTCCTGTATTGTTATTTTTGGTCACTACCTCGGGGCGGGCGGGCGTGCATGCCTGCCCGCTGCCCTCCTTGGATGTGTAGTGGTAGCCGTTGCTCAGGCTCCACACCGGATTCAAACCTCTCATTCCCCGGCCATTACCCGGGGTCACAATGGCAGACTTGCCCGCCTCCACAGGATTCTCATTGTAGCGGTACTGAACAAGTACACAGCAAGTAGAAAATGTAAATTAAAAACAAAACGTAAGCTTTTTAACAATGCCATGGAAAGTTGAGAAGGAAGTCACACATTACCTGACATCACTGAGTGAGGAAGAGCAATCACGCCATGTTGCGCAGTAGTCCAGCATGGCCGTCACTACACAAACAGCTGTTTGCGGTGCGTTACACAGTGAGTTTGGTGTGTCAGTGTGAAGCAGTACTCTAATTACACTCCCTGTTTGATGTATACACATGCAAGATGTTTGAAAGCACGTTAGGCCTGCAATTTAGCATTCAATGTGATTTCTGCCCGATTTTTCACCGGGACTTTTGGCATGTATCGCACTCCGCCATGCCCCCCTCCAGGTGTTAGACCCCTTGAAACATCTTTTCCGTCACTTTTGTGGCCAGCATAATTTTTTCTATTTTTCAAAGTTCGCCTCCCCATTGAAGTCTATTGCGGTTCGCGAATTTTTCCGCGAACCGAACCTTCTGCGGAAGTTCGCGAACCCGGTTCGCGAACCGAAAATCGGAGGTTCGCGACATCTCTAACTATAATAGGAACATTAGATTCTGACTATGGTAGACTTGTACAGATGCTAGAGGATTCTTGGGCAAGGCAGCTGATCAGTGCCGCCTCTGATGAGAATCTAGTGTATATACAACAGACCCTAATGAACTTGGGCCATGCGTAGGCTGAGGATACTAGTCTCCTACTCAACCCACTCAGCGCAGCTACAACAGCCATCATAGCAACGGAAGGCATTGCTAGTCTCCGCAAGTAAGATTCTGATGACTGGGACAGAAGTGCCCTCACTACAAAAATGCAGTATGTAGTGCATTTGCGATATAGCAAGCATGACATCGCACCAGTGGGCACAGCAACATCATTATCACTTCCCAATCACATACAGTCCAAAATGATGATTTGATCACATGTAGAGATGATCATTGCTATGCAAATAATTCTGACTTGCATAGTTTTGAATTGAGCCAGTCAAAATTAGCAGTCAGTCCACTTTGCTGGCCTTGCTTAACTTCCCTGAGCTGAGGTCGGGCTATGCCGCCGGGAGGCACCGCTCAGGACCCGCTGGGCCGATTTGCATAATTTTGTTTTTGTTACACGCAGCTAGCACTTTGCTAGCTGCGTGTAACCTCCGATCGCCGCCGCTATACGCGTCGCCGCAGCTGCCCCCCCCCCCCAGACCAATCAGTGCCAGGCAGCGCTGTGGGGTGGATCGGATTCCCCTTTGACATCGATGATGTCGGTGATGTCATCCCGCCACGTCGCCATGGCGATGGGGGAAGCCCTCCAAGAGATCCCGTTCTTTGAACGGGATCTCTTGATCTCCGATCGCCTTCGGGGATCGGAGGGGCTGAGGGGATGCCGCTGAGCAGCGGCTATCATGTAGCGAGACGTTGTCTCGCTACATGAAAAAAAAATTAATTAAAAAAAGGTATTTGCTGCCCCCTGGCGGATTTTAATAAACCGCCAGGGAGGTTAAAGAGAAACTCCAACCAAGAATTGAACTTTATCCCAATGTGTAGCTGATACCCCCTTTTACATGAGAAATGTATTCCTCTTCACAAACAGACCATCAGGGGGCGCTGTATGGCTGATATTGTGGTGAAACCCCTCCCACAAAGAAATTCTGAGTAGGTACTCTTGGCAGTTTCCTGTCTGTGAACCCTGTTGCATTGTGGGAAATAGCTGTTTACAGCTGTTTCCTGGACCAAACATGGCGGCATACATATGGGTTATGGCTCCGCCCCCTGAACCCGATAGGACAGACTACCTATAAAACCTTTTGACCTGCCCCCTCCAGCCATTCTTTTTTTCTGTCCTCGAATGGACAGGTTGCCTATTTTTTTCCTTTTATTTTTTCTTTATTTTTCTTTTACCTTTCTTTTTTTTTTTCAAGCCTGTGCAGGACGGGTTCAGCCTCTCCCGTCCTTGAGGAGCGTCCTGTACCCTTAAATAGGGTTTAATGGCGTTTTCCTCCGTGTGCAGCAGCTTTGCTGTTTGTGGCCGGCTGCCCTCTTTCTTAATGGCGCCGCCTGACCCCTCCGTCTAGCATCATAGCGCCGATGCGCAGGAACTCTCGCGAGAGGCGAGATTTGCAGAGTCGCCGCTGATTGGCTGCTCTTCTGCATTTGGGGAGGACCCGGAAGCAGCTCTGAGTCTCGGCACGCTGCTTTGGCGTCTCTGATTGAGACAGCAGGCACTGACAGGGGACTGAGCTGAAGGCTGTACGAGCTGAAGCTGATCTGACCCAGGATTACATGCTGATCTGTCTGCTGGAGCAGGTATGATTCACAGTATTATTATGAAATGCAATGCAATGCTATGCAATTTCTATGCTGTTATGGTAAACTTTCTTATGGCTCTTTATCTTTCTCTTAAATAGAGAAATGGATAATGTGGAGCCTAGAGAGGAGGTGGTCGTTGTCAGGTAATGGGCTGCTAAAAGCAGCCTTTCTGATTATGCACACAGGGTGATCCTTTTATGTTCTCCCAAGCACAGGGGTTCCAGGTTAAAAGAGTGCTTTCCCTCATTTTGTATTTCTGGTATACACGGATTCTTGTGGAAACATATATGTGTATTCTATGTTTCCACAGTCCGGGGGAAGGAGGAAGTGGCCAGGTGCCAAAAGATCGCAAGTCGGCATCTAAGAGACGGCAATCTCGGTCACGTTCCAGAGACAGGAGCCATCATTCCCGTAACAAGTCTGCAGCCAGGAGAAGGTCCTCCAGAGAGCATAGGAGTAGATCCCGGAGAAGATCTCCTAGAGACCGCAGAAGTAGATCCCGGAGCAGAAGCAGAAGATACAGGGAATCGTCTAGGAGACGGCAGTACCGTTCCCCTTCACATAGACGTTCCAGAGACAGAAGGAGAGAGCGGTCCACTGATCGCTTTTCCGCCGATAGACGGAGAGGACGCTATGAGAATAGGTCCCCTAGGAAAGGCAGGGGGGAGTGGAATAGGTCTCCAGAGTCAGACCCCTTTGAGCCTTTCCAGAGACCTGTTCAGAATCAATGCTGGTCATGCTCCCTGCCAGCAATGCCTGATAAGAGGGTTTGCGAGGCTTGCTTTGCAGAGCTCGGAAGGGACAGAGACTCTGATAACCAACAGGTGTTAGCTTTCATCCAACAGGCGGTGCAGGAGACTTTCCAGAATATGGCACCTTCTCAGCCTGGGACAGCAGCAGTTGCTCAGGCTCTTCCGGAAGACCATCTGTCTCAAGAGGATTTATCCCCAGTGGGGTTTAATTTTGCCCTAGTGCCTGCATTTCTTACAGCTATTAAGGCAGCTATTGAATGGCAAGATGAGGAGGGTACAGTGCAGGAGCCAGATAAGTACTATCCTCATTTAGACCAGCAACCAAAGGTTTTCCCATTCATGAAAGTGATAAAAGATGTTATGCTGAAAGAATGGAGTAAGGTGGAACAAAAACCATCTCTCAATAATAAACTGTCTAAACTTTATCCTCTGAGGCAGGAGGATGCAAAGTTATTGGACTCGGCGCCGGTAGTTGATGCATCAGTGGCCAGACTGGCCAAGCATGTGACTCTGCCTATGGAAAACGTGGTTGCCTTCAAGGAACCTTTAGACAGGAAGATAGACACGGATGTTAGAAAGGCCTTTCTGTCTGCCGGTTCAGCCTGCAGGCCAGCCATCGCCTTGACCTCCCTAGCAAAGGCCACTCGCGTATGGGTAGACAACGTGGAGGCAGCAATCAATGCAGGTGCTGACAAGCAGGAGATCATAAAGGCTCTGGATGAGTTGAAATTGACAGGAGATTTCATGGGGGAAGCGGCCATTGACATCATTAGATCAGCGGCAAGATCAATGTTATACAGTGTCACCGCCAGAAGGGCCCTGTGGCTGAAGCCCTGGTCAGCCGATCAAGCATCAAAGTCTAATTGGTGTAAGATTCCCTTTGATGGTTCCCGTTTGTTTGGCGCTCAGATGGATAGTGCTATTTCGATGGTGACGGGAGGAAAATCGGGCCTGATTCCACAGGATAGGAAACAGAGGCCCTTCAGACAGCAGGCCCCAAGAAGAGTCCCCAACAGCAGGTTTCAACAAGCAAGATCTTATAAGCCGGGGAGGCAGTTTAGCAGAAGCTGGAAGGGGACACAGTCCACCTTTATGAAGGGGATGAAGGCAAAGGCTTCCTCCGACACTCTGCAGAATCCAAAGCGTTTTTGATGGGGCGCTTACTCAGGATTATCCGGTAGGGGCCAGATTAGGCCTCTATTGGAGATCTTGGGTAGGGATAATCAGAGATCCCTGGGTGTTAAATACTCTGAGGACGGGTCACTCCTGGAGGTTCAAGAAGAATCCCCCACACTTCAAATTCATGGCCACAACCATGCCTCAAAACAACGAGAAGTCTCAGACCCTAAACAAATTTGTAGAGACATTACTGGAGGAAGAAGCGATCATTCCATTATCAAGCAAAGAATGTCGGAGGGGAATCTTTTCTCCACTATTCTTAGTAAGAAAGTCTACAGGAGGCTGGAGACCGATACTCGACCTGAAGTTCCTGAACAAACACATAAAGATCAGTCACTTCAAGATGGAGTCTCTGCAATCCATCATTCCAATGATAGCTGTAGGGGATTGGATGTCGACAGTAGATTTATCCGATGCCTACCTTCACATTCCCATAAAAAGAGAGTTCCAGAAGTTTCTCAGGTTCTCACTAAATGGAAGAGCCTATCAGTTCCGATGTTCGCCTTTCGGTCTCTCCACAGCCCCAAGAACCTTTACCAAGGTGCTACTGCCAGTAATTGCATATTTGAGGCTTCAGGGATTGAGGATTTACCATTACCTGGACGACATCCTGTTACTTCATCAGGATCGTCAGGAGTTGTTGCAACATCAGGAAATCCTGCTCAATCTACTCCATCGCTTGGGCTGGTTAGTAAATACCAAGAAGAGTCAGCTCTCTCCTGCACAGGATCTGATTTTTCTAGGAGCAAGATTCAGGACAATACAAAATCAAGTATGCCTGCCGGATCAGAAGATTGTCACAATCCAGATGAAGGTGCAGAGGGCTCTGAAAGTTCCTTTTCTGACCACCAGGGACTGTTTAAGTCTGTTGGGGACCTTGTCATCATCTATCCCTATGGTAAAGTGGGCACACTGGTTCCTCAGAGAGCTTCAGATATTCTTTTTGCATCATTGGAACAGAACAAGCTTGGTAAAGAGGTTCCATCTTCCCCTCCAGGTGAGGATTTCCCTCAGATGGTGGACCAGGGAGCAGAATCTAAGGAATTGTCGGCAGATCCAGCCAGATGTGCCGATAGTAATTACCACAGATGCCAGTATAAGAGGTTGGGGGGCCCACTGCAATGGGATCCAGATGCAGAACAAATGGAGGACATTACAGGAGGGAGTTCCCTCGAATCTCCTGGAACTGAGAGCGGCATTCCTGGCCTTGAAGGCCTTCCAACCAGAGCAGGGACAAGGTCCTCCAGCACCCAAGGCTGAGACACCAAAGTGCGCCCCTCCATCCCTCCCACCCCAGCCGTCACGCACTGATTGCTATTAGACTAAGAGGGCCACAGGGCCCACAACCTCCCCAACACCTTAATATCTAGTTATCTGGTTTGCAGTCACTGCTATGTATCCCCTTTTCTTATTTCTTTCTGCTTCATACACAATTAGGAATGACAGCTGAATGAATTGTGTGCCCCCTCCTACACTGCGCCCTGAGGCTGGAGCCTCTCCAGCCTATGCCTCGGCCCGGTCCTGCTTCCAACACCTGATATACGGAAGATCGGTCTTATTGAAGATAGACAACGTGTCCGCAGTGGCTTATATCAGGAGACAGGGAGGTACCAGGAGTCGGTCACTCCTTCAAGAGACTGGACATCTGATGGCCTGGGCAATGAGGAATCTGTCAGACCTCACAGCAACTTATCTTCCGGGAGAGAAGAATATATTAGCGGATCACCTAAGCAGGGAATTTGCAGATCCCCACGAGTGGTCTCTGGACAAGAGGATCTTCCAGTGGATTACCAGGAGGTGGGGATATCTACAGATAGATCTATTGGCCTCTCCCCAGAACAACAAAGTACAGAGATTCTTTTCTCGCTTTCAGCACCCAGCAGCAGCAGCAGTGGATTGCCTGGTCCAAGAATGGAACTTCTCCCTGGGATATGCCTTCCCTCCGTTTCCTCTGATCCCCAGGTTTCTTCAAAGGCTTTGCAGGGAGCGGTGCACGATCATCGCTATAATTCCCTTCTGGCCCAGGAGACCTTGGTTCGCCTTAGCAATGTTTCTGAGCATAGAAGACCCAATCAAGTTACCACCGAATCACGATCTTCTGTCACAAGGTCGCCTTCTTCATCCAGGAGTCAGCGGTCTGAGTTTAGCGGCCTGGAAATTGAGAGGAAGAAGTATACTGATGTCGGATGCTCCTCTCAGGTGATAGAGACTCTGTTAAAAGCAAGGAAGCCTTCTACGAATACTACCTATTATCGTATCTGGGAGAAGTTTGTTGCTTATGCTCTTGATAAAGGCTTCGACAGTCTGCGTCCAGAAGTCCAGAATGTATTGGATTTTTTTACAAACAGGAGTGGGCAAGGGTCTCAGTGTGGCAGCTATTAAAGTTCAGGTGTCTGCTCTTTCAGCCTTGACAAACCACCGATGGGCGGTCCATCCATTGGTGATACAGTTTGTGCAAGCAGTTTTCAAGATCCGTCCACCTAGAAAGCCTTTCTTCCCAAAGTGGGATCTGACAATGGTATTGGAGGTATTGTCTTCCCCTCCTTTCTTCCCACTTCAATCAATTTCTTTGGAGAAATTAGTTCTAAGAACAGTCTTTCTAACCGCTATGGCATCCGGAAAGAGAGTCTCAGACTTACAGGCCCTGGGTTGTGCCAATAACCTATTGGAGTTTTTCCCAGATAGGGTAGTGGTTAGGCCTGTGTTACATTTCATCCCAAAGGTTGCTTCAGGATTCCATATAAATCAGGAACTCTCTCTACCTACTTTCTTCTTGGAGGAGGCATGTCACCCACTGGATGTGGGACAATCAATTAAGTCTTATCTGGAGGCCACGGCCTCTTTCAGGTCTTCCGACCACTTATTTATTAATTTCAGAGGTCCAAGAAAGGGCATGCAGGTTACCTCTAGGACCATTGCTTCTTGGCTGGTTAAGACGATTCAAAAATGTTACAGCATTAGGGGGTTACCTGTTCCGAGAGAGATTAATGCTCATTCTACCAGGGGCATGTCTGCCTCCTGGGCATGTTTTTCTAAAGTTTCAGTTGAATCTGTATGTAGAGCAGCAGGTTGGTCTTCTGTAAGCACATTCCTCAAACATTATCATGTTGATCCTGCTGCCTTGTCTTCTGTGGATTTTGGAAGAGCTGTATTATCTGTGTAAATAAATTTTGTTACTTTTGCAGCATTCCCTCCCTCAAGTGTGATTTGTTACATCCCATATGTATGCCGCCATGTTTGGTCCAGGAAATCGGAAAATTGTATACTCACCTTCCGTAATTTTCCTTTCCTGGATCAAACGATGGCGGCATACCAATCCCTCCCTCTGGTCCATTCGAGGACTGATTTACACCAAGAATGGCTGGAGGGGGCAGGTCAAAAGGTTTTATAGGTAGTCTGTCCTATCGGGTTCAGGGGGCGGAGCCATAACCCATATGTATGCCGCCATCGTTTGATCCAGGAAAGGAAAATTACGGAAGGTGAGTATACAATTTTCCGATTTCCAACTGCCAAAACAGCAAGCAACAGCTACATCACTAGCCAGCAGTAAAAATGTCACCATGTAATAAATGTCAGAATATAAATCAGGTATTTAAAATATTTTACAATGGGCAAACACTGACTAAATCATTTATACATAGTTATTGTAAAAATGAAGCACTTTTTTATTACATTATTTTCACTGGAGTTCCAGGTTGGTGCACACTGAGCACTTTTCAGATCGCTATTTGCTACTGAAAATCTATGAGGGTGTTCCCACAGCAGCGTTGTGATTTTTCTAAAATCGCAAACGCGCTGCATGTAGCATTTTTTGGAGCGATTCAGCTTGAGTGAATCATTCAGTCAAAAATAGCTCTGAAAATTACTTCACAAAATCGCTATCGCAAATCACTAAGCGCTAGCAATTGCAATAGCGATTTTAAAGTGCACTAGCCCTAAAACTGCAAATAATTTGAAACAAACCAAAGTTACTTACTAGCATATACCACCTACAGTCAAAGTGCATGATACTACTACAATATCCAAGTTACCTTAAAGTGTACCTGAGGTAAAAAAAAATAAAATATATACTCACCTCGCTAATCGACAGGCTCTTAAAGGGAAGGTCCGAGCTATTAAAAAAAATTAAATCTACTTACCCGGGGCTTCCTCCAGACCCTAACAGCTGATCTGTCCCACACCGCAGCTCCACTCTCACCCGTTGTCTCTTGGTGCTGAGGGTGTGAGGGCTTCTGTCAATGAAATCCACGTAGTCGGAGTGTACTGCGCAGGCAAAGTAGTTTTGCGCCTGCGCAGTACGCTCTGGACACCATGGCTTTGATTGACAGCGGCGCTCACGCAGGCGCAGTAGAGGACTCCTTTGATGCTGCCCCTCTCAATCCCTCCATTGGCTGCCAATTATCTAAAGGATCCAGTACAAATGCTTAACACTATCATACAAAGCGCTACATAAGCCATACCCAGGTATTGTTCCTCCCACAAGAGCCTTTTGTTGTCCAGCTTGGTCACCTCCTCTCACTCTCCCAGCAAGGACTTCTCAGGAGAGCCTGTAGATATTACTGC
Source organism: Hyperolius riggenbachi (assembly GCF_040937935.1). NCBI lineage: Eukaryota > Metazoa > Chordata > Amphibia > Anura > Hyperoliidae > Hyperolius > Hyperolius riggenbachi. The sequence continues at coordinate 75,073,890 of NC_090651.1, read as the reverse complement.
TAGGGTGAGGGCTGCTTCCTTGCTTCCCGTCTATATGCAGGACTGCTCTTTCTCCCTGTGCTGCTTTTCTTTCTCCAGATAAAGCGCCATGGCACTCTTCTGCAAGGGGGCGGAGCTATGCACCAGAAGGGGGTGGGCACAGGGCTCTGGAGTAATTCAGAAGATAGAGACAAGATAGGTATTATAACTTAATATGGGAAGCTATGCAAAGCAGAAGCAGATCGATTTTGTAAAGAAGTGATCAGAAATCAGGTCAGGCCAGTCGGCAATTATTGATTCGACCTGAAATCTGACAAGAAATTGCATGGTGTGTAGCAGGCTTCACACTCTCCTCAGAGTTCTAGGTCGCCATGAGCTTGCTGTGCATATAGATTAATTAATTTAGAACAGTTCTGATACTCCACTATTACATTTTTCTATTTAACTCTTGACGCTAGTCCGTTGTCTAATTACACAAATTTAATCATAAGCCGCATCTACACGCGTAGATGCGGCTCCAATCCGGCGGCTCTATTAGACGCCGGATCGCCTCTTCCTCGTCCCCGCGCCGGATTCGATTCCCCGCTCGTTCCCGCCGGCGCCGCTTATCTTCCGCTCGATTCCCTGCCATTGTCCCCTCGCGGGGAGTGAGCAGGGAATAGGCGGTGGGAAGATCCGTCCTGTCGGATAATGCGGCTCGATTGATAAGGGACATCGCGGCCGCATCTACGCGTGTAGATGCAGCTTAACTCCCTGCAGCTACAGTCGATTAGTGATGGGTCGTTCGCGAACGAGCCGGCTCTAAGAGCCGGCTCTTTGCTGTGAACGACAAGAGCCAGTTTTAAAAGAGCCGATGCCTCAGCCGCCCCATAGAGCTCTGCTTTGCTCTGTAATAAAGGGCGCTGAGGCATGCTGGGAGATGTAGTCCTCCTCTTGCAGCTTGTAGGAGTGTATGGGGCGGAGCAGAGCAGTAGCAGGAGGGATTGCCCCAGTCAGAGAAGCAGTCTGGAGTTGTCATGGAGATGGGGTGGGGCTTTTACTCTGATTCTGAGTGGTGTCTAGTGATATTTAATGAAGAGCCGATTCAGAGCCGTAAGAGCCGGCTCTTTAATGGGAGCCGATTCAGAAGAGCCGATTCTCTGAGAAGAGCCGGAATTCCCAGGGCCGTGCCGAGGCAGAGGCGAGAGAGGCTCCAGCCTCAGGGCGCAGTGTAGGAGGGGCGCACAACTCCCTCAGCTATCATTCCTCTTGTGTTTGAAGCAGAGATAAATAAGAAAAGGGGATACATGGCAGTGACTGCAAGCCAGATAACTAGAGAGTAAGGTGTTTGGGGGCCCGGGGCGCCTCTTACTCTAATAGAAATCAGTAGTGACGCATGGGGTGGGAGGGATGGGGGGGGGGGGGGGCGCATTTTGGTGTCTCAGCCTTGGATGCTGGAGGACCTTGTCCCGGCTCTGGGAATTCCCATCACTACTGTCTATTAGTCTTTCTAAACAATCTATTTAATTGGCAGCTTAGAAGAACTTCAAAAAATTTTTACACATGCCAGGCTTTGTGATGTGAAATATATCTGAAAACAGGTACCCAAGGGGTTAAAAAAAACAGCCTTGGTATTCCGGAACGCCTTGTCTGCTCTACTCTCTCTGCAGCTGCTGCTTGGGAGGTCTGTCTCATTAGCTTAGTTGTTCTCTGCATGGTTATTGCTACTTCAAAAGGGAGCGGTAATCTCAGTGCTTACACTGCTTGCTCTAATCTTTATGAATTGATTTGGTGACATTTGTTAACATAATCACAGCACAAGGCGGTAATTTATCGCTCTGCTCCAGAATGTCAGCTTTTCATGCGGAAACAGCCTTTATGAATAAACACTTTGCTAAGTGCTTGGTGAATTCAGCTGTTTTAAGCATTTCCGCATGCGGAAATGCTTTATGAATGATAGCCTTTGTATTATGTTATATATCTGTTCTGGCATTGTGGCAATCCTACGTGATCTATAGGTTGAATATATTGTTCTTTTTCTTTCTTGTCGTTTCCAGTTTATACTAAAATTTATTATACTAAAGTATACTAAATTGTGATCACTCTTGATTTTCACTAGAATGGTTTGTATGAAGTTATTCATGTTTGCTAATACCTACTATTCTCATTATCACCCCCAAGGGGACAAATATACCATTGTATGTTTATTTTCTTTTGTGGTTATAAATAAAACTTGAAACTAAAAAAAAAAAAAAGTAAGATCACAAGAGAGAGAGGTTGGGGAAATGAATAATGGCAGGAAAATTTTTCACTAGGGCTCTAGTCTTTACCTCTCCCATTTGTCAAGAATATGTGGAGACAATAAGCTATTACTACTGTATACTGTGAGATCTGAGAAAGGGGGAGGGGTCAGGGGGGACAGGCAGAGACAGAGATATTAGATCAAAGACAGAAAGTAAACTGATTTTAATTGTCCAGCTTGGCAGCTTAAAGCCGCATCTACACGCGTAGATGCGTCTCCGATCCGGCGGCTCGATTAGCCGCCGGATCACCTCTTCCGCGTCCCCGCTCGCCGCGCCGGATTTGATTCCCCGCTCGTCCCCGCCGGCGCCGCTTATCTTCCGCTCGATTCCTTGCTATTGTCCCCTCGCGGGGAGCGAGCAGGGAATCGGCGGTGGGGAGATCCGTCCTGTCAGATCTTATCAATCGAGCTGCATCAGCGGCTAGATTGATAAGGAACATCGCCGCCGCATCTACGCGTGTAGATGCGGCTTAAGGTGCGTACACACGCACGACAGCAGCTAACGACAGGTCCTGGTGGGCGGGTTTTCAGCAGACTGTAGTGCGTGTGTACGCACTGTCGGCGGACTAATAAGGCTGTTTCTGGATGATCCGCCAGGCTGTAGTTGAGGGTGGGCCCTTCGGGGACCCCTCTGGCCCAAGGGCCCCGATGCAGTGGCTACCTCTGCAACCCCTATTGCTACGCCCCTGCACAGGTTCACAGGCTCAGCTCCGCTGTCACCTCTCTCAGCTAGACGAGCTTCCAGCTGCAGCACTCCGATCTCTCTCCCCCCTGTGGTACGTGCGTGTTGCGGCGACAGTTGTCCCCCTTGTGTATGTTGCTTAAAGGTGGACACACACGATACATAAAATCATCCGATTTTACAGCAATTCGATAAAAACGATCGTATCTCTCGAAAAAATCGAAAGCTTTTTTTCATTCGACTGAAAAATCCGATCAGATTTCCCGCTTTTTTTATATACACACCTTAGCAATTTTCTCAGAGTTTCCAATTATTTTTATCATAATTGAGGAAAAATTTAACATAGGTGTGTGGTACATTGGTCAGATTTTTGAAATGTTACAATCAGTCAGAAAAATTGATTGCAATTCTTAAATTGAACAGATATTTAAAAAATTGTATGGTGTGTGGCCACCTTAAAGGAGTCATCAGGCGAAAATGGATAAAATAAGTGGTACTTACCGGGGGCTTCCTCCAGCCCCAAGCTTCCAGCATGTCCCTCGCCACAGCTCTCCCCGCAGCCGTTTGCCGCAGCTCCGTCCCGGTCCCCGGTGATGACGTCAGAGCGACCCCCAGGTCGGCCTGAACTGCGCTTGCGCGAGCGGCACTGTCAATCACCGCCAGGTGGTCCGGAGCGGACTGCGCAGGGGAGGTCGCTCTGACGTCAGCACCGGGGACCGGGACGGAGCTGCAGCGAACGGCTGCGGGGAGAGCTGCGGCGAGGGACATGCTGGGAGCTTGGGGCTGGAAGAAGCCTGATGACTCCTTTAAGGGAAAGACAGAGACTCCTTTAAGGGAAAGACAGAGCTGTGCTCTGCCTACTCCTTATTTGTGTACAGAATTTACAGGATAGAGGATACTACAATAGCTTATTTAGCTATTACTGTATTCCTAGGTGTTGTCTGTCGGCAACCTTTGTACTGTATTGCACACTATGACAGGAGTGTCACGGACGATTGCGGGGACGCAGGCGCGTCCTGGAACCGCCCGTGAAGAAAAGAACGATCGCACTCGATTCCTGCGTCGATTGCGCTTCAAATCGGTACAATCTGGATTTATTGTGTAGGAGGTCTGCAGTCCTTTTCTTAGCAAAGAGAGCACCATTCCAAATGCTGGTTGGCCCTTTTGATATGCTGATGAGCCTGGGCCCAGAGAGTCCCTGGCTTCAAGCTGTGCTGATGGCCCATCCATCAGGTATAAGGTGACAAGCAGCTGGCAGGAAGACTGGCCCTGTGACTGCTGATCAAGCCAGAGGTGTAAACTCAGAGTTGTCTAAGCAGATTTCCCATTCAGATGTTAATTGAAGGAGCCAACAGGGCCTTCATAGACAAGAAGCAGACACAGCTGGACTCCAGTCAGGCTGACTCCAGCCTTAGCAGGAAGAAATGAATGTACAATATAATCTTTTGCCCATTTACAGAATACAATAAATAGGGTGGTTATGAGAGCGGTATCATTGGATCCGTAGGGTCATGCTGGATCTCTTGATACCAGTCGAGAGGGGCCCGGGGCCCCTACCACCCAGGTATGAATCTACTCAGGACCCTGATCTGATGCACTAGCCATGTCAGGTATCATATTAATCTGTATTTTCCTCCAAGTATGAAGCTGTTACCCCCCTAAATGTAACGTGTATGGTTCAGGAGTTACAGCAATTCATAAGTTTAGCTCTAAAATCTCTGAGAGGGAATGAACTGTCATTTGCTGGTAGTTCAGAGGGGGCCGGCATTGCCACACCCCCAAACCAGCTTCATCAAAAGCACAGAGCCAGCAGGCGGGCTTTTGTCCTCCACACTGAAACATCTTGCACTCATCAGATGCCAGCTTGAGGATATGCTGGCATCCACCTGGTCTGAACTCTGAACTCTGGACTTTGAAACCAAGGACTTTATGATTCTTCCCACAATAAGGACATCTTTCCAGCAACTAAGTATTTTTCTCCCTTCTTTTATTTTTCATACTGGCTATTACTGTTTTCATAATTGTTGATTTTCATAATTGTCTGTATATATTAATTATTTATATTGCGTGAATAAACGACTTTCTCCAAGTCATTCACTTTCCGCTACCCTGCTTATCAGCACACACAGAAATGATCCCGGGTCTCTGAAGATACGCTACTGTTTGTTTGTTGTTGGCTAGACAGGATATCGTGTGTTTAACCGTTTTATTCGCAGGATTAGTCAGTCAGTTAGTGGGCCCCACGGTCCCATAGTAACCGCGGTGGTGGCAGTTTACTCTGAACCAGTGGGTGACGTTGTAATCACCCGTGTCTCACAGGCTCCCTTCTGAGTTGTCTGCGGCTAATTCTTAACGGTTCCTGCGCATTGACTGCGACCAGAGTTCGCACGATCTGTGCGCTGGCACCGTTTAGAAGGCTAAGTGCGGTCAGCCACTGAGGGCTCCTGTGACAGTGGTCGGCAGCGTTTGGGATCTGTGTGTGCTGATAGTATCTCAGGTAGGGCTATCGAATTAGCCCTATCGAGAAACGAACTAATTCGTTGGTAGTGACTGAGTGCAATATATTTTTCATATATACAGAGAGACTGTGTAACCAGTACCCCTCCCCTAAGTTTTCTTTTATTTGGCATGGAAATGTCCGGGAATTACAAGGTCATGGTCCTATCCGACCTGCAGAGTCTGTGCGAGGCGAGAGGCATGGACATCCGCGGCAAGAAACAGCAGGACCTGATAACGGACTTGTACCGATGGGATAGCCAGAATCTGCGGACGCTGGAGGTGTCCACTGTGGAGGACACCGGCTCATCTAACGCAAGTCGAGGGGAACCAGAGACTGAAGATCCTGTGCGTACCGAGGTTGAGCAACCCGCGGGCAATGCGGCAACAGATACGCAGGAGGCTGTCAGTGTGAACCCCGACCCCAGAACCCCTGAAAGTACTCGCCTGGAACCGGCCAGTACTGGACTGTCCAGTTATGTTGATCCAGTAATGCAGCAGGCATTGCAAAAGCTGATGGAAACTGATGTGGACAAGTACCTGCAGTACATGGCGGAGCAAAAGCGAGAGGAACGCCAATCTGCAGAGGCGCGGGAGAGACGACAGCATGAGCTGAACATGGCGAAAGTGCAGCAAGCCAGCCGGAGTTCAACGCCCAGCCTCCCTGCTGAAGGGACTGCCGCTCCAGTAAGTGCAAAATTTAAATTTGCTATTATCGAAAAAGACACTGACATTGACTTGTTTTTGAGGTCTTTTGAAAAGGCCTGCCGTCAGTATCGTCTGTCCCAAGACCAGTGGGCCAGACATCTGACACCCTTGCTGCGCTACAAAGCGCTTGATGCTTTCTCAGAGTTGCCTGTGGAAAAGGACAATGATTATACCGCTATAAAGGAGGCTATAATCACTAAGTACCAGCTGATGCCAGAAGCCTACCGGAAAAGGTTCAGGTCCTGGCAGAAAAAATCTACTGATTCTTATCAAGATGTGGTCAGCAGTCTGCTCACCACACTCCGCCAGTGGACGCTAGGCCTCACTAAAGGGTCTTACGGTGTCCTGGAGGACTTAATCGTCCTGGAGCAGTTTCTGAACATTTGCCCGGCTGATGTACGCCAGTTTGTGCTGGAGCGCCGACCGGCGTCAGCGACGGTCGCTGCAGACCTCGCTGAGACCTTTGCAACGACCAGGGTGCCGGAGACCCGCAGGACTGCCCCATCTAGCTGGAGAGGAGGTCAGTCCCACAATTTTGCAGACTCTCCTACCTCTGTGAGCCGTGCGCCCCAGAGGCCCTCCAGCGCAGCTGCTGCGTCCAGGCCTGCAGTAACAGAGGGCATCACCTGTCACTTTTGCCGCAAGCCCGGACACATGAAGTTTAACTGCCCGGAGCGGAGGCAGACAGCGCCAGCTCCTGCACCACCTACACCTCGCCCACGGCAACTGCCGCCAGCCAGCGCACCCCAGCCGGGAGCACCCAACAACGTCATGTTCGCAGGTGGGAGAGGGATCCACTCCGCTACGAGCAACCACCAGCTGGTTACAGTGAACGACCAGCTTGTTACCGGTTTCCGCGACACTGGAGCGGATGTCACCCTGGTGCGTGCGCACCTGGTCCCGACGGAAAATATCCTCCCTGACAAATACCTTACCCTCACTGGAGTGGGGGGCACTCTTTCTCGCATTCCCCAGGCTCGGGTGTCCATCGATTGGGGGGTGGGGGTTCAAGAGAAGGTTGTTGGGGTCCTGGACCAACTGCCGGTCCCAGTTTTGTTGGGGACCGACCTGGGCAAGCTTGTGTCCTATTATGAACCTGCCCCAAGCCCCTCAGACTGCCAGGAGGGAGACGGACTCTCCGCCCACACTAAGGTACTTTGCACCAAGGGGCAAGAACAGGGGGGAGGTGGGTTGAATGTGCCCAGTCCAGGGGTACCGAGTCCAATAGTACCTGTGTCACAGGTACCTGTGTTTGATATACCGATTGTTTGTGATGAAAATGTTGTTGTACCTGTCACTGTAATTCATGCATGCAGCCAGGATGTGAGTAATGCCAGTATGTGCCAGTCTGAAGGTGTACCTGTACTGGCAGTAACACGCAGCCGCGCTGCTCAGAACCTGGGCTCAGAGCAGGTGGAAGAGGTTCCGGCCTCCTCCCCCTCCTCTGACCACAGGGATGGTAGCCTTCAGCCACTAACTGCATATGCCACGGGCCAGCTGGCTGAGAGCGAGAGTGCTGCATTTGTGCAAGCACTCCGGACTGACCCTAGCCTCGAGGCACTCAGAAGACAGGCTTCTGAGCCCCTCACGAATGAAGATACCTTCAAGGTATATTGGGAAGGTGGTAAGCTGTACAGCGAGCCTGTACAGCCCACCGAAGGTGAAACAAGTGTGGGTACCAAGTTGCTTGTGGTACCCAGTGCCTTCCGGGGGCATGTGCTGAAGTCCGCACATGACATTCCCCTGGCAGGGCACTTGGGAATCCACAAGACACTTGACCGTATCCAGGGTCATTTCTACTGGCCCAGGATACGGATCGATGTGACCAACTATTGCCGCTCATGTACTGTTTGCCAAAAGGTAAAACGGGCTGGGAACCCCCGCAAGGCTCCCTTGTGTCCACGGCCAATCATAGGTGAGCCCTTTCACAGAGTGGCAGTCGACATAATTGGACCATTGCCCACTCCCAGCAGCAGTGGCAAAAGGTACATCCTGACGGTGGTGGATTACGCCACCCGCTATCCTGAGGCCATGGCGCTTTCCTCCCTGAGGGCGGACAAGGTAACAGACACCTACCCCATGCCTCGCATTGATGAGCTGCTAGATACACTGGCATCAGCCAGGTACCTATCAATCATGGATCTGAGCCGGGGGTATTGGCAGATACCACTTGCACCTGACGCGAGGCAAAAGTCGGCCTTCATCACCCCTTTCGGCCTCTTCGAGTTCACGATGATGCCCTTTGGGATGAAGAACGCCCCCGCCACGTTTCAGCGGGCCGTGAACGACCTGCTAGAGGGAATGCAAGGGTTCGCTGTAGCGTATCTGGATGACATTGCGGTGTTCAGCCCCACCTGGGAAGAACACCTCAAACACCTGTCCCAGGTACTAGAGAGGCTGGCCATGGCCAATCTGACGGTTAAACCGAGTAAGTGTCAGATTGGCATGACCGAGGTGCAGTACTTAGGTCACCGGGTGGGGGGTAACACCCTGAAACCTGACACGGGAAAGGTGGACGCCATCCTGGCATGGCCTCGACCTATCACGAAAAAGCAGGTCCAGGCGTTCCTGGGGACCGCCGGCTACTATAGGAAATTTGTTCCCGCCTATAGTACACTGGCGAAGCCCCTGACCGATGCCACTAGCAAGAAGCACCCCAAGGTTGTTAGCTGGACCCCCGCTTGCGAGAATGCCTTCCAGGCCTTGAAGCAGGCCCTCGCAAGCGCCCCTGTGCTTCAGGCCCCAGACTTCAGTCGTCGGTTTGTGGTGCAAACCGATGCCTCTGACTACGGTCTCGGCGCAGTCCTCAGCCAGGTGGATGGAAAGGGGGATGAACACCCTATCCTCTACCTGAGCCGGAAGCTCCTGCCCCGAGAGGTAGCCTACTCCACAACTGAAAAGGAGTGCCTGGCGATCGTGTGGGCCCTACAGAAACTGCAGTCGTATCTGTACGGCCGCTCCTTCACGATCGTCACTGATCACAATCCCCTGAGTTGGCTAAACCGTACTGCTGGAACCAACGGCAAGCTCCTACGGTGGAGCCTGTCATTGCAGCAGTACGACTTTACGATCCAACACAAAGCAGGCAGCCGACACCAAAACGCTGATGGGCTGTCGCGGTGTCAGGGGGAACCCGACCCAACAGCGCCAATAGCTGCTACGGAAGGCGTCCTGTTGACACCTCCCTGAGCAGAGCTCGGGAAGGGGGAGGTGTGACGCCGGGCGACGCCCAGTCGTCCGAGGATTCGCGGCCGATTGTCCGATCGCAACCGTGATCGGAAAACTGACATTCTTTATTTTTAAATAGAAGTTTTTCCTTCCTGCCTTCCCCCCCTTTTTGCCATGAGGGCTGAATGGGCCTGCGTTAGCATATGGCTAAAGCAACCTGGTTTAGCAAGAAATCCTGTTAAGGCTCCCGGAAAAGCTCTGGTGACACTAATGTGCTAATTGGGCAGAGCTGAAATACCAACAGAGTCTATTCAACAGGGGAAGCTAGCACAGCATGAGGTCTATTGACACCTACATTCCTCCCAGTCTTGACGGCACCGACTAGACTGAGTATGGAATGCATGGTGTTGATAACTTGTCACATTTTGCAAATACCATCCATAGGAGGAATATGAAAATTACGTAATTTTGTTTCCCTAATTCTGTAGAATATGGTGATACTAGACATAGCCAGGTAACCCGAGCAGGGGCTGAGATATGAATAATGGGGTCCCCGTGCGCCCCAAATATTGCAAGTTTGATGTCCTATGAACGTGTATTCTCAGCCCAATCTGAATATGAAATCGGTTTGCATGTGCGACAAAACCCCGGCGGGATATGAAATTGGACATATTTTGTGGATGGTTGGAAGTTCCTCCCCTGAGAACTCACTGCCTGACACGCCCCTGGGCTGAGCTTGAGACTCCGCCCAGAAATGTCAGTGCTCAAAACTGATTGCATGAGGACTCCCAGCCAATTCCCCCACTTTCCATCATACCGAAAAGACTGCCACTGCTTGGGGAAATAGCAGTGGCCATCTTGCAGGCGGAGCAACGGCCATGTGGTTCGGCCATATTGCGAACTAACTGCAACAAAGGAACTTTGTCTTTTCCCGAACGGACTTTCCACAGAATCATAAGTATTCGTTCTTTTTATCCCTTTTTCTTTTATGTACTGTGTTATCACTGTCTCTCATCGTTTAATTGTTCACGATTGTCTGTATATATTAATTATTTATATTGTAACAAATAAAGGCTTTTTAAAAGGTATTTACCTCTCAGTAAAACCTTCTATTCAGTATACACAGACGAGACCTAAACTTCCGAAGGGAGGCTACTGTTTTGATAGATAGATAGGAATTGCACAGTTTTAACCGTTTGTTTGTTTCACAGGTCTATAGCCAGTTAGCAGTTTTCTCTGGGCTGATAGAAAACAGAGATGGTGGCAGAACTACCCCTGGGGTGGAGTAAAAGTGTATTTTCGTAACCTCACAGGCTCCCTACTGCGTCGTGACGCTCAAACTCCGCCAATTCTACGCAGATTGCGTCCATAGCTCTCAATCTGTGTGCTAGAATCGGATCGGACGGTTTTGCGTGTTCACGGCCAGTGGGGCTCATGTGACAAGGAGTTCCTAGCCTAATAATGGCATTAATTCTGAGGAAGGCAGCCTGCAGTTGTATTGCGGACAACTCCTTCCATAGTCTTTACTGTCTTTGTTATTTTATCATATAGATCAGGGGTTCTCAAACTGGGTTCCGCGGGCACCCTGGTGCGCCTCGGGCACCTTTCAGGGGTGCCTCAGCACGCATCCCGATCCTTTATGCAATACCATCAGGTAATGCAACCGCGCATTGATATGCAATGTGGCTGCATTACCTGCTAGTTAACCTTTAGTCCCCGCAACCATGGGTAAAGTTGAACATGAGAGGAATCGCTTTGCCTAATAAGCATCACTAGCTACTTGGAGTGGGTCGTCGCCTGATAAGGGTCATAATGGCATTTCGGTAGTTGTTTTTGCCGAGGGGTGCCTTGAAAAAATTTCAAAGCCACCAAGGGTGCCTTCTAGTGATGGGTCGTTCGCGAACAAGCCGGCTCTGCGAACGACAAGAGCCGGTTCTCAGTTTTAAAAGAGCCGATGCCTCAGCCGCCCCACACAGCTCTGATTTGCTGTATAATAAAGGGCGCTGAGGCATGCTGGGAGATGTAGTCCTCCTCTTGCAGCTTGTAGGAGTGTATGGTGCGGAGCAGAGCAGTAGCAGGAGGGATTGCCCCAGTCAGAGAAGCAGTCTGGAGTTGTCATGGAGACGGGGGCGGGGCTTTTACTCCGATTCTGAGTGGTGTCAAGTGATATTTAATGAAGAGCTGATTCAGAGCCGTAAGAGCCGGCTCTTTAATGGGAGCGATTCAGAAGAGCCGATTCTCTGAGAAGAGCCGGAATTCCCATCACTAGTATCTAGTGATAGTTAATGAAGAGCCGATTGAGAGCGGTAAGAGCCGGCTCTTTAATGGGAGCTGATTCAGAAGAGCCGATTCTCTGAGAAGAGCCGGAATTCCCATCACTAGTGCCTTCACCCAAAAAAGTTTGGTAACCACTGATATAGATAGATAAATGTAAAAAGAAGTCGAACTCACACTGTCAATAGCCACTGTGTGTATGTACACCAGTTTCCGGAAGTGCATAAGAAGCACGAGACAGAGAAAGAGAGGCATCCCCTCCCACGGTCCGTCCGTAGTGAATGGAGCCGTGTGAGGCGTTTGCTCTTCGCCGGTTTCATTAGCATACCCACAATGCAACTCGCTTTCCACAAGCCTGCATTTTGTATTGTATTTTATTTATTAACTGTACTATTACTTTTATTTCTTGTTGTTTGGTTATTTCTTTCCTTATATATCTAAACGACATATATATTTTAGTAGATAGTGTTAGTTGCTTATAGTCGCACCTGCCTGAGTAAAGTGTAGTGGGACGTGGAGTAATGAGGATGGCTACTAGAGATTAGAGATGGGAAGTTCGGATCTTTTCAATGATCCGGATGATTCGAATCGGATCATTGAAAAGATCCGGATCTTTGATCCGAATCTCGGATCATTTGACTACGGAACCATTTCGGGGGTGAAATGACTAGCAGGACAGGTGAAGGGGAGGGGGGTGGACACACAGAGAAGGAGAGAAGATGGACAGAGGGCAGGGAGTGGACAGAGAAGGGAGGAGGGACGAGCAGAGAGCATAAATGTTTGCTTACACACAATACCCACATGCTGCAATCATATGCTTTACATGTATTTCACCTACATGCTCATCTGTGTACTTTGCATGCAAACGTCGCACAGTGAAAGAAAGCATTCCCCAAAGTAAAGTGCAGCTGTTTAGGAGGATCATATTGCGCTGCAATCACAGTGCCTGCAAAGTTACTGAGCTGTGCTGAGCCAAAAGTTTCCAATGTGATCACTGGGCACAACTACGGAACAGACAACCTATAATGAGCAGCACATTGCAGCCAGCATGTGTGCTCTACACATATCTGGCAGTGGCACGGATGTCCCCTCTCTCTCATCTACCTTTGGCTGCAAGGCTGCCTCCCATCCAACAGAGCGAGCCATCTCTGCTCTGCTTCCAGGACCCAGCTGCCCGTTGAGAGGGGGCGTGTCGCTCCTGGCCCCGCCCCTTTTGCGATCCGAATCACTCATTTTGATGATTCGGATGATTCGACTCACAAAATAGATTCGGATCAAAGATCCAAATCGTTCATGATCCGGACAACACTACTAGAGATGCGAAGTTCAGATCTTTTCAATGATCTGGATGATTCGAATCGGCTCATTGAAAAGATCTGGATCTTTGATCCGAATCTCGGATCTTTTTACTACGGAAGCATTCGGGGGTGAAAAGACTAGCAGGACAGGTCTTTCCCAGCAGTGGGCAGAGAGGGGGAGGGGAGTGGACACACAGAGAAGGGGAGAAGATGGATAGAGGGCAGGGAGTGGACAGAGAAGGGGAGGGGGTGGAGAGAAGGGTAGATGGTGGATAGAGATGGGCAGGGAGTGGACAGAGAAGGGAGGAGGGACGAACAGAAATGTTTGTTTGCACACAATACCCACATGCTGCAATCATATGCTTTACATATATTTCACCTAAATGTGCATCTGTATACTTTGAATGCAAACGTCGCACAGTGAAGGAAAGCATTCCCCAAAGCATTCTCAGAAGTGAAGTGCAGCTGTTTAGAGCAGTGCAGGAGGATCATATTGCACCAGGGATGCTCGGATACCCCTTTTTATTATTCGAGTTAGGTCGAATTTGAATAGTAAATTATTCGAGTTAGGTCGAATATTCAAGTCGCATATTTTTTACTATTCGATTCGACCTCGGTATTCGAGCTCACTATTCGAGTCGGTATTCGAGCTCATTATTCGAGCTGACTATACGAATTGGCCTTAAATAGCTTCCAACACTTGTTTTGGGGGTGAATGATGCAAGAAACATCCTTTTTTCCAAGTAACAGCAGCAAGTGATTATGTGGGGATGTTCCTTTAAAAAAAAAAAAACATTGAATGAGAAGGTTTGTCCAAAGTTCTGTTCAGTACTGTATATACTTCTTCTTCTTCTTTATCTTCTATATCTTCTTCTATATCTTCTTCTTCTATATCTTCTTCTTCTTCTTCTTCTTCATCATCTTCTTCTTCTTCATCTTCTTCCTCTATTTCTTCTATATCTTCTTCTTCTTTTTCTATATCTTCTTCTTCTTCTATATCTTCTTCTTCTTCTTCACTTCTTTCTCTTCTATATCCTTTTTCTTTTTCCTGTTATTTTTCTTCCTCTTATTATTATTATTCTTATTAAAACATTTTTTAAAGAAATGCAGCTATTTTTGAGCGTAATAAATAGCTGGTGGCGCATGGTGGAAGCGCCATTGTATGTGCTCCCTGGCAGTGGAAACACACAGACAGCAGGAGGTAAATTCAGCAGGAGGAGGAGGATGAGTGTGTGGCAGCAGGCAGTCAATGAGGCAGGCAGCGAGACATAATAGGTACCTAGCGGTGGTACCAGGCCGTAAATACACAGAATGAGGTTCCAGACAGCGGTCGTGGAGCCCACATCATGTCCAATACACAACTGGGACATCACAGTTTTCAACCCGGACACCTCTAAAAATAATATCACAAAGTATTATAAAGTATATATATATTTTTTTTTAAAGAAATGCAGCTATTTTTGAGCGTAATAAATAGCTGGTGGCGCATGGTGGAAGCGCCATTGTATGTGCTCCCTGGCAGTGGAAACACACAGACAGCAGAAGGTAAATTCAGCAGCAGGAGGAGGAGGAGGATGAGTGTGTGGCAGCAGGCAGTCAATGAGGCAGGCAGCGAGACATAATAGGCTGTGGTACCTAGCGGTGGTACCAGGCCGTAAATACACAGCATGAGGTTCCAGACAGCGGTCGTGAAGCCCACATCATGTCCAATACACAACTGGGACATCACAGTTTTCAACCCGGACACCTCTAAAAATAATATCACAAAGTATTAAAAGTATATATTTTTTTATTTTTTAAAGAAATGCAGCTATTTTTGAGCGTAATAAATAGCTGGTGGCGCATGGTGGAAGCGCCATTGTATGTGCTCCCTGGCAGTGGAAACACACAGACAGCAGGAGGTAAATTCAGCAGCAGGAGGAGGAGGAGGAGGAGTGTGTGGCAGCAGGCAGTCAATGAGGCAGGCAGCGAGACATAATAGGCGTGGTACCTAGCGGTGGTACCAGGCTGTAAATACACAGCATGAGGTCCCAGACAGCGGTCGTGCAGCCCACATCGTGTCCAATACACAACTGGGACAACACAGCTTTCAACCCGGGCACCTCAGAAAAATTAAACCTTTTTTTTATTTTTTTAAAGGTAAATATACAGGCAGGCAGCTATTGTTTGACGTAATAGCTGGTGGCAGAGTGGCAGCAGAAGGTAATTCTGTGTACCCTGGCAGTGGGAAACACAGACAGACAGCAGCAGCAGGAGGAATGGAGGAGTAGTGTGAGTGTGGCAGCAGGCAGGCAGCGTGACATAATAGCCCTGGTACCTAGCGGTGATACCAGGGCTGTAAATAAACACAACAGGAGCTCCTAGACAGCGGTCGTGCAGCCCACATCGTGTCCAATACACAACTAGGACAACACAGTTTTCAACCTGGGCACCTCAGAAAAATTAAACCTTTTTTTTTTAAAATTTTTAAAGGTAAATATACAGGCAGGCAGCTATTGTTTGACGTAATAGCTGGTGGCAGAGTGGCAGCAGAAGGTAATTCTGTGTACCCTGGCAGTGGGAAACACAGACAGACAGCAGCAGCAGGAGGAATGGAGGAGTAGTGTGAGTGTGGCAGCAGGCAGGCAGCGTGATATAATAGCCCTGGTACCTAGCGGTGATACCAGGGCTGTAAATAAACACAACAGGAGGTCCCAGACAGCGGTCGTGCAGCCCACTTCGTGTCCAATACACAACTGGGACAACACAGTTTTCAACCCGGGCACCTCAGAAAAATTAAACCTTTTATTTTTATTTTTTTACAGCAAATTACACATATAGCTATTGTTGGACGTAATAACTGGTGGCAGAGTGGCAGCAGATGGTAATTCTGTGTACCCTGGTAGTGGGAAACACAGACAGACAGCAGAAGGGCATTACACAGCAGCCCACTGTAGGTGTAAAATGTGTGGCTGCAGGCGACGTAATAGTCAAAGTGAACCAGGCTGGCTTAGTGAGCAGGAGCCAGGAGGTGGTAAAGGGTAGTAAGGCATATTAACGATTGTTCCGGCAGCCACTTCATGTCCCCCTCTCGCCGACAACAGGGGCCTGGAACTCGCCTTCCACCCACGCCTGGTTCATCTTGAGAAACGTCAGTCTGTCCACAGACTTGTGAGACAGACGAGAGCGTTTCTTGGTGACCACGCCACCAGCTGCACTGAAGCAGCGTTTGGACAGCATGCTGGAAGGGGGACAGGACAGCACTTCCAGGGCGTACTGCGCCAGCTCGCTCCAGATCTCCAGGCGTTTGACCCAATACTCCATGGGATCAACAGGGGCATCGTTGTCAAGCCCGCTGTAGGACCCCATGTAGTCAGCCACCATGCAGGTCAGGCACTGGCTGTGACCGGAGGAGGATGCTGCTGCATGCACCTCCTCTCTAGTCACTGCTGGAGCCTCTACAGTCCTGTAGAGCTCATTGCTGAGAGACAGCAGGTCTGTGGTGCGCTTGCTGCTGGATGCAGGCACCTGCTGCTGCCTCTGTGCTGGCTGGACAGTGGGGGTGGAAGGCTGGGGGAAGGCTTCCTCCAAGCACTCAACAAGGGCCTGCTGCAAGCTCCTTATTTGTTGCGCTGGGTCTCCTCCTGCAGGAGGCAGGAACTGGCTCAACTTCCCCTTCCAACATCATGCTGATCCAGATGTCCTCCCTCTGCTTCATCTGGATCACCCTGGGGTTCCTGCGCAGGCACCTCAGCATGTGCGCTGCCATTGGGAAGAGGCGGGCCACGTGTGCTGGCACATTGACGGCAGTGCTGTCCTCATCCTCCTCCTCTGCCTCCTCAGCCTCATCCTCTCTCCACCCCCGCACCAACTCAGCTGCGCTGTGCTGATCCCCCTCATCAGCAGCAAGGTCAGGGACCTCCACCAAGTCCTCCTCCCCCTCAGAGGTGGACTGTGCAGCTGCATGCCGCTCCTGCTGGGCCAAGGCTGCTGCTCCCTGTTCCAGCAAAGCATCGAGGGCCCTGTCCAGCAGACAAACCAGGGGCACCCACTCGCACACCATAGCATGGTCCCTGCTCACCATGTTGGTGGCCTGCAGAAAGGGAGCCAGCACTAAGCACACCTGCTGCATGTGCCCCCAGTCGTCATTGGGGACGATGGACGGGATGTTGCTGGTCTTGTCCCTTTTCTGAGCGGCGGACACAGTGGCCAGGGCAAAGTACTGGTTGACAACGTGCTTCTGTTCAACCAGACGCTCCAACATCGCCAGGGTGGAGTTCCAGCGAGTTGGAACGTCAAGGATCAGCCGATGGCGTGGCAGCTCCAGCTCCTTTTGCACGTCTTCCAGGCTCGCAGAGGCTGCAGGCGAGCGCCGGAAGTGACGCACAACATTCCTTGCCGTTTCCAGCAGTTCGTCCATCCCCTGGTAGGTGCGCAAGAACTTCTGCACCACCAGGTTCAGCACGTGGGCAAGACAGGGGATGTGGGTCAGGTTTCCCTTGCCGATTGCAGCAACCAGATTGGCCCCATTGTCGGCCACCACCTCTCCGACTCTGAGTTCTCTGGGGGTCAGCCAACTCCTCTCCTGCTCCTGGAGTTTGGCCAACACATGGGTTGCCGTCAGTTTGGTCTTCCCAAGGCTGACCAACTGCAGCAGCGCTTGGCAGTGGCGGGGCTTCACGCTACTGCTGAGGCGGGGGGTTTGGCCAGGTGTGCCGGAGGATGGCAGAGGATCGGAGGAACCTGCTGCAGTTCCCCTGACCCTGCGGGGTGGCACCACTCACTGTCAAAGATCCGAATCATTCATGATCCGGACAACACTAATGGCTACAAATTTGTTTCTTCCTTTTTAATATTCCACATGATGGGTGTGAACATGGAGATTACTTTTTACATTTTTTTGGATTGCCTGGAAGTTTCTAGGCAAACTATTTGAATGTTAAAGGTAGACCTAATACAGTTTGAAGTAGTGGGATTGATTTATTATAATCAATGTCTGTTGTAAAAGTTAAATGAGTGATTTAATAGTGGAGTATCAGAACTGTTCTAAATTAATAGATTTAGATGCACAGCAAGCTCATGGCGACCCAGAACTCCGAGGAGTGTGTGAAGCCTGCTACACACCATCCAATTTCTTGTCGGATTTCAGGTCGAATAAATAATTGCCAACCAGCCTGATCTGATTTCTAATCGATTTTCTGATCACTTCTTTACAAAATCGATCAGAAATTAGATTGCACCTGTCTGAAATTATCGATTCGACTGTACCAGTCATAAGGGCCTACAAGGACTAAAAAGCCACTCCTAGTAGAACGAAGCCACTCTTGCACTGAGGAGAAAACCATGCACAAGCAGCTTATTATTCACTCCAGGTATGCTGAGAGCAATAAAACTCGGTAGCCTCTGAAGCTGAGTATCCATTTTATTCATTTTATTTATTGTATTTATAAAGCGCCAACATATGCAGCGCTGAACATTAATTTAGGTTGCAGACAATATTTAGGGGTGACATACAGCAATAAGACAATACAGGAATACAAGAAAACCAGATCACACAGCACAGTATGAGCATAAAGTAATGCTTAGTCTGTCACTGGATGGAGCATGGAGATTAGGCAAGTTAGGATGCGAATGTCCCGCTGACCGGCGATACCTTCACTAAACGATAAATCATTTAGCGTAGTTTGGCGATAACGATCCCCGACGACTCTGCGCAAAGTACCGCGATCGCTTGACTTCCCTTTGCGCCTGTCGTATAGCATCATAGGTAGTCGCGCATATCTGCCAGCCAGAAGATGGATCGTGAGACACTCGTTGTCAGGGAGACATGGCTGGATCCATCTTCCTCGTCACTGCAGTGAGTATTCAGGTTAACTTAATTTATTTTTTCAATGTAATTTAAGAAAACCATAGGTGATTGGTAAACTGTTACCTGTATTAATTCAGAAACATTTTAGATTGCATTAAACCAGCCTGTTGTTGGCACTATCGTTCTGCCTTCCATTACAGCACGCAGGGCTGATTTAAGCCATAATGGCGCCCTGGACAAAAATTACTTGAGGATCCCCTGATCCTTAGTACCCCCACCCTGCACCCTATGGAAGCAACATTAGGTGGCACTATTTCTATGGACCCCCCCCCCCCCCACTTAGTTATGGATGTTCCACCAGGGCCCCAGAACTGGCTTGCAGATCGCCAGGGTTGTCACCGGAGCCATTTCAGAGTTTTTACAGCAGAATGAACTCACCTGTCTGGCCATCGCACTCCTTTGTTCTGTGTGCTGCCTCTTCTCCGTGGCCCGGCAGGATGTATATACCGCTAGAACATGTAGCCGGGTCACAGAGAAGAGGTGGCCAGCTAGGGTGAAGACAGAAGCACACAGACCGATGTCGGAGCATCTCGGCTGCACAGGTGAGTTTGCTTCCCTGCAATACTTTCCTCGGTCCTTGGGGGTAAGTCAGGAAAAAATGGCTCTGGAAATTTGGGCACACCAGGTGCCGCCATAGGCAGTAATGTGAATTACAGCTATAGACGGCTATAGCGGCGCTCAGTCAGTAATTTGGGTGGCGTCAAGAGACAACTGTCAAATTACAATAAATCAGTGTAAGTCAGCTACCAGCAATAGCTTGCAGACGAATTACGGCTTACCCCAGAGTCCATGGTAGCCTTGAGGGGGAATAGTAATTAACGCCACCGGGACTTTTGCAGGAGCTATTCAGCTTCACCCTGCTCCCAAATTTCCTGGCGCCTTAAAGTGTACCCGAACTGAAGCTTGGGTACACAAAATCAGATACTCACCTAAACAGAGGATGATTGAGGATCATGATCTGCTGTTCCCCATCGCTGAGCACGGCCCCCCAAAGATTAGTGACAAGGCATTGTCGCTAATCCTATCGTCCTTTTCTGCATTCATGGCCATGCAGTAGACGCTTGAGCCTAATGTGCGGCCATGAATGCGGAAGAGGTGTTGAAGGAAGGAGCGAGTCTGAGAGGGGAGTGGAAGGGAGTTCCATAGGGTGGGGGCAGCTCTTGAGAAGTCTTGTAAGCGTGCATGGGAATGTGAAATGCGTGGGTAGGTCAGAGGGAGATCATTGGAGGACCGGAGGGGACGGGCAGGTATATATCTGTTGACGAGCTCAGAAATGTAGGTTGGGCAGGTCTTGTGCACAGATTTGTAGGTAAGGCTCAAAACCTTAAAACTGATCCTGAAGCTGATAGGGAGCCAGTGTAGGGCTTCGCAGAGGGGAGAAGTGGAAGCATAGTGGTGGGAAAGTCTGATGAGTCTAGCTGCTGCTTTCATGACTGATTGAAGGGGTTCAATGCGTTTTAAGGGGAGGCTAGATAGTACGGCATTGCAGTAGTCAAGGCGGGAGATGATGAGGGCATGAATGAGAAGCTTGGTAGTGTCTGGGGTCAGAAAGGGGCGGATTTTGGAGACGTTTCGAAGGTGGAAGTTGCAGGTTCTGGTAACATTTTGGATGTGTTGGCTGAAGGAGAGGGCAGAGTCTAGGGTGACGCCCAGGCAGCGGGCCTGGGAGGTGGGGCGGATGGTAGTGCTGTTGATAGTGATGTGAATATCTGGAAGGGGTGGTGCAGAGGGGGGGCGGGAAAATTATGAGTTCAGTTTTATCCAGGTTAAGCTTCAGGAACCTAGCTGAGATCCAGGAGGAGATGGTTGATAGGCAGGAGGAGACCTTGTCTATAGTGGAGGGGGAGAGATTGGGGGTGTGGAGATAGATTTGGGTATCATCGGCATATAGTTGGTATTTGAAGCCCAGGGAGGAGAAGACTTTGCCAATAGAGGAGATGTAAATTGAGAACAGTAGGGGGCCCAGAACAGAGAGGGGTGTGGCAGTTGAGGAGGAACCATTAAAAGAGGTGGTGAAGTGGCGATTAGAGAGGTATGAGGAGATCCAGGCAAGGGTGTTGTCTCAAATCCCTAAAAACTGTAGGGATTGAAGGAGGAGGTGATGGTCAACTGTATCAAATGCTGAGGAAAGGTCAAGCAGTAGCAGGATGGAGTAGTTTCCTTCAGCTTTAACAAGGGTAAGGTCATTTACTACCTTGACGAGTGCGGTTTCTGTTGAGTGGGCAGGACGGAAACCAGATTGTAGGGGCTCAAGTAGGGAGTTAGTGCTGAGGTAGTGCATGATGCGTCTGTGGACCAGGCGTTCGAGGAGCTTTGAGGCAAAAGGGAGGAGAGAGCTTGGGCGGTAGTTGGAGGGTAGGGAGAGGTCGAGTGAGGGTTTTTTCAGCAGGGGGAGTACACTGGCCTCTTTAAAAGCTGAGGGGAAGGTGCTGGTGGAGAGGGAAAGGTTGAACAAGGAGGTGAGGACACGGGCCAGGTCAGGGATGTGGGGGGTGTCAGAGGGGACAGGGTCGAGGGGGGAGGAGGTGGCAGAGGAAGTGGCAAGCAATAGATTCACCTTTTCAATGGTAGCAGGAGTGAAGGAGGTTAGGGAGGGTGGGTTCATTGGAACAGTCTGGATGGAGGAGGGGGGGGGGGGGGCAAGGGAGAGACCTGGAATATGACATATTTCAGTTGTTTCACACTTTTTGGTTATGTACTATACTTCCACATGTGTTAATTCATAGTTTGGATGCCTTCAGTGTGAATCTACAATGTTCATAGTCATGAAAATAAAGAAAACTCTTTGAATGAGAAGGTGTGTCCAAACTTTTGGTCTGTACTGTATGTGTCCCAATATTAGTTAGGCATAGGTAGGTGTCCCAGTATAGGAAGTTAGGCATAAGTAGGTGTCCCAGTATAGGAAGTTAGGCATAGGTAGGTGTTCCAGTATAAGTAGGTAGGTGCCCCAGTAGTTAGCTAGGCATAGGTAGGTTCCCCAGTATATGTAGTTAGGCATAGGTAGTTAGGCATAGGTAGATGTCCCAGTATAGGAAGTCAGGCATAGGTAGGTGTCCCAGCATAGGTAGGTGTCCCAGTATAGGAAGTTAGGCATAGGTAGATGTCCCAGTATAGGTAGGTAGGTGCCCCAGTATAGGTAGTAAGGCCTATGCCTTACTACCTATACTGGGGCACCTACCTACCTATAGGTGTCCCAGTATAGGTAGTCAGGCATAGGTAGGTGTCCCATTATAGGAAGTTAGGCATAGGTAGGTTCCCCAGTATAGGTAGTGAGGCATAGGTAGGTGTCCAAGTATACGTAGTTAGGTATAGGTAGGTGTCCCAGTATAGGTAGGTAGTGCCCCAGTAGTTAGTTAGGCATAGGTAGGCTCCCCAGTATAGGTAGTTAGGCATAGGTAGGTGTCCCAGTATAGGTAGTTAAGCATAGGTAGGTGCCCCAGTATAGGCAGCTAGGCATAGGTAGGTCCCTCAGTATAGGCAGTAAGGCATAGGTAGGTGCCCCAGTATAGGTAGTTAGGCATAGGTAGGTGTCCCAGTATAGGGCGCTAGATGCCCCAGTAGTTAGCTAGGCATAGGTAGGTGTCCCAGTATAGGTAGTTAGGCATAAGTAGGTGTCCCAGTATAGGAAGTTAGGCATAGGTAGGTGTCCCAGTATAGGAAGTTAGGTATAGGTAGGTAGGTGTCCCAGTATAGGTAGTTAGGCATAGGTAGGTGTCCCAGTATAGGTAGTTAGGCAGAGGTAAGTGTCCCAGTATAGGTAGGTAGGTGCCCCAGTAGTTAGCTAGGCATAGGTAGGTGTCCCAGTATAGGTAGTTAGGCATAGGCAGGTGCCCCAGTATAGGTAGTTAGGCATAGGTAGGTGTCCCAGTATAGGTAGCTAGGTGCCCCAGTAGTTAGCTAGGCATAGGTAGGTGTCCCAGTATAGCTAGTTAGGCATAGGTAGGTGTCCCAGTAGTTAGCTAGGCATAGGTAGTTTCCCCAGTATAGGTAGTTAGGCATAGGTAGGTGTCCCAGTATAGGAAGTTAGACATAGGTAGGTAGGTGTCCCAGTATAGGTAGTTAGGCAGAGGTCGGTGTCCCAGTATAGGAAGTTAGGCATAGGTAGGTGTCCCAGTATAGGTAGTTAGGCATAGGTAGGTGTCCCAGTATAGGTACAATAGAGATATGGGCAGTGGCGCAATGTGAATGCAGAGCAGCACAGGTGTACTCAGGGCCAGTCCCCAAGCCCCAAAGGGAGGATACAATAAAAACTAGAGCACCTGGCGCTCAGACAACAGACACTCTAATAGTTAAATCCAATTGTGACAAGTCCTGTCAATGCAGCAAGGTCTGATGTAACAGTTCCAACACAACTCGTGTGGGGAAGCGGCTATACTTGCTTAGACTTGATAATGTGTCCGGTCATGAGTGAAGATGTATCACAGTACCTTTCTCAGGTGACCAATACTTTCATGCAGAAACCTCTGGTCCTACCGTCCGTGTCAGCGTATATGGATAGTTCCTATTCCGCGCGGCTCGGATCCGAGCTCACGCGAGAAGGCTCACAGCCTCCGTCAACTTCCACCGGCAGTGACGTCACCCTCTGCGTTCCAGTACTATCCTAGGTGGTGTTGGCTCACTTCCTGGGTAGGGATACGCAAGAGGGAAAAAATAGTGCAGACTGCGCCTTGAGTTGGTAACGCTGCGCTATGAAATACACTTACGGACGATTTCTTGGGTTTATTGCATGTAATAAAATATATCCCGATCCGGATTTCGGCCTCACGCCTTCATCCCCCTCTTGCGTATCCCTACCCAGGAAGTGAGCCAACACCACCTAGGATAGTACTGGAACGCAGAGGGTGACGTCACTGCCGGTGGAAGTTGACGGAGGCTGTGAGCCTTCTCGCGTGAGCTCGGATCCGAGCCGCGCGGAATAGGAACTATCCATATACGCTGACACGGACGGTAGGACCAGAGGTTTCTGCATGAAAGTATTGGTCACCTGAGAAAGGTACTGTGATACATCTTCACTCATGACCGGACACATTATCAAGTCTAAGCAAGTATAGCCGCTTCCCCACACGAGTTGTGTTGGAACTGTTACATCAGACCTTGCTGCATTGACAGGACTTGTCACAATTGGATTTAACTATTAGAGTGTCTGTTGTCTGAGCGCCAGGTGCTCTAGTTTTTATTGTATCCTCCCAGTATAGGTAGGTAGGTGCCCCAGTAGTTAGCTAGGTATGGGTAGGTTCCCCAGTATAGGCAGACCATGCATAGGTGGGTGCTCCGGTACAGGTAGCCAGGCGGGCGGGGAGCGGGGCTGCAGTGGCGATACAGTGGTGGCTAGGCGCTGAGCAGAGGTGTATGAGAGACTCACGCAGCCGGGACTTGCGCGCCTTCTACTTCCGCTTCCTGCGTTCCCAGCGCAGGAACAGGAAGCACAAGGCACATGACCCTTGCAGCGTGAGTCTCTTATTCATGCTCTGCTCAGCGCCTAGCCACCACTGTATAGCCGCTGCAGCCCTGCTCCCCCGGCCGGTGCCTACTTTGCCTCTTTAAGGACAACTGTAGTGAGAAGAACATGGAGGCTGCCATATTTATTTTAAACAAGAACAGTTGCCTGGCAGTGCTGCTGATCTCTTTGGCTGCAGTAGTGTCTGAATAACACCAGAAGCAAGCATGCAGCTAATCTTGTCAGATCTGACAATAATGTCAGAAACACCTGATCTTCTGCATGCTTGTTCAGGGTCTATGGCTAAAAGCATTAGAGGCAGAGGATCAGCAGTATAGCCAGGCAACTAGTATTGCTTAAAAGGAAATATATATGGCATCCTCCATTTCACTCTCTCTTCAGTTATGCTTAGTTTACCTCTTAACCTCTTGCCGACCGCGTCACGCCGATTGGCGTAAAGTCCTGGGGCCAGCTAATGCAGGAGATCACGCGCAGGCTGCGCGTGCATCTCCTGCTTGGGGGGCAGAGCTCCGCCCCGCCTTCAGTCTCTGAGCGGCTATTGCCGCTCGGGAGACTGTTAGACGGCGCGATCGCCGTCTATTTCTATGTACAGCGCTGCGATCGGCTGCAGCGCTGTACTGGGGATAGCCGTGTCACACGGCTGTCACCCTGGGGGACAAGAGAGCGAGGCAGAGGCAGAAGCCTATGACAGCCGATCGCTGTAATTGGCTGGCTGTGGGGAGGGAGGGAAGTTATTTAAACAAACAGTGATTTTTTAATAAAACACACGAACAATAATATTGATATAAAAAAAAATAAACATGGAGGGAGCGATCAGACCCCACCAACAGAGACCTCTGTTGGTGGGGAGAAAAGGGGGAGGGGGAGAACACTTGCAGTTTGGCCTTAAAGGAGTTATCCGGGCATTCTAAAGAAAATAAAGGCTACTTACCGGGGGCTTCCTCCAGCCCCAAGCTCCCAGGACCTCCCTCGCCGCACCTCTGTGCGCAGCCGTTCGCCGTAGCTCCGTCCCGGCCCCCGGCGATGATGTCAGAGCGACCTCCAGGTCGCTCTGTACTGCGCCTGCGCGAGCGGCGCTGTCAATCACAGCCACGTGGGCCGGAGCGGACTGCGCAGGCGCAGTAGGGCCTGACTTATGCCCCTGTTAACTATTACTGTAATCCTAGGTGTTTTCTGTCGGCAACGTTTGTACTGTATTGCACACTATGACAGGAGTTCCTAGCCTAGTCATGGCATTAATTCTGAGGAAGGCAGCCTGCAGTTTTTGTTATTTTATTATTAATAGATGTGTGAAGTCGAAGTCACTCTGTCAACGGCCACTGTGTATTATTGTAAACCAGTTTCCGGAAATGCTTAAGAAGCACGAGACAGAGAAAGAGAGGAATCCCCTCCCACGGTCCGTAGTGAATGGAGCTGTGTGAGGCGTTTGCTCTTCCCCGGGTGTCATTAGCATACCCACAATGCAACTCGCTTTCCACAAGCCTGCAGTTTTGTATTGTATATTATTCAGTAACTGTACTATCACGTTTATTTCTTGCTGTTTGGTTCTGTCTTTCCTTATATAATCTAAAAGAATTATATTTATAGTAGATAGTGTTATTTATTTGTAGTCGCACCTACCTGTGTGAAGTGCAGTGGGACGTGGAGTGATGAGGCTTAGAAAAAGACAGTGCTTCCTTTTCAGGTTTCCAGGAGTCCTTCAGGACGGCACCCCTTGAGAGAAATTTAAATCAATTTTTGGATTGCCTGGAGGACTCCAGGCAAACTTTCTGAATGTTAAATATAGACTTAATATACTGCTCGAGTCACAGTGTGGTGGATGTAATAGTGGAGTATCAGAACTAATTAGGATCTAATAGTGGAGTTTTCGAACTGTTCTAAATTAATTGATTTAGATGCACAGCAAGCTCATGGCAACCCAGAACTCTGAGGAGTGTGTGAAGCCTGCTACACACCATGCGATTTCTTGTCAGATTTCAGGTCGAATCAATAATTGCCAACCAGCCTGATCTGATTTCTAATTGATTTTCTGATCACTTCTGTAAAAAAACGATCAGAAATTAGATTGCACCTGTCTGAAATTATCGATTCGACTGTACCAGTCATAAGGGGCTAAAAGGACTAAAAAGCCACACTCCTAGTAGAACGAAGCCACTCTTGCACTGAGGAGAAAACCATGCACAAGCAGCTTATTAGTCACTCCAGGTATGCTGAGAGCAATACAACTCGGTAGCCTCTGAAGCTGAGTATCCATGATGCGATTGTCCCGCTGACTGGCGATACTTTCACTAAATAAATAAAAAAGATAAATCATTTAGCGTAGTTTGGCGTAACGATCCCCGACGACTCTGCAATCGCTTGACTTCCCTTTGCACCTGTTGTGTAACATCGTGCATAGTTGAGCATATCTGCCGGCCAGAAGATGGATCATGTGACTCTTGTTGTCAGAGAGACATAGCTGGATCCATCTTCCTCGTCGCTGCAGTGAGTATTCAACTTAACTTAACCTTTCATTTTTTCAATGTACTTTACATACATAGGTCATTGGTAAACTGTTACCTGTATTAATTTAGAAACAGAATTTTAGATTGCATTTAACCAGCCTGTGTACTTGTTATTGGCACTTCATTCTGCCTTCCATTACAGCACGCAGGGCTGATTTAAGCCACAATGGCGCCCTGGACAAAAATTACCTGAGGATCCCCTGACCCTGAGTACCCCCACCCTGCACCCTCTGGAAGCAACATTAGGTGGCAATTTTGCTATGGAACTCCCCCCGCTTAGTTATGGATCTTCCATCAGGGCCCCAGAGCTGACTTGCAGATCGCCAGGGTTGTCCCTGAAGCCCTTTCAGAGTATTGACAGCAGAATGAACTCACCTGTCTGGCCGTCGCACTCCTCCTTTGTTCTGTGTGCTGCCTCTTCTCCGTGGCCCGGCAGGATGTATATACCGCTAGAACATGTAGCCGGGTCACAGAGAAGAGGCAGCCAGCTAGGGTGCAGACAGAAGCACACAGACCGATGTAGGAGCATGTCGGCTGCACAGGTGAGTTTGCATTACTTTCCTGGGTCCTTGGGGGTGAGTCAGGAAAAAACGGCTCTGGAAATTTGGGCACACCAGGTGCCGCCATAGGCAGTAATGTGAATTACGGCTATAGACGGCTATAGCAGCGCTCAGTCAGTAATTTGGGTGCCGACAAAAGACGGCGGCCAAATTACAATAAATCAGTGTAAGTCGGCTACCAGCAATAGCTTGCAGACAAATTACGGCTTACCCCAGAGTCCATGGTAGCCTTGAGGGGGAATAGTAATTAATGCCGCTGGGACTTTTGCAGGAGCTATTCAGCTTCACCCTTCTTTCAAATTTCATGGCAGGGATGCTCAGCAGAGCTCGAATATTCGAGTAGCTCGAATATTCGAGCTCTTTTTCAGCTATTCGAGCTCGGTATTCGAGCTCGAATAGCTGCAGCTATTCGAATGGGCTATTCGAGTGAACTCGAATAGCCCACTCACTATTCGCGCTATTCGAGCAAACAGCGCTATTCGAGCTCGAATACCGAGCTCGAATAGCGTCATAGCCCAGATTGATGTCCTTAGAGCCAATCAGAGGGCTCCCAGGCCCTCTGACGGCAGCCAATCACAGAGGGGGACCCTGGCCAGCCCCTACCCTATAAATAGCGGCCGCCATGTTAGGTTTTTTCGTCCTTGCTTGACTTGTACAGAGAGAGATCTGCTCCTTTGTGCTTTGGCTTAGCAAGTGCTCTATTGTGGTCAATCACCTAGCGTTTTTACTGACATACACCTGCTATACACACCTATATTGTTGTTAGCTAGATAGAGATTGTATTTTAGTTAGTAGCTTGTGTGTTACATAGAGACAGCTGCTGCTGCAGGCAAGCTTAGAGCTTTCGGCCTTAGGGCCTTGCCTGTGTGGGCAGCTGTCCTCCTGTCCTCTGTTAGTTTATTTCTCATCTATACCAGTGTTTGTGCTGTGTATTCTACCCTATCTTGTCCTTTACTACTGAGTGATTATTGTATTTTGTAGTTATACTGTACTAGGGACACTCACTGTCACTGTTCATAGCTCCTGCGTGTGTGTGTGCGTGCACTGTCTGTAGTGTACACAGTACACACTCTATTCCCTTCTACTAAATCATCTGATTACTACTGATTATTGTATTTTCTAGTTGTACTTACTGTACTAGGGACACTCAGTCACTGTTCATAGGCTAGCTCCTGCGTGTGTGTGTGCGTGCACTGTCTGTAGTGTACACACACTCTATTTCCTTCTACTGAATCTGATTACTACTGATTATTGTATTTTCTAGTTGTACTAGTGTACTAGGGGACACACTCACTGTTCACTGTTCACACTTACTGATTACTGATTATTGTATTTTGTATTTGTACTGTACTAGTAATCACTTAGCGATCTAATCACTTAGTGATTAGTGCACCTCACCCACCAACCCACTCCATTAAAGTACCCCACTTTTTCACCCGCCCTTTTAAAAACTTTTTTGTTTACACCAAAAACATCTAAGATGTCTGGAAGTGGCAGCCAGCGCGGTTTGGGCAAGGGGAAGGGCAGCAAGGGAATCAGGAGGAGAGGGAGCAGCATTGTGGCAAGCCGCGCCACCATGCACAGTTCCGCAGCAGCAGCAGCTGCGTCAGTGGCTAACATTCCGCCTATAGCCACTGGCTGTGGACGCCTTGGGCGCCCAGCAGGAGCATCTGCAACTCACGCTGCAGAGACACAGCAGCAGCGTGTAGTACCTGCTCCTATTTTCCTCCAGCCGGGTCGGAAACGTCCCATTGAGGAAAAGGATGCAGCCACTGTGATGCAACTGATGACGGAGGATGAGCAGCCTGCCATCAGCTCTGCATCCGAGGCCTCCATCCTCACCACCACCACCACCCCTGTTCGCAGCAGCCGCCCAGCAGGGCCTGGGGAGGAGGCCAGTTCACCGTCAGTTGGTGACCTGTCATTCAGCAGTCTTTTGACCCCAGGCATCATGAGTGAATTGTCTGCTGTTGTTGGCGATTTTGAGGAGGAGATGCTGATGGGCACTTTGGGGGAGGAGGGATTGGACAGCAAGACTGTGGCGACAGTCAAGCAGCCCATCCATGCATCAGAAGAGGAGTTTGGGGGGTCATCATCCCAGCAGGACATGTTTCAGGAGGGGGAGGATGATGATGATGATGACAGGGTGACAGACAAAGACTGGGTGCCACCAGCTCCTGGGGATGTCATCATCAGCAGCTCTGAGGAGGAGGAGGAGGATGCGCTTGTGGGCCTTGCAAGGAGGCGCATCATTGCAAGCATTGGCAGCAGTAGGCAGGTCCCACAGCCTGCTGGTGTCTCAGGCTCAGCAGCAGCAGCATCTGCCAGTACCACCACCAGCCGCACCCAAGCCCCCCCCAACCACCACAGGGAGACAGGCAGCAGCGGCTCCAGTCCGTAGGGGGTCTTTCACGTCACCAATCTGGCAATTTTTCACCATGCCCACAGTTCACAGCAAGTACGCCACTTGCAACCACTGTCCGCGGAAGTTGAGCAAAGGTTCAGACCCCTTAAAGTTCAGCACCAGCTCTCTTATCAACCATCTTGCTGCTAAACATTACCACCAGCATGAGGAGTTCAAGAGGCTGAAGGCATCTGGTGCTGGCAGTGGCACCACACCCAGCACTGCACAGCCTTCAGCAGCAGCAGCAGCAACAGCAGCCACCCGCCCTCCTGCTCCTCCAGCACCACCAGCAGGAGTGCGGAAACGCACTGCTCCTTCCCCCTCTGCAACTCCTGCCGCCGACACTGAGGCCTGTTCTGGCAGCCAGTCCTCAGTGGCCTCCTCTGCTGTCTCCGCTGATTCCCGTGCTAGCAAAAGGTCCTTCCAGGGGGTGGTTAGGGCTCTGCCTCCCAGCAGCCGTCGCGTGCGGCAGCTGAACGGCTTGCTGGCACGGGCCATGTGCTCCCAACTCCTGCTGTACACGCTCGTGCAGGAGGGGAGCGACATGCGTGTGCTGCTTGCTTGTGCAGCCCCAGACTGGCAGCTCCCCAGCAGACACTTCTTCGCCCGCCAGGTCATGCCTGCACTGCACCGCTTTGTGATGGCCAATGTGGAGTGAGGGCTGGAGCACGCGGTTGGTTAAAGGGTCCACGTCACCATGGACTCCTGGAGCAGCCGCTTCGGGACAGGCCGCTACCTGTCCTTCACTGTCCACTGGGTCAGCTTGGTGGAAGGGGGTGAGGATGGGAGAGCAGCAGCGGGCACAGCAGCAGCAGCAACACAGTGGGTGGTGCCACCCCGCAGGGTCAGGGGAACTGCAGCAGGTTCCTCCGATCCTCTGCCATCCTCCGGCACACCTGGCCAAACCCCCCGCCTCAGCAGCAGCGTGAAGCCACGCCACTGCCAAGCGCTGCTGCAGTTGGTCAGCCTAGGGAAGACCAAACTGATGGCAACCCATGTGTTGGCCAAACTCCAGGAGCAGGAGAGGATTTGGCTGACCCCCAGAGGCCTCAGAGTCGGAGAGGTGGTGGCCGACAATGGGGCCAATCTGGTTGCCGCAATCGACAGGGGAAACCTGACCCACATCCCCTGTCTTGCCCACGTGCTGAACCTGGTGGTGCAGAAGTTCTTGCGCACCTACCAGGGGATGGGCGAACTGCTGGAAACGGCAAGGAATGTTGTGCGTCACTTCCGGCGCTCGCCTGCAGCCTCTGCGAGCCTGGAAGACGTGCAAAAGGAGCTGGAGCTGCCACGCCATCGGCTGATGCTTGACGTTCCAACTCGCTGGAACTCCACCCTGGCGATGTTGGAGCGTCTGGTTGAACAGAAGCACGCTGTCAACCAGTACTTTGCCCTGGCCACTGTGTCCGCCGCTCAGAAAAGGGACAAGACCAGCAACATCCCGTCCATCGTCCCCGATGACGACTGGGGGCACATGCAGCAGGTGTGCTTAGTGCTGGCTCCCTTTCTGCAGGCCACCAACATGGTGAGCAGGGACCATGCTATGGTGTGCGAGTGGGTGCCCCTGGTTTGTCTGCTGAACAGGGCCCTCGATGCTTTGCTGGAACAGGGAGCGGCAGCCTTGGCCCAGCAGGAGCGACATGCAGCTGCACAGTCCACCTCTGAGGGGGAGGAGGAGGAGGACTTGGTGGAGGTCCCTGACCTTGCTGCTGATGAGGGGGATCAGCACAGTGCAGCTGAGTTGGTGCGGGGGTGGAGAGAGGATGAGGCGGCAGAAGAGGAGGATGAGGACAGCACTGCCGTCGATGTGCCAGCACACGTGGCCTGCCTCTTCCCAATGGCAGCGCACATGCTGACGTGCCTGCGCAGGGACCCCAGGGTGATCCAGATGAAGCAGAGGGAGGACATCTGGATCAGCATGATGTTGGACCCGCGCCTCAAGGGGAAGTTGAGCCAGTTCCTGCCTCCTGCAGGAGGAGACCCAGCGCAACAAATAAGGAGCTTGCAGCAGGCCCTTGTTGAGCGCTTGGAGGAAGCCTTCCCCCAGCCTTCCACCCCCACTGTCCAGCCAGCACAGAGGCAGCAGCAGGTGCCTGCATCCAGCAGCAAGCGCCCCACAGACCTGCTGTCTCTCAGCAACGAGCTCTACAGGACTGTAGAGGCTCCAGCAGTGACTAGAGAGGAGGTGCATGCAGCAGCATCCTCCTCCGGTTACAGCCAGCGCCTGACCCGCATGGTGGCTGACTACATGGGGTCCTACAGCGGGCTTGACAGCGATGCCCCTGTTGATCCCATGGAGTATTGGGTCAAGCGCCTGGAGATCTGGAGCGAGCTGGCGCAGTACGCCCTGGAAGTGCTGTCCTGTCCCCCTTCCAGCGTGCTGTCCGAGCGCTCCTTCAGTGCAGCTGGTGGCGTGGTCACCGAGAAACGCTTACGTCTGTCTCACAAGTCTGTGGACAGACTGACATTTCTCAAGATGAACCAGGCGTGGGTGGAAGGCGAGTTCCTGGCCCCTGTTGTCGGCGAGAGGGGGAGATGAACTGGCTGCCGGAACCATCGTTAATATGCCTTACCACCCTTTACCACCTCCTGGCTCCTGCTCACTAAGCCAGCCTGGTTCAGTTTGACTATTACGTCGCCTGTAGCCACACATTTTACACCTACAGTGGGCTGCTGTGTACTTCCCTTCTGCTGTCTGTCTGTGTTTCCCACTGCCAGGGTACACAGATTTACCTTCTGCTGCCACTCTGCCACCAGCTATTACGTCCAACAATAGCTATCTGTTTAATTTGCCTTAAAAAAAAAAAAAAAAACAATAAAAAAAAAAAAAAAAAGGTTTAATTTTTCTGAGGTGCCCGGGTTGAAAACTGTGTTGTCCCAGTTGTGTATCGGACACGATGTGGGCTGCACAACCGCTGTCTGGGACCTCCTGTTGTGTTTATTTACAGCCCTGATATCACCGCTAGGTACCAGGGCTATTATGTGACGCTGCCTGCCTGCTGCCACACTCACACTACTCCTCCATTCCTCCTGCTGCTGCTGCTGTCGGTCTGTGTTTCCCACTGCCAGGGTACACAGATTTACCTTCTGCTGCCACTCTGCCACCAGCTATTACATCCAACAATAGCTATCTGTTTAATTTGCCTTAAAAAAAAAAGGTTTAATTTTTCTGAGGTGCCCGGGTTGAAAACTGTGTTGTCCCAGTTGTGTATTGGACACGATGTGGGCTGCACGACCGCTGTCTGGGACCTCCTGTTATGTATTTATGGGCTGGTGCCACCGCTAGGTACCACAGCCTATTATGTCTCGCTGCCTGCCTCATTGACTGCCTGCTGCCACACAATCATCCTCCTCCTGCTGCTGCTGCTGAATTTACCTCCTGCTGTCTGTGTGTTTCCACTGCCAGGGAGCACATACAATGGCGCTTCCACCATGCGCCACCAGCTATTTATTACGCTCAAAAATAGCTGCATTTCTTTAAAAAAAAAAAAATATATATACTTTTTAATACTTTGTGATATTATTTTTAGAGGTGTCCGGGTTGAAAACTGTGTTGTCCCAGTTGTGTATTGGACATGATGTGGGCTTCACGACCGCTGTCTGGAACCTCATGCTGTGTATTTACGGCCTGGTACCACCGCTAGGTACCACAGCCTATTATGTCTCGCTGCCTGCCTCATTGACTGCCTGCTGCCACACAATCATCCTCCTCCTGCTGCTGCTGCTGAATTTACCTCCTGCTGTCTGTGTGTTTCCACTGCCAGGGAGCACATACAATGGCGCTTCCACCATGCGCCACCAGCTATTTATTACGCTCAAAAATAGCTGCATTTCTTTAAAAAAAAAAAATATAGAAGAGAAAGAAGTGAAGAAGAAGAAGACGATATAGAAGAAGAAGAATATATAGAAAAAGAAGAAGAAGAAGAAGATATAGAAAAAGAAGAAGAAGAAGATATAGAAAAAGAAGAAGAAGAAGAAGAAGAAGAAATAGAAAAATAATAATAAGAAGAAGATATAGAAAAACAAGAAGAAGAAGAAATAGAAAAATAATAATAAGAGGAAGATATAGAAAAAGAAGAAGAAGAAGACGAAGAAGATATAGAAAAAGAAGATATAGAAAAAGAAGATATAGAAGAAGAAGAAGATGAAGAAGAAGAAGAAGATATAGAAGAAGAAGATGAAGAAGAAGAAGAAGATGAAGAAGAAGAAAATGCAGAAGATGAAGAAGAAGATATAGAAGAAGAAGAAGAAGATATAGAAGAAGAAGAAGATATAGAAGATAAAGAAGAAGAAGAAGAAGAAGAAGTATATACAGTACTGAACAGAATTTTGGACACCCCTTCTCTTTCCACCTTTTTTTTTTTTTTTTTAAAGGAACATCCCCACATAATCACTTGCTGTTGTTACTTGGAAAAAAAGATGTTTCTTGCATCATTCACCCCCAAAACAAGTGTTGGAAGCTATTTAAGGCCAATTCGAATAGTCAGCTCGAATAATGAGCTCGAATACCGACTCGAATAGTGAGCTCGAATTCCAAGGTCGAATCGAATAGTAAAAAATATTCGACTCGAATATTTGACTGAACTCGAATAATTTACTATTCGAATTCGACCTAACTCGAATAATAAAAAGGGGTATCCGAGCATCACTGTTTCCTGGCGCCTTAAAGGACTTATGAGGTGAATTGCATAAAAAAAGTTATTTACCTCAGTGCAAAAGCAGACCTCAGGGCAGACGAACAGCATCTTCCTTGTCACTATCAGGTGCTTTATCAGCCTAATCCACGCTTCATTGTAGGTCCCGACCCTCCCCAGGGTCGCCTTATCAGAATCGCGAGCGAGTCCTCACTCGCTCAGCGCTTGTGTTCTCTGCTGAGGGGGCGCGGCTGGCTGGCAGTGTAGTTAGTCATGTGGGTGGTCATGTGGAGCCGCCCACATGACGTATAACAGAGCGAATGGAGTGAGGGTGGCCACGGGCAGGGCTGTAATCCTGCGCAGCCGCGGCTATGCGAGCTGCGCAGGAGGTAGATTTTTAAAGCGGCGATTCTGATAAGGCGACCCTAGTGAGGATCAGGACCTACAATGAAGCGAGGATTAGGCTGAAAAAGCACCTGATAGTGACAAGGAAGGTGCTGTTCGTCTGCCCTGAGGTCTGCTTTTGCAATGAGGTAAATAACTTTTTTTTATGCAATTCACCTCGCAAGTCCTTTAAAGAGGACCCGAGGCGGGGTTCTGGGAATGAAATCTACATACCGAGGCTGGGTCTGTCTATACAGCCCAGCCTCTGTTGCTATCTAGATTGCCCCTACGCCCCCCCTGCGCTCTGCAATACCCCATAAATCACAGTCGCGCTGTGCGGGCTGTGTTTACCTCGCTCCTGTCAGTCTCGGTGCTCCCCCCGCCTCCTGCATCGCTCCGGTCCCCACCTGCGTCCCTTCTCTCCAATCAGCGGGGAGGGAAGGGACGAAGGTGGGGACCGGAATGATGCAGGAGGCGGGGGAGCGGCGAGACTGACAGGAGAGAGGTAAACACAGCCCACTCTGACAAGCTGCGTGTCAGCCGCGCGACTGTGTTTTATGGGGGGATTACAGAGCGCAGGGGGGGCTTAGGGGCGATCTATATAGTAACAGAGGCTGGGCTCTATAGACAGACCCAGCCTCTGTATGTGGATTTTTTTCTCAGAACCCCACCTCGGGTTCTCTTTCTTCCGAACTGAAGCTTATGTACACACAATCAGATACTTACCTAAAGAAAGGATGATTGAGCATCATGATCTGCTGTTCCCCATCGCTGAGCACGCCCCCCAAAGATTAGTGACAAGGCATTGTTGCTAATCCTATCGTTGCCGCATGGCTCCTTTTCTGCATTCATGGCCATGCAGTAGACACTTGAGCCCGCTCGCATATGCGCAGTAGCACGGAGCCACAGGCTCCAGGCTACTGCGCGGGCAGGCTCAAGCGTCTAATCCACCGCCATGAATGCGTAAGAGGACCCGCGCTTCCATGGTGTGAAGGTGGGCCACGCTCTGCAACCGGGGTCTTCCGACAACCGAGGGAAGCCTCAATAGGCTCCTGAGGCTTATCTCTCTCTTCATGGTAAGTATCTGTTTTTGAACCCGAGCTTTGGCTCTGGTTCACTTTAGTTACATGTACACCCTTGGGGGACCAGCCCTGAGTACAAACTGATTCTTTATTTAAAAAATGAACATTTTCATTGCACAGTGTGTAAGGGCTCGTTTCCATATGCAACGCAGGAGTCGTGCGTCAGCGGGGCTCTGTGTTGCATGTGATTCGCCCTGGGGCTGCGCTTGCAATCCCATTCATTATAATGAATGGGATTGTTGGTGTAATTGCACCAAAATGCGTGCAACCATGCACTGCAATTCAGTGGTGATTCGCAGCGCATGTATGGAAACATCAGACAGTGCAGTCTATGCACTCTGATGTCCTTGCGATCACGTTTCCATAAGTGCGGCTAAAAGCGTGCATGTGGAATTGAGCCATAAGCTAGGCCGGTTCTAGACAGGCACATATGAGCGGGCAGTCAGAAATGTGAAGGGGGCATCATAGGTACACAGAGGTGGCGGTGTCAAGAAATGCACCCTGTATGTATTTAGAGAGTTTAGCCTGTCTAATTCCCCCTCATCTGTGTCTAATCACAAGTTGAAATTTGTTGATCTCTACCCTGTGTCACCTGACAGTCGCAGAAGATAAGCTCATTTGAAAGCACAGGATGTTAACAATATAATAATATAATTACTGTACGAAATTGACAGGGCACTACAATCATACCTCTCAACTTTTTGAGATGAGAAAGAGGGACACTTAAGCCATGACCCTGCCACACCCCTGATTACGCCCCAGTCACAACCCTAGTCACGCATACCATAAAGGTTTCATAAGAAAAATATGTTGTTTTATAATTCAAACCACACTGGTCCTTTCTATCCTGCTTCATTTTCCTTCATATTAACATTTTAAAATGAGTAATATATCAATTTAAAGGATGGGAATAAAGTTTAGAGTCAATTAAACACATTTTTTAGTAAACAAATATATATATTTACATAAAAAGAATGGCAAAGTCCTGAAAGAGGAACAAATGAGGAGGAAAGAGGAACAGGGATGAGGGACAGTTGTGAGCTATGCTACAATGGCTATCATTCATAAAGCATTTCCGCATGCGGAAATGCTTAATACCGGTGACTTTACCGAACACTCTGCAAAATTCCCATTCATAAAGGCTCTTTCCGCATGAAAAGCTGACAGAGCGATACATTTCCGCCTTGTGCGGAGTTTTTCTAGATTTATCTAGAAAAAGTTACAAACACGTCCATTCATAAAGATTAGAGCAAGCGGTATGCAGAAGGAAAATACCGCTTGCTCAACAGTAGCGATAGGCGGGCGGAATACGTGTAAATGAATGGGAGGGACCTCCCAAGCAGCATCAGACAAAGGAGCGCACGGAGGGAATCGGGCAGCTTTTATCTTTCCGCATGTCTTCCGCCACGCTACCGCCAGCTTCCTCCAGAAAACCTCCGCACTTCTACCGCAACAGGCAACTTCTTTATGAATGACCACCCAGAAGTCTTAAGTACCGGTTGCGGAGAAGAACGGTGTTTTCCCGCACTACCGACTGGTCCTTTATGAATGATAGCCAATAGCTTATTTAGCTCTGTATTCCTAGGTGTTTTCTGACGGCAACGTTTGTACTGTATTGCACACGACAGGAGTTCCTAGCCTAGTCATGGCATTAATTCTGAGGAAGGCAGCCTGCGGTTGTATTGCAGACAACTCCTTCCATAGTTGTTATTTGTTATTTTATTATTAATAGATGTAAAGAAAAGTCGAGGTCACTCTGTCAATAGCTAGCCACTGTGTATGTAAACCAGTTTCCGGAAGTGCATAAGAAGCACGAGAGAGAGAGAGGAATCTCCTCCCACGACCCGTCTTCGCCGGTTTTTATTAGCATACCCACAATGCAACTCGCTTTCCACAAGTCTGCAGTTTTGTATTGTTTTTTATGCATTAACTATACTAACACTTTTATTCCTTGCTATTTGGTTCTTTCTTTCTTTATATATCTAAATGACGTATATATTTATAGTAGATAGTATTATTTATTTTAAGTCGCACCTGCCTGAGTAAAGTGCAGTGGGACATGGAGTGATGAGGACGGCCAGCATCTACGTTGTTTTACAGGTTGCATTGCACAAAGGTTTTGGATATGGAGCAAGTTTTTACGGCAACTTTAATAAAGAGTAAGGCCCAGTGCACACCGAGCGGTTTTTGGAGCGATCCGCCGGCCGCATCCGCCTCTAAAAACGCTTGTCTAATGTATTGCAATGGGATGGTGCACACCAGCGGTTTGTGGTTTTTGCCAAGCCGCAAACGCGCCTCCTGCTGCGCGTTTGCGGTTTTCGGAAGCGTTTCGTCCTCAATGTAAAGTATAGGAAAAACGCAAACCGCTCTGAAAAACGCTAGTTCAGAGCGGTTTGCTAGGCATTTTGGTTACAGTAGCTGTTCAGTAACAGCTTTTACTGTAACAATATGTGTAATCTGCTACACAAAAACGCACGCAAAACCGCTAGGTATGTTTAGAAAACCTCTCTAAACATACCTAGAATCGCTCTGAAATCAGCTCCCAAAACCGCTAGCATATTGCGGATCTGCTAGCGGTTTTGGTGTGCACTGGGCCTAACTGTTAGGCTGCAAAAGCCAATTAAGGCCTGAAACACACCAGAGGAGTTTTTCTGAGCGTTTTGAGTTTTTAAATCTGCTGCTAATGTTATCCTATGTGTCTGTGCACACTGGAGCAATGAGGTTTTGTAAAAAAAACCCATAGCATTACATTGGGAAGAGCTTTTGAAACCTCTAAAAGCTCTTCCCAATGTAATGCTATGGTTTTTTTTTTACAAAACCTCATTGCTCCAGTGTGCACAGACACATAGGATAACATTAGCAGCAGATTTACAAACTCAAAACGCTCAGAAAAACTCCTCTGGTGTGCACCAGGCCTTACTTTTGATGTGTGCTGAACAGCAAGGATGTTAGACCCAAGCTCTTAAAAGGACAGAGGCCACATAGCATGCTGCAAAGCATTCTGGGGCTGCTTGGGTCCTCCCCTCGGCTGCTTGTGAGAAGTTACAGGGTCCTGTTACAAGAGCCAGCACTGAAAAATCTCTGGGCAGAGTATACTGCATGAGTCTGCTATTGTTCCTAGCCACATGGCTAATTAATATTCACTGCACAGTAGTGTTGTATTTTTTCTGAGTGGAATCATCAGGAAGCAGGCAGGACATGAGGACACATTTGGCTTCATAGGAGACAGACAAACATGGAACCTGCCATGAGCTGTCAGGAGCATCATTCTCTGCAAATACTATATACAAATTCTGTGAAATCCAAACGTGGACAGTGAAATGCATATGTAATGTAAGTACAGCCAATCTTTAGCTACTGATATATGTGTTTTTTTTCTCTGAGACCTTATACCTAACAGCTCCTCTTTAAATTAATTTTTGGAGTGCCTGGAGGGTTCCAGGCAAATTAACTGAATGTAAAATATAGATTAACTGTAGCTGCAGGTACTGAGATTAAATTTGTGTAATTAGACAACGGACTGGCGTCAAGAGTTAAATAAAAAAACGTAATAGTGGAGTATCAGAACTGTTCTAAATTAATTGATCTATATGCACAGTAGAGATGGGAAGTCCGGATCTTTTCAATGATTCGGATGATTCAAATCAGATCATTGAAAAGATCCGGATCTTTGATCCGAATCTCGAATCATTTTACTAGGGAAGCATTCGGGGGTGAAATCACTAGCAGGACAGGACTTTCCCTGCAGTGGACAGAGAAGGGGAGGGGGGTGGACAGACAGAGAAGGGGAGATGGTGGACAGAGAAGGGCAGGGAGTGAACAGAGAAGGGAGTAGGTGAACGAAGAGGGGAGAGCAGAGAGCAGAAATGTTTTTTTGCACACATTACCCACATGTTGCAATCATATGCTTTAAATATATTTCACCTATATGTTCATCTGTATACTTTGAATGGCAAACGTCTCAAAGTGAAGGAAAGCATCCCCCTTTCTCACCTGAACACTCATCATAAATTTAGGGAGAAGTCAAGTGTAGCTGTTTAGAGCAGAGTGCAGGAGGATTTTATTGCACTGCAATCACAGTGCCTGTCCTGTCATTCTAGCCCAGCACGCTGTCTGCAGAGTTACTGAGCTGTGATTCTGAGCCAAAAGTTTCCCATTTGTTTACAACTACAGAACAGACAGCCTAAAATCAGCAGCACATTGCAGCCAGTACGTGTGCTCTACACATATCTGGCACTGGCACCCATGCCCCCTCTCTCATCTACCTGTCCCTGCAAGGCTGGCTCCCCTCCAACCGAGCGATTAATCTCAGCTCTGCTTCCAGGACCCCACTGCCCGCTGATCCGAATCGTTTTTGATCCGAATCGTTCATTTGGATGTTCCGGATGATTCGACTCACATAAGAGATTCGGAGAATCATTCATGATCCGGACAACACTAATGCACAGCAAGCTCATGGCGACCCAGAACTCTGAGGAGAGTGTGAAGCCTGCTACACACCATGCAATTTCTTGTCAGATTTCAGGTCGAATCAATAATTGCCGACTGGCCTGATCTGATTTCTGATCACTTCTTTACAAAATCGATCTTGTCTCTATCTTCTGAATTATTCCAGAGCCCTGTGCCCACCCCCTTCTGTTGCATAGCTCCACCCCCTTGCAGAAGAGTGCTATGGCGCTTTATCTGGAGAAAGAAAAGCAAAGAGGAGCTTTTTCTGCATTGTGGCGGGGTTACACACTAGAAGGCCGGTAGCAAGCCTTTACTCGTTTTTAGCATCAGTGTTCCCTAGCACCCTTGACTGTATGCAAGATTCTTTCTGTGCAGCCAGGGGGGTAGCAATAGGGGATGCAGAGGTTGCGAAGAGAGAGAGAGAGAGAGAGAGAGAGAGAGAGAGAGAGAGATGGAGAGATGGAGATGAACTCTATCTCCCGACATGCATTGCAGTGGCCAGGGCCATGTGACAAATGCACTCACCTGGGGCTTCTTCCAGCTCCTGGCAGTCGATCGGTGCCCTCGGCGAAGCTCCTCTCCCTCCGGGCGTTCAGCGGTGAAGAAGCCGACCTCGCCAGGTCGGCTTCCGGGTTGGCGTCATCTGCACTCCACGTCGCGGGTCACGTGGTGTACGTGACGTCATTGGGTCTCTACTGCGCAGGCGCAGTAGAGATCCGATGACGTCTCTACACCACGTGACCCCCCCCCGGCGTGGAGCGCACAGAAGCCGACCTGGCGAGGTCGGCTTCTTCACCGCTGGACGCCTGGAGGGAGAGGAGCTGCGCCGAGGGCACTGATCGACTGCCAGGAGCTAGAAGAAGCACCAGGTGAGTGCAATTTTTTTTTTTACCAGCGTGAACCTTCCCTTTAAGGTAACTTGGATATTGTAGTATCACACACTTTTACTGTAGGTGGTATATGATAGTAAGTAACTTTGTTGTTTGTTTCAAATTATTTGTAGTTTTAGGGCTAGTGCACTTTAAAATCGCTATTGCAATTGCTAGCGCTTAGCGATTTGCGATAGCGATTTTGTGAAGTAATTTTCAGAGGCTCAGAGCTATTTTTGAATGAATGATTCACTCAAGCTGAATCGCTCCAAAAAATGCTACA
Organism: Hyperolius riggenbachi; assembly: GCF_040937935.1. Classification (NCBI taxonomy): domain Eukaryota; kingdom Metazoa; phylum Chordata; class Amphibia; order Anura; family Hyperoliidae; genus Hyperolius; species Hyperolius riggenbachi. The sequence continues at coordinate 75,032,529 of NC_090651.1, read as the reverse complement.
TGCAGCGCGTTTGCGATTTTAGAAAAATCACAACGCTGCTGTGGGAACACCCTCATAGATTTTCAGTAGCAAATAGCGATCTGAAAAGCGCTCAGTGTGCACCAACCTTTAAAGTGGAACTCCAGTGAAAATAATGTAATAAAAAAGTGCTTCATTTTTACAATAATTATGTATAAATGATTTAGTCATTGTTTGCCCATTGTAAAATATTTTAAATCCCTGATTTATATTCTGACATTTATTACTTGGTGACATTTTTACTGCTAGTGATGTAGCTGCTGCTTGCTGTTTTGGCAGTTGGAAACAGCTGTAAACAGCTATTTCCCACAATGCAACAGGGTTCACAGACAGGAAACTGCCAAGAGTACGTACTTTCTTTGTGGGAGGGGTTTCACCACAATATCAGCCATACAGCGCCCCCTGATGGTCTGTTTGTGAAAAGGAATACCTTTCTCATGTAAAAGGGGGTATCAGCTACACATTGGGATAAAGTTCAATTCTTGGTTGGAGTTTCTCTTTAAGCAAGGCCAGCAAAGTGGACTGACTGCTAATTTTGACTGGCCCAATTCAAAACTATGCAAGTCAGAATTATTTGCATAGCAATGATCATCTCTACATGTGATCAAATCATCATTTTGGACTGTATGTGCTTGGGAAGTGGTGATGATGTTGCTGTATCCACTGGTGCGATGTCATGCTTGCTATATCGCAAATGCACTACATGCTGCATTTGTGTAGTGAGGGCACTTCTGTCCCAGTCATCAGAATCTTACTTGCGGAGACTAGCAATGCCTTCCGTTGCTATGATGGCTGTTGTAGCTGCGCTGAGTGGGTTGAGTAGGAGACTAATATCCTCAGCCTACGCATGGCCCAAGTTCATTAGGGTCTGTTGGAAATACACTAGATTCTCATCAGAGGCGGCACCGATCAGCTGCCTTGCCCAAGAATCCTCTAGCATCTGTACAAGTCTACCATAGTCAGAATCTAATGTTCCTATTATAGTGTAAAGGTCCGTACACACGCTAGACTTTAGGCAACGACGGGTCCGTCGTTGCCTCCAGCTGGGTGGGCGTGCCAGCGACAGTCCGGCGTGTGTACAGTCTGTCGTCAGACTGATACGGCTGTTTCTGAGCGATCCGCCCGGCGATATAGAGGGAAAGCAGATAATTTACTGGTATGTTTTAAGGATGATGGAGGAAACCCAAACAAACATGGGACAGCTTCTTGCAGGCGTTGTGTTGGCCAAGATCCCCACTTCCAGTGCCCGGGAGGAGGTGGAGGAAAACATCCTGTGCTGTTGGATCCTGGGGGGACCTATACTGTAGTTGAATCTAGAAACCTTCTTTAATAACGAGGGCACTCCCAGATGTCCAACTCTTCCCAGATAATTAGGTAGAGACTGTAATTATTGACTCCCTACTTCTTAAAGTGAACCAGAGACGAAGCACCCTCATGTATTTTAACATATAGATCAGTGGGAACATTAGAGAAAACACCTACCCTGCTCTCTGTTTCATTCTTCACTGCTCAGCCTGCTTGTGTTCAGCCCTGATAAAATCCCCAACTGAGCATTCAGTCTGGCTTTGCTCAGGAATCATTATAGCTGAGTCTGTGTTC